>NC_084846.1:12739052-13096385 GCF_033115175.1 Lepus europaeus | reverse complement strand
AAATGTATTCATTATGGTTTACAAAAATACATGGACACTTAAGTCCCTTGAATGAAATGGCATAACATTTGCATATAACCTATGCACATCCTCCTGCATATTTTAAAATTAAAGTTATGTATATTTTTTGTATCAAAAGAAAATTTTATTATTTATTTATAAAATTATAAAGTTGCAGCTTTGGTGAAAAGTTACGTTTTTCTTTTTTTATTTATTAAACTTTTATTTAATGAATATAAATTTCAAAAGTACAGCTTATGGATTACAATGGCTTCCCCCCTCCCATAACTTCCCTCCCACCCGCATCCCTCCCCTTTCCCGCTCCCTCTCCCCTTCCATTCACATCAAGATTCATTTTCAATTCTCTTTATATACACAAGATTAGTTTAGTATATATTAGGTAAAGATTTCAACAGTTTGCCCCCATATAGCAACACAAAGTGAAAAAAGTACTGTTGGGAGAGAAAGATCCAACATGGGAAGCAGGATACACAGCAGACTCATAGAATGGCAGATGTCCTAAACAACACTCTGGCCTCAGAATCAGCCATTAAGGCATTCGGATCTGGCTGAAGAGCCCATGAGAGTATTGTAGGCATGGAAAGCCAAGATACCATGGAAAAGAAAAAAAAAGAAGAAGACCTAAATGAAAGATCTCTGTGAGTAAGATCCCAGTGGAAGGAACGGGGCCATCAAAGAAGTAGGTACCTTTCTGTGAAGGGAGGAGAGAACTTCCACTTTGACTATGACCCTATCAGAATAAGATCAAAGTCAGTGAACTCTAAAGGCTTCCATAGCCCTGGCAACTCATCACTAGAGCCTAGGGAGATTACAGACACTATGAACAGGAGTGTCAAATTGTTAAGTCAGCAACAGGAGTCACTGTGTACTTACATCCCATGTGGGATCTGTCCTTAATGTGTTGTCTAATGTGCAGTGATGCTATAACTAGTACTGAAACAGTATTTTTACACTTTGTGTTTCTGCGTGGGTACAAACTTATGAGATCTTTACTAATTATATACTGAATCGATCTTCTGTATATAAAGATAATTGGAAATGAAAAAAAAACCTGGTGTTAAATTGGAAATGGCATAGAAAATTAATTAATTTTTTTAAAAAAATATTATGTAGGATCTCTGTCTTTAATGTGCTGTACACTGTTATTTAATGCTATAACTAGTACTCCAACAGTATTTTTTCACAAAGTTATGTATATTTAATACAATATAAATGCTATATAAATTGTTGTTATACTATATTGTTTATGGAGTAATATCATGTAAATAATCTATAAGTCTTCAGTGCAGATGCAATTAAAATATTTTTCTTTTATATGAAATTTTAAAATGTTTATTTATTCAGTTTTTATTTACAAGGGAGGGGAGAGAAAGAGAGAGATACCACAGCTCTGGCCCCTGCTTCATTTCCTAAATGCCCCCAAAAGCCAAGAATAGGTCAAGATGAAACTGAGATCCTGGAACTCCTGGTCTTCCACACAGCAAACAGAGATTCAGTCACATGAACGATCACCTGCTCTCTCCCATAATTCACATTACCAGTAGGCTGGATCTGAGCTAGGGTAGTCAGGACTGAAACCAAGCACTCTGTTGTGGAATTTGAGCATCCCAAATGGCAACTTAACCCACTGTGCCATAACACCTGCCTTGCAGATGCAATTAAAAATATTTTGAGCCATAGTTGGTTAAATTCACTAAGGCAGAACTTATATGGTTTTTGAAGGGCAACTATATGGTCATTTGCTTAAAATCAATAGCCACTCCTCTCAAGCTGGGTAAATGTGTTTTTTTAAATGGTTCAAGATTATATCCCTAGTGGTACCTAGAAAAGTAGGTACTCAATAAATGTTTGTTGAATGAATACAGCAATATTTGTCATCCTTGGCCACATTGACATGGGGAGGTGGGTTCTGTTTTTTTGTATTATAGAATGTTCAGCAGCATCCTTGGCCTTAACCTATTAGAAGTTATAGCATACCTATTATTCCCTCAAAACAATCAAACATGTCTCCAGAAGTAAATAAATAAAATGTCTTTTTGGGGATGGGGTCAAAAGTTTCCCATTGGAACAACAGTGGACTCCAATAATAAGGGAATATTTGACCAATACATCTCAAACTGTAGTAATCTTGTCTATATTGCTACCCTTAGAAAATGATTCATGTGATGGTAAATTTCATGTATCCACTAGTTGCATTGTGAGATGCCTGATATCTAACTAAACATTGCTTTTAGATGTGTTTGTGAGGATGTTCTTGGAAGAGATTAGCATTCAAATTAGTGGACAGAAAAAATAGATGGCTCTCACCAAGGAGGGTGACCATCGACTAATCTGACACAGAGAGAAAAAGAGCAGAGAAGAATTGATGCTCACCCCATCTGACAGCATGGGTGTGACATTTATCACCCCCTGCCCTTGATTTCTCAGGTCTTCAGACTAAAATTGGAGTCTACATCATTAATTATATGACTCTCAGGGTTTAAAACTACATCAATGGATTTCCTGGAACTTAAATTAGTAGATGCAGTATGAGATTTCTCAGTTTCCATAACTGCATGAGCCAATACCTTATGATAAATATTTATCTACCTACCTATCTACCTGCTATCCATTGTGTTTCTTTCTATGTGTTTTTAATGGTGCTTTAAAGTTTGTAAAATGACTGGCACTGTGGTGTAGTGGGTGGAGCCACCACCTGAGGTGCAAGCATCTCATATGGGCCCTGGTTCAAGTCCTGGCTGCTCCACTTCTGATCCAGCTCTCTTTTATGGCTTGGGAAAGCACTAGAAGGTGGCCCGAGTCCTTGGGTCCCTGCATCCATGTGAGATACCTGAAGGAAGCTCCTGGCTCTTGGCTCCTGGCTCATGGTTCAGATTTGTGCAGCTGCAGCCATTGTAGCCTTCTGTGGAGTGAACCAGTAGATGGAGGATATCTCTCTCTGCCTTTGACTCTTTGTAACTCTGCATTTCAAATAAATAAATACATCTTAAAAAATAAAGTTTGTGGGCCAGTGCTGTGGCACAGTGGGTTAAAGCCCTGGCCTGAAGCGCCAGCACCCGATATGGGTGCCGGTTTTAGCAGGCTGCTCCTCTTCTGATCCAGCTCTCTGCTATGGTCTGGGAAAGCAGTGGGAGATGGCCCAAGTCCTTGGGCCCCTGAACCCATGTGAGAGACCTGGAAAAAGCTCCTGGCTCCTG
The DNA here is from genome assembly GCF_033115175.1 of Lepus europaeus. Lineage (NCBI taxonomy): Eukaryota > Metazoa > Chordata > Mammalia > Lagomorpha > Leporidae > Lepus > Lepus europaeus. Next base: position 13,093,167 of record NC_084846.1, on the reverse strand, counting down.
GCTTCAGATCGGTGCAGCTCTGGCCGTTGCAGCCATCTGGGGAGTGAACCAGCAGATTTAAGACATCTCTCTATCTACCTCTCTCTGTAGCTCTGTCTTTCAAATAAATAAAATAAATCTTTTAAAAATAAAGTTTTTTTTTCTTTTTTTGACAGGCAGAGTGGACAGTGAGAGAGAGAGATACAGAGAGAAGGTCTTCCTTTACCATTGGTTCACCCTCCAATGGCTGCTGTGGCCAGCGCTCTGTGGCCAGCACACCATGCTGATCCGAAGCCAGGAACCAGGTGCTTCTCCTGGTCTCCCATGCGGGTACAGGGCCCAAGGACTTGGGCCAAACTCCACTGCACTCCCAGGCCACAGCAGATAGCTGGACTGGAAGAGGGGCAACCAGGACAGAATCCAGCGCCCCGACCAGGACTAGAACCCTGGGGTGCCGGCGCCACAGGCAGAGGATTAGCCTATTGAGTCATGGCGCTGGCTAAAAATAAAGTTTTTAAAAGCGGTTTACTGGCCGGCGCTGCAGCTCAATAGGCTAATCCTCTGCCTCGGCGCCAGTATCCCGGGTTCTAGTCCTGGTCAGTGTGTCAGATTCTGTCCCGGTTGCTCCTCTTCCAGTCCAGCTCTCTGCTGTGGCCCAGGAAGGCAGAGATGATGGCCCAAGTGCTTGGGCCCTGCACCCATATGGGAGACCAGGAGGAAAGTGCCTGGCTCCTGGCTTCAGATCAGCATAGTGTGCCGACCGCAGCACACCAGCCACAGCGGCCTTTAGGGGGGATGAACCAACGGAAAAGGAAGACCTTTCTCTCTGTCTGTCTCTCTCTCACTGTCCACTCTGACTGTCAAAAAAAATTTAAAAAATAAAAGCAGGTTATAATTGTGCAAAAATTTTAGAAATTGATGTACTTTTTTCATAATATGCATTTTCCTTCAACACTTTTAAGTACCTTGTATGAATGTATTTCATAGATATTAGCAGCAGAATGAATTTATCTAATTCCATTTCCATAAAGTTTTTGAAGTATACTTCCCTATCATCTTTCTATTATCTATCATTGATCCATAAATCTGTCATCTACCTATCTCTCATCTCTTTATATCCTATAAGTTCTGCTTCTCCAGACTTCTAATAGATTGCTTAGAATCCTGATTTTTTGCTGTTTGTCATTCCACCTAGCATCATGAGAATACCTCAAACCATGGTCGAACACTTTGTACTCCAAAAACTAGCACAGGCCTTGAGACACAGAAGACCACAAGTAATTATTTAATTGATCTTAAAACTAAAAATTATCGAGTGTTTTCTCTGTTCCAGACAAAATCAACTTTCCACATGTAGATGGTACTACTTAATTCTCAGTACTACCCTAAGAAGTAGACACATTATTATCCAACCCATTTTAACAATAGCAAGCTAAGCCTAAGAAATGGGTCATGATTTACCTGATGACAATTTACTTAATCTCTTAACCACTGCACAAATTCATGAAGGTCAAAACTTTTGCTCTTGAAAGTGAAAGGAATTCCTGGTCACACTTCCTATTTTCTACTACCGTGGTGACAAGCTATGGGGACCACTTAAAAATCATTTGGACCATATAGAAGAAGCAGTTTCTGGAGGAGATTCTGGGAGAAAAGACACAGATGGTGAATCTCAGTTGGAGTAGCACTTCTCCCAAGGGCGTCACCTGCTAAATCACCACATATCTGCAGATATACCACACCTAATGCTTCATGGACTACTGAGATGGACTGGTAGTGCTTGTCCCTGCTATATTTGTGTAAATATTCCTATGGATTGCTTTGGATTTCCTTTGTACTTTTACTGAGATATTTCTGCCTTCATAGTCTTTCATATGGTGACTATCTTTCTGTTTTTCTATCAGGAGCACATCCTTAAACATTATTTTTAAGACTGTAACAGTGATGACAAATTCTTTAAATTTCTGTTTGTTACATAAGGTCTTTATTTCACCTTCATTCATAAGTGACAGATTTGCAAAGTACAGTATTCTGGGTTGACAGGTTTTTTTTCTTTTCTTTCTTTCTTTCTTTCTTTCTTTATTTTTTAATGAGTTGGTAGTAGAAAAATTCTGTCTTCTTCTTCTATCTCTTTTTTTTTATTTGACAGGTAGAGTTATAGACAGTGAGAGAGAGAGACAGAGAAAGGTCTCCCTCTGCTGGTTCGCTCCCTAAATGGCCACAACGGCTGGTGCTGTGCTGATCTGAAGCCAGGAGCCAGGTGCATCCTCCTGGTCTCCCATGCTGTTACAGGGGCCCAAGCACTTGGGCCATCCTCCACTGCCTTCCTGGGCCACAGCAGAGAGCTGGGCTGGAAGAGGAGCAATTAGGACTAGAACCCGGCACCCATATAGGATGCTAGCGCCTCAGGTGGAGGATTAACCAAGTGAGCCACGGCACCAGCCCAGTTTTTTTTCTAAGACTTGGACTATTTCTCTCCATTGTCTCCTATCCTGTAGGACTTCTGATGAGAAATCACCTGAGTCTAATTGGAGATCTTCTAAAAGTAATCTGGCATTCCTCTGATGCACACTGTAATTTGGTCTGATTGAGATATTTCCAAGGGTTTTTCCTCCATCTTGGACACTCTTTCTTCTGCCACACCAAGTGTGGTGTTAAGACTTCCCACTGTATTTTCGACATATTCATTTCTAATATTTCTGGTGATTTCTCTTTAAAATCTCAATCTCATGGGAAAATTTTTTCTGCATGTCATGTATGAATTTCTTGAACTCATTAATTTGCTTCTCATCTCTTGTGAGTAATCCTATGGTCATTGTTTTGAATGCCTTTTCAGGCATTGTATCAGTATTTTCGTCTTCATATTCTAATACTGAAGTGTGATTATTTTCCTTTGGGGGAGTCATGTTGTCTTCCATATTCTTGTTTCTTGTATTTCTGCATTTATTTTTAGGCATTTGTGGAAATTCCTGTTGGTTTTCTCCTCTGATGGATTTTTACCTTTCAACTATGACTTTCTGGCTTCTTGGAGAGTCTGCTGTTTTACTGAATACCCAGAAGCATTTGCTGGGTGTGGCCAGGGAGCTCTGGTTAGTGCTCCAGTGTGGAGTGAGCATCCAGGGTGACACCTATGTTGGGCATGATAGTTCTGCTCTATTGTCAGCATGAGGGAGGTTATGATCATTTCTGTTGGCATAATAACACCCTCACCTCCTCTCTTCCAAGGTTATAAATGCTCAGGGTTAACCCACTGTGGGTGCAACCCTCACCCTTGATGCCACCTGAACCACCCAAAGGATATCTGTAGTCCTCAGTGTGAGCACAGAACCCTCTGTAATGACCCACCCCAGGTAGTCAGGGAGCTCTGAGTCTCTAACACCAGACAGTGTCTAGAGACCCAGCTACACCTTTTCACCTATTATGCAGTCACAGAGTTCTCATATCATAGCACAAAAGATTCCCAAAGCCAAGGGATATAGAGGATCCTCTCCACATGGAGAAAGCAGCAGAGACATCCAGAGCTAGCTGCCTATGTGTACTCTGCCTTAGCCATTTAAACCTCAGAGCCTGGAATATGTTGAGAGGCTGGGAGCACATCACAGTCCAGACTCAAATCAGTGGGAAATGTAACTTTTTCCCCTCTGGGAGAATCCTCTGGTTGCAAGCATGAGCAACATCCACTGCAGCCTCTGCTGGTGTCAAAATGGTGCCTTCCCCTTAAGAGTTGCTGGGTGTTCTTGTCAGAGGATGGAGAGAATGAAACCTGCTAGTATTGCATTAAATTAGGCAGATAACCTGACCCCTGCTAGGACTCCTTGAAAGACTAAGGCTCTCTCTTAGGCGATAACACTAGTGGCTTGGGATGCCACAGTTTACTCTCACCTTGCTCCCCAAAGCTGGCACCCCCTCCAGTTCCTGGCTTTGTGGGGGTCATCCGTGGTTCTCTGCTCATTGCACATCTCTGCACCTTCCATGCTACTCCACGATAGCCCTCTTCCTTCTGTAGAATTTCAATTGCAAACTTCTGTCCAACTCTCCCCTGGGAATGCACGTCCTCCACTTTTCTTCTGCTATTTTCAACTCATCTAAAGCAGTACATCCTATTTATCCTATTCAATTATCTTAGACTCCCTCCATCATAATATTCTGGGTAGAGGAAAATTTAAACAGCTTATATCTCACTCTTCATTGAGAATGTAGTGTGCAGGAGGAGGGGTAGAAGAAGGATTATGAATTCAAAATATTTAGAAATCATCCAGAGACTGGCGCAATGGTGTACCAGGTAGATCCACCACCTGCAGTGCTGGCATCCCATATGGCTGCCAGTTCGAGTCCTAACTGCTCCATTTCTGGCTCAGCTCTCTGCTATGGCATGGGAAAGCAGTAGAAGATGTCCCATGTCCTGTGACTCTGCACCTGCATGAGAGACCAGGAAGAAGATCCAGGTCCCTGGCTTCATGTTGGCCCAACTCTGACCATTGCAGCTATTTGGGGAGTGAAACAGCAGATGAAAGACATATCTCTCTCTTTCTCTCTCTATCTCTCTCTCCCACCTTCCCTCACTCCCTCCCTCCCTCTCTCCTCCCCTCCCTCTCAGTAACTCTGCCTTTCAAATAAATAAATCTTAAAAAAATAGAAACCATCCAGGTGATACAAGATAGTTGGGTACTATACTAGCTAGGATAGTAGATAGTGAGAAGAGAAATATTCTGGAAATATTTTGAATTGAGAGTCATCCTTGATTTGCTGATGTATAAGATAAAAGAAAGGGAAGAGTGGAGAAAGTTTCCAAGAAAGTGAGATTAGTTGTTTTATGAGATAGCAAAGATTGTCGAAGGAAAGATGTCTAAAAAAGACAGATAATACAAATGTTCATGAGAATATTCAAGAGTTATATATTTGGACACAATAAGTTTAAGATGCCTATTGCATATTCATGTGGAACTTTTGAGTAGGCAATTGGAAAGGGATAATGATAAGGATTTGAAGACATCCATATAAAGATAGTACATAAATCCATGAAACTGGATGGGATTCCCAAGGATTATAGGGACTCTGATAGAGCACAGAACAATTTAAATGACTGCATTGCATTCCACTGTATGAGTGAACCAATATTTATTTAATGGTTCTTTATCAATATTTATAACTAATATTTTATAATCATAAATGTCACTTTTATAACATCATTTTGTTTACACAGATATGGAATATGCCTATAGCATGTCAATATAATCAGGTGGAAGATATTATCAGGAGGCAGGATTTTTAACCCAGATGAGTCTGAGTCAAATGGATTTTCCACTTCTCTGGATGTCAACAAGATTCAACATTTTGGCTTCAACATTATGATGTATTAGTTCTCATATTGCTATTGTAACTGAAATACATGAGAAGGGCCTCTTGGGAAAGAAAAGTTTGGTTTGTATTTGGGAGATTCAAAATTCAAGATTGGAGCCGGTGCTGTGGTGCAGCGGGTTAATGCCCTGGCCTGAAGTGCCAGCATCTCATATGGGTGCCGGTTCGAGACCCGGTTGCTCCACTTCTGATCCAGCTCTCTGCTATGCCTGGGAAAGCAGTAGAAAATGGCCCAAGTCCTTGGGCCCCTGCACCTGCAGAGGAGAACCGGAAGAAGCTCCTGGCTCACTGCTTCGAACCTGCACAGCTCCAGCCATTGCGGCCATTTGGGGGGTGAACCATTGGATGGAAGACCTCTCTCTCTCTCTCTCTCTCTTTTCCTCTCTCTCTCTCTCTCTTTCTCTGCCTCTCCTCTCTCTCTGTGTGTGTAACTCTTTCAAATAGATAAATAAATCTTAAAAAAAAAAACAAAGTTCAAGATCAAGTAGCCCCATTAGTCTGTCATCTGGCGGAGGCTGGTAATGGTGGAGTCAATGTGGATGAATGAACATGTGGTGATCCAGAAAGCAGATAGAGAAACTAGGACATTTTCAGCTTAAACAACTAGCATGCTCATGAGGTTACCCTTAAAGGGAAATCCCCCAGCCACTTATAGACCTTCCATTAGACCCATGTCTTAGCCACTGCAACTAGATCAAGTCTTCACCCTAATTGATTAACCATTAGCATTAATCCACTAACTACTAATGTCTTTAAGATTTTGGGTAGCCAAATTATCTTCAATCCATAACATGTGGAGTTTAAATTTGTCCATCTTAGAAATATTTCTTAAGAATTTCTTTTATCTTTCAAGTAAAATATTGGCATTATGTGTGATAATGAGGGAGGTGATCCAATGTCATGACCTCATGAACTAAGTAGCTCAAAGAACACAAAAAGGTAGCATGAGAACCCAGTGTTTGACCTAAAATGTGGACCCAACTAGTTTCTACATTCGGTACCAGTGGGACCAGAGGTCAGGTTGATCTTTCATTAAGAAAACTCAACAGTTTGACTTACATTCTTTTCAAAATTAGCTTTGGTGCTTGGGAAGGGGAATTCTTTAGCTCAAGGCTTAGAAATTATTGGGGAATCCTTATAAGAATAAACCTTATGGGCTGGAGCTGTGGTGCAACAGGTTAAAGCCCTGGCCTGAAGAACCAGAATCCCATATGGGTGCCAGTTCTAGTCCCAGCTACTCCTCTTTTGATTCAGCTCTCTTCTATGGCCTGGGATAGCAGTAGAAGATGGTCCAAGTACTTGGTCCCCTGCACCCTTGTGGGAGACCTGAAAGAAGCTCCTGTTCCTGTCTTCAGATCAGTGCAACTCCAGCTGTTGCGGCCATCTGGGGAGTGAACCAGCATATGGAAGACCTCTCTCTCTGTCTCTTCCTCTGTAACTCTGTCTTTCAAATAAATAAAATAAATCTTTGAAAAAAAGAATAAACCTTATTTTATAGTAAGAAAAGATTATGAGTTATAGAAACATTCCATCACTATTCCAAGGATGTATCGTCCACTATATAATAAATTTCAATTGCCCTCCTGTGCCAGAAACTTTTATAAGGATGTTAGGATGTTTGGAGAAAGATCAGTTTCCTTGCTGTTAGGACCTACTAGACCCATTTAAAGAAGAAAGTGAAGGTCTGGTGCAGTGGCATAGTGGGTGAAGTCACCACCTGCAGTGCTGGGATCCCATATGGGTGCTGGTTCAAGTCCCAGCTGCTCCACTTCTGATCCAGCTCTCTGCTATAGCCTGGGAAAACAGTGAAAGATAGCCCAAGTCCTTGGGCACCTAGATGGGAGACCTGGAAGAACTCCTGGCACCTGGCTTTGGATCAGCCCAGTTCCTGCCATTGTGGCCAATTGGGGAGTGAACCAGCGGATGGAAGACCTCTCTATCTCTCGCTCGCTCGCTTGCTCTCTCGCTCTTGCTCTCTCTGCCTCTGCCTTTCTATCACTCTGCCTTTCAAATAAATCAATACATCTTCATAAAGAATAGAAGAGAGTATATAAAGAGAATTGAAAATGAATCATGATGTGATTGGAAGGGGAAAGGGAGTGGGAAAGGGGAGGGTTGTGGGTGGGAGGGAAGTTTTGGGAGGGGGAAGCCATTGTGACCCATAAGCTGTACTTTGGAAATTTATATTCATTAAATAAAAGTTTAATAAATAAATAAAAAAAGAATAGAAGAGAGTGAATGAACCATTGAATGGAGAGACGTTGGATTCTTTCCACTGGAAGATTAGCTCTTCCAGGTTGTGTCATCTTGTGTTTCAGTTTTCCCTCCATCAAATGGAAGAAGTGTGATACTATCTGTCCTTATGTCACCTTGTGAAAGTGGTAATAGGGAACATTGGGTGTACCAGATATTCTCAATAAGGGACTTCTCTAGTCCTCCAGTCCAGACTAAAATTATTTCTCCCATACTCCCTTTTGTATATTGACACAGAATGTTTTTACTATTCAAGTTATAGAGAAGGAATGAATTCACATTTTATGACAAATGTTCTACACATACTTTCTACTCAACTTAAACAGGAAGATATCTACTTTCAACACATAAAAAATACCACGCAGTAGAGTTTACATTAAATACTTCCTCAATGAGAAGAAGGGTAAATATTAAGCTTGTGTGACTCTGGATCACCTTTCATTCTGGGCTCTGAGTTTGTTGTCCTTTTTAACAGAGATCAGTTCCTTCATGGCCTGTGTGCTCTCACATTCTCAGACATAGCAGTTGATCCTTCACAATGGAATTTTGTCCATTAACCAACTGTGAAGACATCTTTCTCACTCAGCATCAATTTAAGATTCACACTTGAAATGCCAAGGTTCCCTTGACTTTCTTTGGAGTTGAGTCTGTTGTCTGTAACTTCTAGCATATGGATCTGTGCAATGTTGAAATTAAGGGTGCTTCACCCCTCTATGCTGTAATCTGGAGTATTCTTTTGCATCTTCACACAACCTGAGTTGTGACTACTTGGTGCCGCCTGGTAGAAAGCAGGGCATGAAGTCTTCTATTTTTTTTCTTTATGGGTATGTATTGTTGGCAGTAGTAGATGGCCTTGAGTTTCAGCAGGAGGAAAACAGATTCCAGGTTTGTAGCTAATTGAGAATGTGTCCTGCTGCAGGTAGAAATAATCAATTATTATTTTCTGGGTTATTATTTCATATATCCCTATTTTCCAAATAAATCTCTGATGTTGATTAATCATGTGAAAACATTTGTGGGTAGTCAACAAATGTCCCTATAAACTTTAAAGCATCAAACATAACTTAGTGTATGCTCATTTCTAACAGAGGTGTCATTTCTAATAGAATTTGGTTACCCAACCTGGTTTTGCCCAAGGAGTTTATCTCAGATCATTACATTTTTTCTGGGTAGAGTTTGCTGAGGAAAGTCTTTTTCATTGCATTTTTCAGCTCCTTGTTCCTAAGACTGAAGATGATGGGGCTGAGGAATGGAGTGAGGACTGTATAGGTGATGCCCATCAAGGTGTCACCCTCCAGAGACTGAGGACCCTTGGGCTTGAGGTAGATGACAGATGCAAAGCCATAGTGTACAACCACCACAGTGAGGTGGGATGCACAGGTGGAGAAGGCTTTGTGTCGACCCTCAACTGATGGGATATTCAAGATGGTGGCTACAATGAAGATATAGGAGAGTAGTATAAGGAGAAAGCAGCCAAGCAGGGCCATAATACACACTAGACCCACACTCTTAGATACTACTGGTACACCATTTCCACAGGCCAACTTCAAGAGAGGTGGCACATGGCAAGCAAAATGGTGGATCTCATTAGGTCCACAGAAGGTAAGGTGGAAAATGGCTGTTGTCACTACCATTCCCATGATTGAGCCACCAGCCCAGGACCAGGCTACCAGGCAGGCACAGCCACGGGGGCTCATGAGCATGTTGTAGCGCAGGGGATGGCAGATGGCCACGTAGCGGTCATAGCCCATGATAGTGAGTAGAAATGAGTGAGTGAAGCCGAATGTGAAGGAGAAGAACATCTGGTTTGCACAGGCCAAGAAAGTAATGGAGTGATGTATGGAGAGCAGGTCAGCCAGCATGCGTGGGATGATGGCAAAAGTGTAGAGGATCTCAGAGATGGAGAGGGCACACAGGAAGAGGTACATAGGTGTGTGCAGGCTGTGTTCGCTCCAGATGGTGACCATGATAAGCAGGTTACCCAGCAGCGTGAACAGGTACATCAGCAGGAACAGCAGGAAGAACATCATCTGAAGGTGGGGGAAGGTGGAGAAGCCAATGAGGATAAATTCAGTAACTTCTGAGTAATTGGCTCCCTGCATGGAGGCTGTGCCTAGAGTGGGGAAGAGGGAGAGGTCAGCTACTATGTGTGGAAAGGTCACCAGTTTCTGCCATACCTGAACGTGCCCAAGAAGTTGCTCCTGATAAGTGGTTAATCCTGTCATCAGTTTAGTGAGTAATATACTAGTTTTTCCCCACATTTTGAGTGTCTGGAATAAATTCAGTAAGAATATTGGAGTATACCGGGTCTAAGAACCTTGAAAGAATGAATCTGTTGAAATGCTACATCCAAGATTTGAATTAATGGATGGATAGACCACAAAGGCTATTTTCTTAATTATCCTAATATATTGATCCTCTGAAGGAAAAATATTCATTCCAATCATTGCTGGAGCTTACAAGAATTGTTTGTTTTTCATTCTACTCCCCAGTGATAAATCCTGTGTTCTCCGTACCTTCAGATACCACGAGATATCCTTCACAAGCTAAAACACCTTTTAGCCAGGGGCATATCTACTTAACGCAACCCAAATAGAGAATTCCTTTGGAACTATATATGTAGGAAATCAGGGACAGAATCTATGTGGTTCTATCAAAGGAGGCAGAAATAATACTGTGGCTGTTTTCCAGTTCACATGAGAAACATCTGTGTGTTCTGAAGGAAAACAACACAATTATAAGACAGACAGGGACATAAAAGTCAGCAGATCTGACTTTAAATCTATTTTCTGTCCACTGTATATCTTTAGCAAATTTCTTCACCTCTTTCTCCTCCATTTTTCTCTTCCTATCTCACTGGTTGTTGTGAGAAATAAATGACTTACTCTTTGGAGATGAAATGGCACTAAGTGCTACATTTCATAAATCAATATAGTAAATAAACAAACATGTGAGGGTACTTTAAAAATTAATATACAAATTAAATTTATTTCAGTGCACAGAAATTGAGATCCTTGCATATCATCTCTTCAAAATCTTCATGGAAAATGTACATTATGGGAAAACTATGCAAAACTTTCAAAAAATTTTTCACCAAGATGACATACCTTTATTTTCATTTTTATCAACTTTTGATGAACTATCATACACGATTTGTACTCAGTAAGGAACCTAATGTAATGAGATTTTGATATGTCTTTGTGAATCAGTTCACTAAAACTAAATTACTATTTTGAAATTCAGCAATGTAAAGTTTAAAACAGTAAGCCAACAATGTGCTTATTATGTGTGAGATTTGTGTCCAGCTTTTTCCACTCAGCATTTTATTCCAAGATTCATACACATTTTAGCATGAATCAGCACCTCATTCCTTTTTATGACCAAACAATTTATCCTATTATATGGATATGTCTTTAGTATTTGGGTTGTTACTAGGTTATACCTTTTGTGACTAGTGCTAGTGAATGTGTTTGTGAGAGTTTAAAGTAGATTAGCTGTTGCTAAGGTTTGGGACAGGAGGGAATAAGGAGCTGCTCCCAATGGATGGGTGCAGGCTTTTCTTTTGGGGAGATGAAAATTTCAGGAGCCAAGTGATGATTGCCTAGCATTGTAAATGTACTTAATTATACTGAATTTTATACTTTATTTATTGTAGCTTGGTTTTTATATTTATTATTAATACTATTTTTATTGAGATCATAATTTATGCATTTATGGGGTACCATACAAAGTTTTGATATATGTATATAACATAGCATCCTTAAATCATGCTAATAAATATTCTGTATCTCACTTACCTTTCATTTGTTATGGTGGAACATTTAAACATTGCTCTCTTCATTATTTCAAGCCACATCATACATTATTAAGAAAAATGGTCACCTTGGTTCAACAGATCTCAACACCTATTTCTTTTATGTGACTAAAACTTTGCACCCTTTGATCAACAGGTATTCATTTACTCCCTCCCCTCCACACTTCCCCAGATTCAGATAACCATTTTTCTATTTTATAATGGTTAGGTGTTATATTTAATATTATGAATGTTTTATCATAATTTTAAACAATTTAAAGGGTAGCAAGTATCCTCTTAGGTTTATCATAAGAAACAAAGGGGAAAATAGCTACTTTGGTTAACAGAGGCTGAAATCAAACAGCACTGGATTCCAGAATTTATTGGTACCTCTTGCTGGAAATACTTTCATAGGATTGCAGTTCTGAGTCAACATCTTCCCATAGCTTCCCAACCCAGTGACTTCAACAGCCCCACACAGTCTCATCATTTGCTATCTTAATGAGTTCAAGAGCTTGGGAACAAGAGCCTACGATAAGCCCAATGGGTGAGACTGGTGTGTGGGTTGTGGTAATAAGTTCTTCTTCATCATCTAACATCTAAGACAGGATTTTTATCAACCTCAAGATTACTGACATTTGGGTCCAGAGCATTTATTCTGCCTTCTTGGGTACTTAGCAGCATCCCTCGTCTTCATAGGCCAGATGTCCATCTCCCCTTAGTACTCATGACTATCAACAAGATCTCCAGGGCTTAATACTATGGTGCACCAGGTTAAGCTGTTGTTTGCAACACTGGCAACCTATTCTGGAGTGACAGTTAGTGTCCTAATTGCTTAGCTTCTGATTTGGATTCTGCTAGTGCACCTATAAAGGCAGCAGAATATGGCCCAATTACTTGGTCCCCCTCCACCCATGTGGGAGACCCAAATGAAGTTCTTGGATCTGAACTTAGCTCCTAGATCAGGCTTGGCACAGCCATGGATATTGCAGCCATTTAGGGAGTGAAGCAGCAGATGGAAGAGTTTCCTTTCTTAATTTTCTTTCTCCTTTTCTCTGAGTCTTTCCCTCTCTGTCTTTCAAATAAATAAATCTTTTAAAATGTCTTCAGAAAGCACCCCCATGGACCTCACAATGGGAAAAGCTACACCCAGTTGAGAATTACTGATCCAGAATGCAACTCCTTGGCACCCTTCTCCACCCAGATTCCCTTTCCTCACCTTCTCCGGTTGGCAAATCCGTTTATGTTTAAGCCTCTTGTTACATGCCATTTCCTCTATGCATCCTCCTGGACATCCTCTTCCCAAAATACATTTAGTTTCTCCTTTCTGGGTGCCTCAAAAATACTTACAGAGTAAAAAATATTGCCCATGACTTTGTCATAATTTTCTCATCACAAGTCATCTTGGAACTATGTGGGTGCTTGTCACTGGACTGTAAATTATTCACACCACGGACTGTTGTGTCTATGGCACAAATACTGTGAATTCAACCACAATGCAGTAGATGAGAATAGTTACCCTTTATTTAATGAATTCTATGGACTAGGCACCATGCTTAGAATCTCTTATGCAGTTCTTACCGAATCTTCACACTGCAATAGAAGGCAGCTGCTGCAGTTCCCATGTGCATATGGGGAAGCTGTGTATTTAAGAGCACACATCCCTTGTCCAAGGCATCATAGCTCTGGAGCAGGGTGGTCAGTATCAGAACTTGGATCTGATTGATCACAATGTTTATCTTTTGTTAACCTTTTGCCATCCTCACCACTTACTGATGGCTGTAAGTAAAATTCAGAGGCCACTCCCAGGTCAAGAAGACGTTCCTTCCTAATGGCTGATTGTATACAAATTCTCACTCCTTGTATCACAGCCATTGGAAAAGGAAGAAATAAAACTATACAAATACAAATGTTGATCGTATCTGAGGAAGATGGTCAAGGCCTGTGGATAGTACAGTATGAAATTGCGGGGGTGTGGGTTTCATCAAAAAGAGATTCCTTTTTATTCAGAAAGGGCAGAACTAGAGAAGTGGCAAAAGAACTGTGAATTTCATGAGCTCACGGTGAAAGAAAGAACGCATAGTCAGAGCAAAGAGTATATTTGAAGTGGTAAAACTATGCCACAAAATGCTTTAGTGCTGGATACATCACATTATGAAAACATTGAAACCCAGAGAATGTACCAAGAGTGAATCATAATATAAGTTATAGATTTTATTTAATGACAAAGTCAATATTGGTGCATTGATTGTAACAAATATATCAAAATAATAAAAGTTGCTAATCACAGAGGGCATTGTGTGCAGTGGAACGAAGGTATATTGAGATTGTCAACACTGTCTTCTGTAAACCTAGAATTGCTCTTGAAAGTAAAACCTATTAATTTTATTTTAAAAATTAAAAAAAGAAACAAAAACCTTAACGAATGCTTATTAAGGTGGCAGAAAGGGAAATTTTAAATCCGCCAGGCATTGATCTACCTGCAGAAAACCTGCAAGTTCCTCTTCAAGTAAATTGATGAGAGACAAGGAGAGAGAGGAGAGAGGAGAGTGGAGAGAGGAGAGAGGGAGAGAGAGAGAAAGGGAGTGAGGGAGAGAGGGAAAATGTATAGAAATCTATAGCAGCAATAATCTGAGTGCTATCTGGCACTTAGGGAAACCCACAGAGGGAAATAGTTCCCCACCCAGAGACACGAGGTCTATCTCTGGCATTGACAAAATCTTCCCACATATCTACTGAAGACAGGATTTCCCAACTTTAACATTTAGGGACATTTTGGGTACAAACCACTTGTTTATAAAATTGCTAATAGTATTTTTGGCTGACAAATGAGAATTGAACACATTTATGAGGATATCATGTGATGTTTTGATATATGTCAACAATATAGCTTGGGTAAATATAACTTAGGATATTTATTAACCCAGTTACTTCTGTTGTTAAGGTGAGAAATTTGAAATTCACTCTCTCTGTTACTTTGACGTATACAATATTTTATTGACTGTAGTTAACATACTATGTAGCAAATCTCAAAATTTATTCCTCCTATTTCAAATTTTGTCCCCATTGATCAAAAACTCATTGTTCTCCCCTCATCGGCTTCTGATGACAATTCAGCAAAGCAAAGAAAAGCAGGCGCTGCATGATCTCACTCATACCTGTCATCTAAAAAGGGAATTCTGAGAAACAGAGAACAGTGAGGGGCTGGATAATTTTCTGTAGTGGATGGTATTCTCGTTTTGTAGCACCTCTAGCCTTGATATACTAGATGTCAGTAGAATCTCCCAGTCATGACGATCAGAAATATTCTCAGATATTGTCAAATCTTCTGAAGAACAGAATCACTTTCAGTTGAGAACCAGGAGTTGGGTGTGTCTTCTCTTTCAGACCCCATCCTGCCTTCTGGATGTCTCTTCTTAGTAAATTCACTCCCTCTACTTTCTTTTTGTTTTTTTTTTTTTTTTTTGACAGGCAGAGTGGATAGTGAGAGAGAGAGACAGAGAGAAAGGTCTTCCTTTTTGCCATTGCTTCACCCTCCAATGGCCGCTGAGGCCGGCGCATCTTGCTGATCCGAAGCCAGGAGCCAGGTGCTTCTGGTCTCCCATGCGGGTGCAGGGCCCAAGCACTTGGGCCATGCTCCACTGCCTTCCCGGGCCATAGCAGAGAGCTGGCCTGGAAGAGGGGCAACCGGGATAGAATCTGGCGCTCCAACCAGGACTAGAACCCGGTGTGCCGGCGCCGCAAGGTAGAGGATTAGCCTGTTAAGCCACGGCGCCGGCTTCACTCCCTGTACTCTCTCTCTCTCTCTCTCAGTCACCATCCTGCTCCCTTTCCTCTCCATCTCCTCATTGACAACTTCTTACCATTACCTTGCCTGTCCTCATAGATGCTTCTATAAATCTTTACGCACCAGCTGGTAATCTAAAATCTCTCAAATCAGAACTTTCTTTGGGCTTCTTCTTTTCCTTTCCTCAATACTTTTTTCACTGGTTTCTGGCCCGTACATATTGAGAATGGAGATACAAATCAGATAGATATCCTAGATAATGTTGAGAGATCTCTCTTCTCCCTACACCCAAATTTTCTCACCTTTCCAAGGAACCTACCTCATTAGGTAGCAGGAGCTCCAAACTGGGTTACGGTGGCTTAGTGATCATCAAACTGGATCGATGCTCCTTGTCACACAGGCATAAATTGCTTGAAGAGTTCTACAAAATGTTAAAATCTCTAAGTCACTGGAAGGTGCTGGTTCCTTGTGTCTCTCCTGGTCAACTTGATAGTGAAATGACTCACTTAGGAAGTGACTCACATTGATCTTCAGACCCTGCACCAATTTTTGCCTCACCCCAGTGGGAGCCCCTGGATGGAGTTTCCCTACAGATGAGGGTTGCACCAGTGTGGAAGGGGTGAGAGAAACAGGGGGCTTGATAGAGCCTTGGTCATTAATATTTATATCTTCCTTCTGCTGCCTTCTCTGACTGTAGTCCTTTTGCCTCTGTCTCTGCTATGGGGATGTTGAGACCCTGGGGATCCTTCCAGGTTGGAAGTAACCTCAGGGACTCTGTGTCTTCACCTTTCCTCCCTCCCTTCCTGCCAAGGGTGAGCCAATTACTTGAGCATCTCAAAGGTTTGAGTAGAAGCTATTGTACAAATGTGAGATCTGGGGCACTGAGTGTTGGTGTTGACAAAAGAGTGCTCCTTCCATTACCCACGGGGTTCAGGAAGTTGTTTGAAATGCTTCCTCCACCTTCATCGTCCCCATCTGGATCTCTTGGTCTATTAAATGCCTTCTTAAAGATTTTTAAAATCGAAGAACACACTTTATTATCTTATTAAGTAGTCGAAATGCTACATATAAGGATATCATGAAATCATGGTAATGAATTTCACTGGCATTATTTCAGATCTTGAATACATGTGGCATACAAATAAATATAACCTTTGGAAATAAGGCTTATATTATTATATTATTTTTATTTAATATTAAAATTCACATAACATTATTAATCACTTTAAAATATTAATTCACTAGGAATTAAGGCATTTCTTTAGGTACCACATTACTTGTATCAGTTCCAAAATATTTTTTGTCTCCCCACAAAGAAACACCAAACTCCATTTGCAAGCACTCACTGTTCTCCCTCTTCTTGTTCCTGGAAGTGATTCATCTGCTTTCTATCTCTATGTTCTTGATATTTCTATAAATCAAATAATATACTATGTAATGGTTTGTATCTGGTTTCTTTCACTCAGCGCAACGTGTTCAAGGTTCTTCCATGATATAGCACACATCATCACTTCTAACCTCTTCTTGAACTTATAAGTAATTAATTATGAACAAAAGCCAATCTTCAAAGCACAATTTCAGATTCAGTGCAGCTATATCAAATACAGATAAGAAAATTCAAGGAGCTCATTAGTTATGTCACACCAAACTATGAAAAGCAAAATCAATTTTACATTGTACTTCTACATAAATATTCTTTTCCTATATGTATTCTTAGATATCTTATACAAATAGCAGTACTTATAACAAATGCTTTATTTTAATAAATTCAATAGCATGAATTTCCTAGAAAGATCAAAAGGAGTTAATAATAAACTCTGAAATTTTATATTTGTTCTTCCTATTTCTGTCAATTTCCTGATATATATATATATATATATATATATATATATATGCTTTATATATATATATAATATAAGCAGGAAAATATCTTTAGTAATTCGAGCATGTGAGTCTATAGATGTCTTGTAGAACTCTCCCAAGTTATACATATCCCATGTTGCTCTCTGTTTTCCATTATTTCTTTGCTTCAAACCCCTTTGCAAACTTTTTTTAAGCAGCTTGCAAATTTTTAGTCGTTTTGCTTCTACAAACTTTGACAAGGAATTGCTGTGGCAATTTTTTAAAAAGATTTATTTTATTTATATGAAAGGCAGAGTTATAGAGAAAGTGAGGGAAAGAGGGAGGGAGAGAGGGAGAGAGGGAAGGATAGAGAGGGAGAGAGAAAGAGAGAAACTTCTATTGGTTGGGCTGAGCCGAAACCAGGAGCCAAGAGCTTCTTCTGGGTCTCCCACATGGGTTCAGGGGCCAAAGGACTTAGGCCATCCTCTGCTGCTTTCTTAAGTACATTATTAGGGAACTGGATCAGAAGTGGAGCACCCAGGACTCAAACTGGCACCCATAGGGGATGCTGGCACTGCAGGAGGTGGCTTTATCCTCCCTGCCACAGCACTGGCCTCTGCTTTGGCAATTTTTACAACAAGCACCCACAATGCTCCTCGGCCATCTAAAAACACTTCTCCATGGCATGGTGTATACTATTTTCAAGAGCTATCTTTTCTTTTCTTTTTAAAAAAGGTTTATTTATTTATTTGGAAGTCAGAATTACACACAGAGAGAAGGAGAGGCAGAGAGAGTGAGATCTTCCATCTGCCAGTTCACTCCCCAGTTGGCTGCAAGGAGCTGGGCCAATCTTAAGCCAGGAGCCAGGAGCTTCATCCAGTTCTCCCATGTGACTGTACGGGCCAAAGGACTTGGGCCATCTTCCACTGCTTTCCCAGACAATAGGAAAGAGCTGGCTCAGAAGTGGAGCAGCCTGGAATCGAACTGATGCCCATATGGGATGCCAGCACTGCAGGCAGTGGCTTTACCCACCATACCGGCTCCCAAATGTATCTTTTACTCCAACATAATTAGTAAGCCTTTTGAGCTGGGTTTTATGTGAGGATTTTTTACCATGAGATTCCTTTTCATATCAAGACTTCGACTACCAGGGAGGAGAGAAAAAAGTGAAGTTAGGTCATTGCCCTGGAACTCCGGGCTTGGCCTGCCTGGTGATATTCATCATCATGTGAAGTCCAAAGACCTGTCTGCAGGTAGTATTCACTACCCGGAAATTAGACCTGGCCTGCAGAAGGTAGAGGCCTGAGCTTTCACAGGATGAACACGCTCTGGTCTGTGGCCCTTGGTCCTAGGCCATGCTGTGCTGGTCTTGGCAGGCCATGCATTCTGGTTTGTGATCTAGGACTGTGATGTAAGTGGCCACATTTCTGTTAACTCCATTCTTCCACCAAGTTCAAGCAGCATAATGTGAAAATAGTACCATATTGCTTGGAGGAAGAAAAAGTTTTTTTGGTTGCTAGATTGCCTGGAATTTATGGATCTCTGCTGCATTTGGACTCAGTAATATTGTAGTCCCAGCAATGTCCCATGCTAATGCAAGTACCAAGGCAAACCCTGCAAGATACCAAGCCAGTGCTCCCACATTTCCATTCCACAGTGAAGATATGAGTGACCCCCTATGACCTTGGACCTAATGACTGCAACTCTGCTGGGTTTGAAAGGAGCACCACGTGTATTCACTGCTGCTGCCATCAGTTGCTATGAAAAAATGTTGGGAGGTGATGAAACAGCAAACAACTGGAAATAAAACCAACTAGCCTATGAAAGAGAAATCTGAAGATAAAATTACAGAAAAAAAAGGCTTGTTTCATGACAGTCATACAATAAAAGTAATAGAAAAAGGTGCTAGGACATAAGCACAAATATCAACATATGGTCACAGGAAACATTCAAAGCAAGTGATATGATGTCCCTGAAAGAAAATGACAATACATTAGTAGCAGACCCAAAAGAAAAGGAAATAGAGAGAGTGGCATTTGGCACAATAGGTTAAATTGTTGCATATGGTGCTTGCATTCAATACCAAAGTGTCAGTTCAATTCTTGGTTGCTCTGCATATGATCCAGCCCCCTGACTATGTGCCTGGACCCCTGACACCCATGTAGGAGACCTGGATGGAGTTGCTGGCACTTGGCTTCAACCTGGCCCAGACCTGGCAGTTGCAGCTATTTCTGAAGCAGTCAAGTGGATGGAAGGTCTCTCTCTCTCTCTCTCTCTCTCTCTCTCTCTCTCTCTCTGTCACTCTGTCTTTCAAATAAATAAATCCCTTTTAAAGAGGAATTGGCAAGATCCTGATAAAAAAATTCAAAAGCATGATTATAAGGATGCTCAAGAGATAAAGGAATATAGAAAGAGAGTTGAATGAAATCAGGAAAACAATGCATGGTACAAATGGCAAATGCAGCAAAAGTATAAAAACCTTTAAAATGAAACAAATATTGAAAATGAGTAATTCAATAAGCCAAATAAAATACAGCTGAAACCCTCAACAACAGAGTTGAGCAAGAAGAATATGAATATCTGAAGCTGTTTTATGGTTCTTTTGAAATAACCCAGACAAGGGAGCAGCAAGATGGCGGAATGGGAAGGGAGCACACTGATAGTCCAGGAAGAGACAGTTTAATAAAAGTGGAGATACTGCAGGTTCAAGGAAAAGTAGGGGAAGAAAAAGCAGAGTAAACTCTTCCAGAACTAGTGATTCACAGTGGACCTGCGAGGGGAGCGTGGGAGCCCACGGTTTGGGACACGAGCAGCGGAATCAACATACCAGCACTGGAATGCGAGGTGAGCCGAACCTCAATAGCCCGAGACACCAGCAGGAAAGCGGAAAGAGGAGACTAGAGGGAACAAGGCTTGAAATACTGTGGGGAAAAGTTCACCAGGCTATCTAGAAGAGAGAGCAAAAAAAAAAAAAAGACCGATTCAGGCACGAGTTTCTCTCTTTCCGCTCACCTCTCAAAGGTGAGCAAGACAAAGAGCAGGCACCATTATGGACATATGTCATAAGCAGGGCAACTTCAGGTCTGCACCTGCCCTCAGCCAAGCAGAAAAACCCGACTCTGGTGGGGGGTGAAAGAGCAGATTAGGACCTAGTGAATGTGTGGTGCTAATGAACTGAGAACGTGAAAAAAAGAGACAATGGGTGAGAAAACTGACAGAATTCACATGAGTACCCTCCAGAGATGCTACAATTCGGTAACCTTGGAAACCCAGTGGGAGACTGCAGGAGAACTTGAGCCCACACTGAGGGCAGCACAGATTCCCTGTGTGGTCTTTGGGAAAGAGCTTCTGATCTCTGGTTCCTGTGGGTATATCATTTGCCTGCCAACTACCTCCAATTTCGCTCAGCTGTGTGGAATTTCTTCCCTTCTGAATCAAAAAAAGAAAGAGAGAGAGAGATTTACTATGCCTAACTTGGGAGTGTCACCTTTGGCACACCCTTAACCCTGAGGAATGAAACAGAGCTCTCAGGCCATACCCATCTCAAGCCTCTAAGGCTCCATCAAAGGCAGACCGCCCACATAATACAGTCGTAGTATAACAAGAAAAAACACCACAGCGAGGGAAGGAGAATCCAAAGAATATCTCCACAATGCCAAGCAACAAACGCAGAAACCGAGAAAACAAGAACAAGGAAGACATTATGACACGCCCATTATTAAGATGATTAGATGGAAGAAATGCAAGATATGGATTTCAAAAAATTTATGATAAGAACAATAAGAAGTGTTCAAAAACAAATGCTTGAGGTACAGAATTCCTTACAGGACAGGATAGAAAATCTCCTTGGAGAAAATGAAATCTTAAGGAGGAATCAAAATGAAACGCAGAAACTAGTAGAACAGGAAAGTGTGATAGTGAAGAGAAATCAAAATGAAATGAAGAACTCAATAGATCAAATGACAAACACATTAGAGAGCCTTAAAAACAGAGTCAGTGAAACAGAAGAGAGAATATCGGACTTAGAAGACAGAGAACAGGAAAGTATACAGTCAAACCAAAGAAAAGAAGAGGAAATTAGAAATCTAAAAAATATTGTCAGGAATCTATAGGATACTATTTAAAAACCCAACATTTGGGTTCTAGGAGTTCCTGAAGGCATGGAGAGGGAGAAAGGATTAGAAGGCCTTTTTAGTGAGATACTTGCAGAAAATTTCCCAGGTTTGCAGAAGGACAGAGACATCCTAGTACAGGAAGCTCATAGAACCCCTAGTAAACATGACCAAAAGAGATCCTCACCATGACACATTGTAATTAAACTCACCACAGTGAAACACAAAAAAAGATCTTAAAATGTGCAAGAGAGAAACGTCAGATTACTTTCAGAGGATCTCCAATTAGACTCACAGCTGAGTTCTCATCAGAAACCCTACAAGCTAGGAGAGAATGGTGAGATATAGCCCAGGTACTAAGAGAGAAAAACTGCCAGCCCAGAATATTATATCCTGCAAAGCTCTCATTTGTGAATGAAGGTGAAATAAAGACCTTTCAAGCAAACAGAAATTGAAAGAATTTGTCGCCACTCGTCCAGCCCTGCAAAAGATGCTTAAAGATGTGTTACACACAGAAACACAGAAACACGGTCACCAATATGAAAGAAGGTAAAGGAAGGAAACCTCACAGCAAAAGATCATAGGAATCTCAAAGCATACATTAGAAAATATCTTTGGCAAATGGCAGGGCAAAGTTACTACTTATCAATAGTCACATTGAACGTTAATGGCTTGAACTGTCCAGTCAAAGACACAGATTGGCTGATTGAGTTAAGGAACAAAATCCATCTATTTGCTGCTTACAAGAAACACGTCTTTTCAACAAAGATGCATACAGACTGAAAGTGAAAGGCTGGAAAAAGATATACCATGCCAACAGAAATGAAAAAAGCTCAGGCTAAAATTTGTGTTACCTTATTTAAAATGTTATCCTAATTGTGTTACTAGTCATGATAGTTATCTTAATGAGAAAGCCCCAGATTCCTAAAGGGTTAAATACTTGTAAAATCCTACAGGTGCTTTCAAAAATACTATGAAGTAAGCAAGTGCCTCTTGTTGGTTGATGAGTTTATAATTTTAAACATGGCAACTTAAAGTCTTTTGTCATCCACAGATATATATGATTTGCTGCTCATAAAACTAAAGCGTTGTTGGTTCTGTGTTTAGCTGTCCTCCTATAGGTTCCTATGGACTTTTTCCAGCCACTCTTATTGTATTCAGTACTTTGGGATGGCTCTGTAAACAGATGAAGCCAATAATGTAATAACAGTACCAACTGAGAGAAAATATGGTTAACTGAGGTTACTAAAAGCAAAAAGCAATTCAAATCAATTGGCAATTTACAAAAAGAATTTAAAGACTTTAAAAGCTATTATTAAAATTGCTATATTGGTCTATTATGCTATATTATATGTGTGTACATATTGTATGTCCACATGGGGAAATTTTATTAAAAATTTTATCTTAATTGGCTTATAGATAAGATTGTCCATAAATTTAAGCTGCTAAAATTAATCAAAGATAAGTTTTAATTCATGTGACCTGAATCTCTGTATCATATGTTTTAAACTTGTTGGTAGAAACTAAAAACATTTAATATGTTTGTGCTTAAGTTTACTGGTTAAACAAACTATACCGTGTGGATATTTAAGAGGTGTTTCCAAATACATGATTCCTAAAGTTTATAGAAGGCATTGGACCTTCTGGTAAATGTTTTATTAAGTTGTTATCTAATGGTTGAAACTGTTTGCTAAGTTTTCATGTGATATTGCTATTGTCAGCAAGTGATCTAGGACTTGCTCCTTAGTTTCTCTATTGTAAGCCCAACTTGTTCTTACATTACTCTATTCTCTTCAAGGTAGGAAACTAATTCCATTATGAAGGAATCTGTAGGATGCACAATTTAATCTTTAGACCTTATAAAAGAGATGGCTAACATTTTTATGTAATAGCATAGCCAGAATAAGAGCTTAAATTATAATCTCTTAGCTAGATTTACTTCGCCATCAGTGAAGTAAACAGTAAGTAGAAAAAACCTCCCTTTCAGACCAAAGGGAAAGAAAGTTTTAAAGTGAGAATATAATTTTCCTCATGGGCATTGTCTACCTTAGAAAAACTACTACAGAACATGCCTGTGACTATAGACTTGTAGTTCCGGCCACCGAAGATTAGAGATGGGACATGGGCACTCCCTTGACTTGCATCCTCTGGTCTGCTTTAACACAAACCAGGAGGAAAAGAAAGCTAGGCATCAGAAGCAATGGGTGGCAGGCCTATTAATAGCTGTTCTGTACAGTGATCTGCCCTCAAGGAGACCCAACAGGCCAGTCCACTGCAGTGGCTTTCAATGTGGTAAGCCTGGGCTTCAGCAGAAGTCAACTTGTGAAGAGCCCTGGCAGCTCTGCCAAGAGTTGGATCACTGGAAATGGACCTGCCCTGGAGTCGAAGGATGCCCAGGTCAGAGCCACAGATCTTATTGGCCCTGAGCTGAAAAGCCCTTCACTCAGCCCAACTTCCAAAGTGATCCCTGCAGCTGAGGGGATGGCCAAGCAGGATCAGCAACATTGAAGGCAGAACTATAAATTTCTTGTTAGAGATGCCACCTGCCTTTACCTGGCCAGCTCTCCTCCCAGGCCAGCCAAGTAATGAAAGTCAACAGGGTGCCTTCCCCCAGGGGGTTCACACCTCCCTTAGGATGTACCCCATGTGAAGAGATAGATAGGTCTGGGCCTCTTAACTTACAAGGCCTAAAGCCCACCAGATTATTACCAGGCCCCTTCTGTCAGGTTCTATTTGCCTCTCAATCAGAAAAACTTAATTGTAGCTTAGACAGCACCTTTCTTAGCTCCTCTAATAATGACTCTGTCCTTTGTTCTAGACCCTGTCTAGCGCACTTGGGCCTCATTCCTTTGTAATCATAACCTCTACTCTACCACCAATGGCTCTACTCCCAACCTGTGTGTACTGATGGTCCTCTTCCCCACTTAATGCTGTGTAATTATTCAAAATTTCTCTACAGACAAACCCCTCGACCTAGAAAAGATGAGTGACTTTTCTCCCAGTCTTGGCTGGAATCAGCTTTCCGGTCTGTTGGGTGTTCCCCAATAAACCCTTTATCTTAAAAAATAAGAGGGAGGTGCCTTTCTCTGAAGGGAGGAGAGAACTTCCACTTTCACTATGACCTTGTCTAAATATGATCAGAGTCAGTGAACTCGGAAGGCTTCCACAGCCTTGGCAATGCATGGCAGGATCCTAGGGTGGTTACTGGCGCCATAAACTAGAGTGTCAATTTGTTGGGTCAACAACAAGAGTCACTGTGCACTTGCTCCACATGCGGGATCTCTGTCCTTAATGTGTTATACATTGTGATTTAATGCTATAACTAGTACTCAAACAGTATGTTTCACTTTGTGTTTCTGTGTGGGTGCAAACTGTTGAAATCTTTACTTAATATATACTAAACTGATCTTCTGTATATAAAGAGAATTGAAAATAAATCTTGATGTGAACGGAAGGGGAGAGGGGGCGGGAAAGGGGAGGGTTGTGGGTGGGAGGGAAGTAATGGGGGGGAGCCATTGTAATCCATAAGCTGTATTTTGGAAATTTATATTAATTAAATTAAAGTTAAAAAAATAAAAAAATTTAAAAAACAATGTATATGAGGTGATGTGAAAAGATGACACTGGTAGAATAGGCAGCTTCCTCCTACTTCGCTTTAGAATGTGGATGCCTCAATGCTGACCTACATTTCCTGAAATTGTGGTTCTCTCACAGTGCCTGAGAAAAACAAAATCAGGTACTTGCTTCTCCTTGTGGCCCTTGAAAAATTCAAATCAGGACGAACTTGTTATCCTGTAGGAGAAAGTGTTTTCCTGTGTCAGTTCTCAATGTCATAACCTAGTGCTTTCTTTTCTTTCTCCCTGATTAATAACAACAATCTGTGAGGCCTTTTCCAATGAGACAGGATTGTTCTTCCAGAGGAATCCCATGGGTGAGACTGGTATCATGGGCACCATTGGTTAAGTAGTACATGTGCAGGATGCAGACGCTGGGTCCACTCTTGCCTGCTGATCCATTGAGTCCTGACTTGGATGAAGGGTTGGTGCCATGCTGAACGAGAATCAGCTCTGAGTTTTAATGCTGAAAAGTTGAGTTTGATTTCCTGCCAGGGTGCCTGTTAGTTATCGGCAATTTAGGCAGCTGCTTAAAGCAAATTGCAAAGCTGAATTGTTTCAGAATGTTGTTATAGGAAGAAAGAAAGCAGTACTACCTGGAAGATACTTAATTTTCAGCATCTCTCATTGGAGAAGGTGTTTAGCAAACATCCAGAATGTAAGGAACAAACAAGTGAAGAATGAAGGCAGCATTGTGAAATGACACTTTGGCAAGTCTTTATACCCAAACACTTGTGCTCTTGTTTTTAAGTCCTAACGAGATAAAGACGAGCTTTTCACATCACCTTCATGGTTTCAATTCCTAGCTCAAAGCTTTCTGGAATTGTTTATTTTTTGTAAACTTTTTTTCTTTTGTTAAAATAAATAAAACATTCAATGTTTTCCTCCTTTTCTATCTTATTATTTTGTTTCTTGCCTTGGGCAGTTTCGTTTGGAAGTGCTTTCCTTTGGTTGTGGGTTCTAGTCTCCCCCTCCCTCTCCCTTATTATTCAGAGTATAAACCTGCAAAGCTCTGCTCAGTTTTGGTTTTGAAAGTTTAAGCTTTTCTGCTTCTGTGAGAGCACATGCTTCTGTCCCTTTTGATTCCAACTGAACTTTTGTGTTCTCTAATGATACTAACACAGTGTTAAGTCTCCTAATTTGTACTGGTATTGCATATTCCAAATAAATAGCTTCTTTTGTTGGAAAAAAAGCCAAAAACAAACAAAAAATAATATTATATCCAGTGAAACTGTCTTTTAATAGTGAAGGAGAAATGAAATATTTCCCAAACAAGCAAATATTGGGAGAATTAATCACCTTCAGACCAATCTTGCAAGAAAACCTGAATGGAGTCCTACATCAGAAGGAAACAACATGAAAACACAGGACACTACCAAATTCACTAATGGAGCAGATGCAATCAGGAACAAATCAACATAATGACAGCAGTAAATTCTTGTCTGTCAGAATAAACCTGGAATATAAGTGGATTAAATTCCTCTGTCGAAATATATAGGTTGCCTGAATGGATTAACAAGAGTCAACTATAGGCTTCCTACAAGAAACACACTTCACAGGTAAAGATACACATAAACTGAAAGTGAGGACTAGAAAAAGCTACACCAGGCAAATGGAAACCAAAAACAAGTGATCACAGATAAAATTATAGCAAACAAGGCAGACTTTATGTCAAGAACCATAAAAAGAGACAA
Source organism: Lepus europaeus (assembly GCF_033115175.1). Lineage (NCBI taxonomy): Eukaryota > Metazoa > Chordata > Mammalia > Lagomorpha > Leporidae > Lepus > Lepus europaeus. Next base: position 13,066,735 of record NC_084846.1, on the reverse strand, counting down.
ATGACACTATATAATGATAAAAGGGGTCAATTCAGCAAAAGGATAAAACAACCATAAATACATATGCTTCCAAAACAAGACTACTCAGATATATTATTAGACCTAATAGAAGAAATATGGAATCTAAAACAACAGAGGTGGGAAGAATTGATATCCCACTGTCATCAATGGACAGATCATCCACGCAGAAAATAAACAAAGATAATTATAATTAAAACATACTACTGAGCAAATGAACCTATCAGCTGTTTACAGAACATTTCACTCAATTGCTACAGAATACACTTTCTTTTCATCAACATAAGGAACATTTTCTATGGTAGATCAAATATGAGGCCACAAATTGAGTTTCATTAAATTTGAAAAGTCTGAAATCTTCTCATACCATCCAAAAAACAGGAAATCAACAGAAAATTTAGAAATTCTGAGTTTCTGAGTTACCAATGCATCATTGAAGAAATTTAAATTGAAACAAATGAAACAAATACAAATGGAAACAAATGGAAGTGAAAGAACAACATATGAAAGCCTATGGAATACAGCAAAAGCATATTAAGAGGAAAGAATATAGCATGAAGTGCATGCATTTTTTAAAAAGATTTATTTATTTATTCAAAAGGTAGAGTTACAGAGAGGCAGAGACAGAGGCCTCTCTGAGAGAGAGGGAGAGAGAGAGAGAGAGGGAGAGAGAGCGAACTATCTTCTGTCCACTGATTCACTCTCCAAATGGCGGCAACAGCTGGAACTGGGCTGATCCAAAGCCAGGAACCTGGAGATCCCTCTGAGTCTACCACATAGGTGCAGGGACCCAACGACTTGTGCCATCTTCCACTGTTTCCCAGGCACATTAGTAGAGAGCAGGATCTGAAGTGAAGTAGCTGGGACTCGAACTGGTGCCCATATGGGATGCTGGCACTGCAGGTGGCAGTTTTACCTGCTATGCCACAGAGCCAGCCCCTAAGTGCTTACATTTTAAAAAAGTAGAAAGATCAAAAATAAGCAATCTAACACATCTCAAAGACTTATAAAACAAGAACAAACAAATCTAAAACTAGCAGGAGGTGAGAAACGATGAGAATCAGAGCAGAAATAAATGAAATTGAAAGAAAAAATACACAAGATCAAAAAAATTAAAAGCTGGTGTTTGAGAAGATAAACAAAATAGACAACATTTTAAGCATATTGAAAAGAAAAAAATCAAATAAATACAATTAGAGATGAAAAAGAAGACATTACAATGGATACCACAAAAATACCAAGGATCACTAGAAACTAAAATGAACAAGCATATGCTAATAACTGGAAATCCTAAAAGAAATGGAAATTTGACAAATATATATAATCTTCCCAGATTAAATAAAGAAGATATGGAAAAGTTAAGCAGACTCTATAACAAGGAACTATATTGAATAATAAATTGAACGTCTCCCTTCAAAAAAAAATCCAAGACTTCATGGCTTTATATTGAATTGTACAAAACATTTAAAGAAAAGTTAGCTTCAATATTCTCCAGCTATTCCTAAATATTTAAAAGAATGCAACTCTATGGAACTTTTTTTTGAGGTTAGTGTCACTGATACTAAAACTAAAAAAATATGCACACAAAAAGAAAACTGTTGACCATTATTCTTCTGGAATATAGATGCAAAAATTCTCAAAAAATATTAGCAAACTCAATCCAACACAACATCAGAAAGATTATACACCATGGGCAATGGGATTTATCCCAAAGATGCAATAACAAATCAATAAACATCACAAATCATAACAGAATGAAGAACAAAAACATATGAATCTTAATAGATGTGGAGAAAGCATTTGAAAAGATTCAAGGTTCCAGGTCCGGCACCGTGGCTCACTAGGTTAATCCTCTGCCTGCGGCACCCGCATCACATATGGGTGTCAGCTCTAGTCCCTGCTGCTCCTCTTCCAGTCCAGCTCTCTGCTGTGGCCTGGGAAAGCAGTACAAGATGGCCCACATCCTTGGGCCTCTCCACCCACATGGGAGACTGGGAAAGATGCACCTGGCTCCTGGCTTCGGATCAGCGCAGCTCCAGCCATTGCAGCCACCTGGGGAGTGAACCAGTGGAAGACCTCTCTCTCTGTCTCTCCCTCTCACTGTCTGTAACTCTCTCTCTCAAATAAATAAATAAAAATCTTTAAAAAGAGGTTCAAGGTTCATTTATGATGAAAATCCCCAAAACATTCTGCACAGAAATAATACACCTCAACATTAGAAAAACTATATATGACACACTAACAGCCAATATCATAGTGAATGAGGAAAAACTTAAAGCATTTCCCTTCAGATCTGGAATAAGACAAACTCTGCATTTCCACAGTTCTTCTTTAGTACAGTCTTTTGAATATTAGCAAGGGCAATTAGGGATTAGGGAAAAAATGGACATCAAAATTGGAAAGAAGAGGTAGGAACGATAAAGGGAGTTTGGATAAAAAAATAAATGAGACCAAGTGTGGTTGATTGTCACAAATATATTGCTATGAAATTTTCATAGAGGAAACATTGGGAGAAATGTACAAAAAGTCATTATTACCTCATAATTTTAGTTTAATAATTTTAAACTTAATAATAATAAAATATTTAAATGTAAAAAGGAAATATACTTATGCATGAATACACTGACTAAACTGGATTTGTGAGTCAATTGAATAGGTGGTTTTCTATAACAAAAGGAAGAAGGGAAAACTCTGCTACTGGTTCTGAACAGTGTTTGTTGGAGCACTGAAGGAGCTTAAACTGACATATTATGTTGTCTCATGTATATTTAAGTTGATTTCTGATATATTATTATGCTAAGTTGCTTCAAAACTGCTTTGCTTGATTCACATCAACATAGTTTATATAATATTACTAGCTCCAGAGTTCCACAAATAGCTCTTAATTTCTAAATTCAAGGCTTTACAAAAACAGTACACTGTGGTACAGTGGGTAAAGCCACCGCCTGCAGTGCCAGCATCTCATATGGGCTCCAGTTCTAGTCCTGGCTGCTCCAATTCCGGTCCAGCTCTCTACTATGACCTGAGAAAACAGTAAAAGATGGCCCAAGTCCTTGTGTCCCTGCACCTGTGTGGGAGACCTGCAGGAAGCTCCTGGCTCCTGGTTTTGGATCCGTGCAGCTGTGGCTATTGTGGCCAACAGGGGAGTGAACCAACAGATGGAGGACTTTCTCTCTCTCTGTCTCTGCCTCTCTGTAACTCTGACTTTCAAGACTTTTAAAAAGATATATTTATTTACTTGAAATTCAGAGTTACACAGAGAGAGGAGAGGCAGAGAGAGAGAGAGGTCTTCCAAACGATGGTTCACTCCCCAATTGGCCGCAATGGCCGGAGCTGCGCCGATCCGAAGCCAGGAGCCAGAAGCTTCTTCCAGGTCTCCCATGTAGGTACAGGGGCCCAAGGATGTGGGCCATCTTGTACTGCTATCCCAGGCCATAGCAGAGAGCTGGATCGGAAGAGGAGCAGCCAGGACTAGAACCAGCACCCATATGGGATGCCGGAGCTTCATGCCAGGGCGTTAACCCACTTTGCCACAACACAGGCCCCCAATAAATAAATCTTTTTAAAAATATAGTACAATCTGTTGGACAGTCAATTTAAGGGATATGTGTGTCTACATTGGAAGAAAATATATTGATGCCAAGTGAGAAGTGTGATCATTCTATATTCTGACTCCTAATATCTCAATTGCTTGAAGAATAATTATGACAATTATTTTCCTTTATACAACAAAGCATTCAGTCCAGATGTTATTGTTCCACAAGACAATGGTTCTACTGACTATCCAAATTAATCCTGTGTCCTGTTATATTTTGAATTTTGACAGCTTCTCCAGAAATTTCTCTCTGTGATTAATGATATGGAAATTTTAGCATTTTGTTTTATAATTTTTTTCATTTTCCCAATCAAGTCCTTTTTTTCATTTTTTTGGAATCATCTCACAAACCAGAGTCAAAACATCTACATTAATTCAAATTTACAATTTTTTATATCTCAGAATCCCACTGAAATGTTAAAGCTACCTCAGATTTTCAGGAAATTAATAAAAATTGGCTTAGTTTTAGGTACTGTATACTTATAGGTGGTTTAATTTTATAGTTATCAAGTTCTTGATATTTTATCTCAAAGATAATTTTCATGAAATTCTTATTGCATTGTCTCATTTTTTTATTTAAAATGTAGACTACAGTTCAATTACAAGAATTTCTAAATATAATAGTTAACAAGGTATTAAAATAAGGAATACTAAAACAAAATTTAAGATGAACTTAGATTCATACCTTTTTAAAGATTTATTTATTTGACAGAATTACAGAGAGAGAGAGAGAGATGACCATTTCAGACATATAAAGTAGATTTTAAAGTAATCATCCACTGGTTCACTCTTCAAATGGCTGCAGCAGCCAGGGCTAGGACAGGCTGAAGGCAAGAACCTGAAATTCCATGCAAGTTTCCTACACAGATGACAAGGACCAAAGTACTTGGGCCACCTCTTGCTTCTCTCCTAGGTGCATTAGGAGGCAGTTGGGTTGGGAATGGAACAGCTGGGACTTGAATGGTGCTCAACTGAGGTGCTATTGTCACATCTATGGCTCAATCTACTGCAGCACAACACCAGTCTCAGATTCATACCTGTATAATTTTAGCTGTCAGTTTTTGAAACACAATTTGTCTCAAGATTTTTATCATGTTTACATACTTGTTTCAGACCAAATGTTTTCTCAGTATTATATCATTGTTCACCTTTCTTTGAGCATTTTGAACAACCGAAAGAATTTACTGGGCCAATGTAAGCCTTTCACACATATTTGTCATGATTAAAATCTTCATTTGCTAATTACCATGGAATTCAGTATTATTTCTGTTGATTCCAAAAATATTTTCCATTGCATTGGCTTCATTAAGAATTGGAAGAGGTAATATTGTCAACTTTGTATGGAACTGGATATCATTCCACTAAGTGAAAAAAGCCAGACACAGAAATACGAATATCACATTTTTATTATATTTGAGGAAATTAATATATATAAAGTGTAAAAGTTGTGGATGTCATATCCCACTTGCCATATGGTTATAAATATTGTTTCACTTAAATTATACTGTGTACATGACAATGTACTCCTTTTTCCCGTGTTATAATCATGTTCATGAACCCCTTATGTGTGAGATTAGTATTTCTGTTTTCAAGAAAAAGATAGTTCATATGCATATGTATAAAATTTCTATAAATGAAGTGAAAATGGCAAAATGTTTAAAATTGTTACATCTTAAAACTTTAAAATTCAATTTATTTTAACAAATGAGTTAAAAATGAGAAATGCCTTGAGAGTGTTACAATCCTACACAACCCTCAAACCTTAATGTCTTTTTCCTTTCTTTGTTGCTTGAAAAATAAATTTTACTCAAATCTTCATTTGTATTAATTCATTTTTATTAATGAGAGAGATGATCTATTTTTATTACTTGAAAGGAAAGAGAGAGAGAGAGAGAGAGAGAGATCTTCTATCACTGGTTCACTCCCCAGTTGGCTGCAAAGGCTGGAGCTATGCCAATCCGAAACTAGGAGCCAGGAGCTTCTTCCGAACTTGGGCCATCTTTTACTGCTTTCCCAGGCCATAGCAGGGAGCTGGATTGGAAGTTGAGCAGCCGGAACTAGAACTGGCACCCATATGGGATGCCAGCACTGCAGATGATGGCTTTACACACTATGCCACGGTGCTGGCCCCTGGTAACATATTTTTAATTTATGTTACAATCAAGGGCTTAATGATCCACCAAAAACAATCTATACACACAAAAACACCAAATCTCTAACCACATAAAAGAAAAAAGTCCCTACTTTAGAAAGAATATAGGCAAGGGCTAAAAACAATAACCAAAAGAAATATGACCGTTTCAGACATATAGAGTAGATTTTAAAGTAATCATACATCATTAAAATATGGCAATATAATGCTCTTAACCATTGGTTTGACAAAGGTATAAAACAAATATTGTCAAAGCTGTATTTGCAGCAATATAGATACTTGATCATGAGGTATGATCATTTTAATGTGGTTTTTTACTTGTTTGGTAGTATTTTGTTGAGAATCTTGTTCATTAAGGTAGTTTTCATTATGGTTCATCTATGTTCATTAAGATGGTTTTATTGTATGTGTTGTTTCTATTCAGTTTTGGTATCAAAATGATTCTGGACTCATAAAAAGAGCTTGGTAGAGTCCTATCATATTCAATATTTTGGAATAGTTTGAAAAATATTGGAATTAGTTCCTCTTTAAATGTTTTATAGAATTAATTAGTAAAACCATCAGGTTCTGGACTTTTCCTTCATGGAAAACTTTTGATTACTGCTTCAATCTCATTGCCTATTGTGCGTCTGTTTAGATTGTCTATATCTTCGATAACTTCTAAATGTAATCATGTTAGATTATATGTATCCAGGAACTTACTCATTTTTTTGAGATTTTCCACAGAGAACCTGGTGTGAGTCTCCATAGGGAGTGTGATTACCAAGGCCTGTTCTTTGTGCTGAGGGACACAAATGTTGGCTGTCTCCTTTCCCACTGGCAAGTCGGAGGGATGATGTGGTTCTGGCAACCAATTTCTGTGGTTCTAGGATTGTGTGATACAGATGGGTTTTCCTGAGATCCTGGTAGGAGAGCCCAATATGCTGTGGCTTATAACATGAAAATCCCTGGTCCTGGGACTAAGGGATGTGAACTGATTCTTGTTCCAGTCTGAAAGAGTGGCTACAAGGTATACAGGAGATTTTTCTTTAGTAGGTATTAGTCCAGAGAGGTGGAATTTAGGCAGATTCTTTCCAATGTTCAGAGGCATACTTCAGTGGGACTGAGGGAATTAGAACTAATTGTTACAGTCCCGCTGTTGCAAGGTGCAGATTACACTGATCTCCCAAGGTGGGAGCAGATTTTTGTATGGACTGCTGCTGGTATCAGCCCCCAGAAATGTAAGGAAATACCCCTAGTTCATGTAGCATGGATGAGTTTGCTTCTGGGACTAAAGCCCTAAAACTCCCAGAGTTGTAGGATACAAGAAATCTGTCCTTTGCCCCACAAAGAGCTCTGACTCCTTCTCTGATCAATTCTGCTAGCTGCTGAATAGATACCTGCTAAAGGACTTTCAACAGCCAAGTCTGGCATTTTGTGGGGGTGAGAATGGGAGGGAAGCAATGTGACTTCACTTCTCTGAGCCTCGTAGTTGCTCAGTCTCCAGTCAGCTCCCAAGTTTGGAACTAAAGCCAGTGGGTCAATGTAGAGTTCTCTCTCAGCTAAAGTTGTGACAATTTATTCCTACCTTGATTTGACAAGATAGAAACTCTTAGCTGGCAGTTTGAGTGGCAGTTAGCCGTGACACTCAGCTGACCAGCTACACCAGTGCCTCTGTCCTCCTCATTTTGTCCTACAGAGTCCTGTTGCTTTGTCATTCTCCACTGAAATTTTCCAACAGCCAGAGCCCTGGAAATTTGTTCTTTCTTTTCTTCTGTTTATATCCCTGGGCAGCTGAGGTCAGCTGCACCATATTCGGCCATCTAGGAACCCAGTATTTCTTTTGTTTTGCTAATCCATTTCCATTTCCATGAGCAGAAAATATTTCTGGCTCATAGTACTCATGCATCAAAATCAGATTCCCTTTTGGCTCCCCTTTGCTTCCCTCAGAGTCTCACACAGAAGATCATTTTCTTTCTTTGTTGTAGGTCCTTATACCCGAGGTAGAATGTGGAACCTTAATTGTGGGTCTTACAATTTATATATGTAACACCTATCACTTTGTTTCATATGTCATTGATCAAAGCTTTTCAAATGGGGTACTACAAATCTGCTTATGCATTCAATCCAAGTGAATATGTTATTCTTCTCATGAGAAAGGCACCACAGGTATAATGCAAGGGATGACTTTATTCCACCAAGGTTTTATAGCTAAGCCTGGTCTTAACCCTAGAAGTTATTTTATTTAGATAGAGCACTTGAGATGTAATTATGGTTAAATGAATTCATAAGTGTAGGGCCATAGTCTGGTTGATGGCCCTAGAAGAAGAAAAAAAAAAAGATCTTGGGGGAAGCACTGTGCCTCAGTGTGTAAAGCCCCTGCCTTCAGCTGTACTGGTTTGAGTCCCAGCTGATTCACTTCCAATCCAGCTGTCTGTTAATGCAGCTGGGAAAGCAGTAGATGATGTCCCAATTGCTTGGGCCCCTGAATGCACATGGGAGACCTGAAAGAAGCTCCCAGCTCCTGGCTTTGGATCAGCCCACCTCAGGCCATTGCAACAATTTGGAGAATGAATCAGCAGATAGAAGATATCACTTTCTGTATCTCCTGCTGACTCTCTGAAACTCTGCCTTTCACATAAATAAACAAATCATTTTTAAAAAAAGGTCTCCCACTCTCTCTTTTTCTGTCTCTCTCTCCCGTATTAGGACCCGTCACAAAAGCTGCCAAATGTAATCCAGGAATAGAGGTCTCTTCAGGAACTGAATCAGTTGGAACCTTGGGGCTTCCAGCCTGTAGTCCTGTGATGATCAACATATCTTGTTTAAGCCATATGGTTTATGTTATTAGCTACTGAAACCTAAGATAACCAAAAGAGCCTAGGGTACTGATTTGGGGTGTACAGGAATATAACCTATCACACATTGCACATTTGTATTTCTTTAATTTTCTGCATAAATTTTTAAATTACCTTGGCTATATCTAAGTATTTATTTATTAGACTTAAAAGATATTGAAAACCATGGAGCATCTTCTCAGTGGCTTAGTTCTTTTTTTAAAAGATTTATTTATTTGAAAGTCAGAGCTACACAGAGAGAGGAGTGGCAGAGACAGAGAGAGGTTGTCCATCTGATAGTTCACTCCCCAGTTGGCTGCAATGGCCAGAGCTGCGCCGATCCAAAGCTAGGTGCCAGGAGCTTCCTCTGGGTCTCCCATGTGGGTGCAGGGCTCAAGGACTTGAGCCATCTTGGACTGCTTTCCCAGGCCACAGCAGAGAGCTGGATTAGAAGTGGAGCAGCTGGCTGGGTCTCGAACTGGCACCCACATGGGATGCCAGCATTTCAGGCCAGGGTATTAACCAGCTGCATCACAGTGCTGGCTCCTAGTTCTTCTTTATATTCATTTTCTTTCCTCTGATTATACAGGCACAGTTACATAGTTTTATTGTCACGTGTTACTAGACTTTTCACCTTTTTGCTGTGTTTCTTATTTGATCATTCTCATATATATGATGCCTTTTATGTTGTGCTAATTTATTCAATAATCCAATATGGAATAGATGTCAAGAGAGTCCCTTGGGTTTTGTTGGTGTAGATTCTATGCAAATAATTATCATTTTCACTCATTTTTCTCTTTTCCTGTGAGCTGATAAATTCCTCTCATACAATACGAAATATCAGAGGTAGTAAACCTTCTTATCTTCCAGTGCTTCCCCTTTAATTATAATGCTTCCTTTTATCCTGCAACATTTTATCACATTGATGAGTAATGTACTGAAATTCATTTTACTGAGAAGTCTGTATTGCAATTGGGATTTTTAAAAATACACTTTCTTCAAGTCTATGTAAATTGCCATGAGAATTTTTCCACAGAGTTATGAACATAATGAAATAGTCTAGGATACTTCTATGTTTTAGGAAAAGGAATTAAAGCATAAGTTTATCTCAATTTTATGTATAGATTTTTTAGCATCTATTTAATTTGAAATGCAGAGGTACAGAAATGGAGGGAGGGAGGAGGAAGGTGGAGGGAACTAGGGAGAGAGATAGATCTTTCACCTACTGGTTCACTCCCCAAATGGCCACAATGCCCAGGGCTGGGCCATTCTGAAGCCATGGGCCTGGAATTTAATACTGGTATCCCACATGGGTGGAGGGGTGCAATTTTGTTGCTTTTGCAGTCACACTAGTAGGGAGCTGGGTCAGAAATGGAGCATCTGGGTCTTGAGCCCATACCCATATGGGATGCTGGAATTGCAGTGCCTTAACCCACTGTGCTACAATGCAGTCCTCTGAAATTCTTAACGTTTCGGTGTTTCCTCAGATTCTATACTTGCTTCTTTTCTTCTCTTAGCTTCTTTGAATGTTTTGTTGACTCTGATATATCCATGCCTTAAAATTCTACATTTTCCCAAATCTTTATTTTCAAGTTAAATCTCTTTTCTCAGCTCTAAGTCATATTCCAGTAAACATAGCCACATATTTTACTTCAGAAACTTCCATCACAATGCGACCAAGACCAATTTTCTTTCCACCATATCCTCTCTCCTTTTACCCAATTTCAGTTTACAATGGCCAATAGCTGCATAGCTATTCACTTAGCATGGAACTCAACTCCACAAAACAAATTAGTATAAAATTCTGTTTCAGCTTCCCATTTTCCTTTTTATTATATATTTTTGTAGGAAACTATTTTCTGTTTCCTAATGATAAGTCATTATGTGTAGCTTCTTCCTAAATTCTTACTCTCCCTTAAACCTTTCCCAATTCCTCTTCCAGTGGATGATTTCAAAATGCAAATAGGATCAAGGAACAAGACTTTATTGAAACTTTATTATTTACATCTCGTATTTTAGAGAGTAGACAGTCACTTTGCTATGAAAACTATCAGTTCCTTAGAATGGTTGAGGAAAGTGTGAGAATGCTTATCAACACAGTTTTTATCTTCTTTTTTTTTTAAAAAATGTGAGCATATAAAGTTTGTATTGCTGGAATTAGCTTATTTTTTTTTAATTTTTATTTAATGAATATAAGTTTCCAATGTACAGCTTATGGATTACAATGGCTTCCCCCCCATAACTTCCCTCCCACCCTCAACCTTCTCCTCTCCCGCTCCCTCTCCCCTTCCATTCACATCAAGATTCATTTTCAATTCTCTTTATATACAGAAGATCAGTTTAGTATATATTAAGTAAAGATTTCAACAGTTTGCACCCACATAGAAACACAAAGTGAAACATACTGTTTGAGTACCAGTTATAGCATTAAATCACAATGTACAGCACATTGAGGACAGAGCTCCCACATGAGGAGCAAGTGCACAGTGACTCCTGTTGTTGACCCAACAAATTGACACTCTAGTTTATGGCACCAGTAACCACCCTAGGCTCTCGTAATGAGTTGCCAAGATTATGGAAGCCTTCCAAGTTCACCGACTCTGATCATATTTAGACAAGGTCATAAAAGACAGGGTGAGGATAGTAACCAATGATCCTAAGAGTGGTGTTAACCAGGTCTGAACAATTATACAGCATTAAGTGGGGAAGAGGACCATCAGTACACGCAGGTTGGGAGTAGAGCCATTGGTGGTAGAGTAGAGGTTATGATTACAAAGGAATGAGGCCCAAGTGCGCTAGACAGGGTCTAGAACTAAGGACAGAGTCATTATTAGAGGAGCTAAGAAAGGTGCTGTCTAAGCTACAATTAAGTTTTTCTTTTTTTTTAAATTTTTTTAAATTTTTTTTTGACAGAGAGAGTGGACAGTGAGAGAGAGAGAGACAGAGAGAAAGGTCTTCCTTTGCCGTTCGTTCACCCTCCAATGGCCACCGCGGTTGGCGCGCTGCGGCCGGCGCACCGCGCTGATCCGATGGTAGGAGCCAGGTGCTTCTCCTGGTCTCCCATGGGGTGCAGGGCCCAAGCACTTGGGCCATCCTCCACTGCACTCCCTGGCCACAGCAGAGAGCTGGCCTGGAAGAGTGGCAACCGGGACAGAATCCGGTGCCCCGACTGGGACTAGAACCCGGTGTGCCGGCGCTGCAAGGTGGAGGATTAGCCTGTTGAGCCACGGCGCCGGCCACAATTAAGTTTTTCTGATTGAGAGGCAAATAGAACCTGACAGAAGGGGCCTGGTAATAATCTGGTGGGCTTTAGGCCTTGTAAGTTAAGAGGCCTAGACCTATCTATCTCTTCACATGGGGTACATCCTAAGGGAGGTGTGAACCCCCTGGGGGAAGGCACCCTGTTGACTTTCATTACTTGGCTGGCCTGGGAGGAGAGCTGGCCAGGTAAAGGCAGGTGGCATCTCTAACAAGAAATTTATAGTTCTGCCTTCAATGTTGCTGATCCTGCTTGGCCATCCCCTCAGCTGCAGGGATCACTTTGGAAGTTGGGCTGAGTGAAGGGCTTTTCAGCTCAGGGCCAATAAGATCTGTGGCTCTGACCTGGGCATCCTTCGACTCCAGGGCAGGTCCATTTCCAGTGATCCAACTCTTGGCAGAGCTGCCAGGGCTCTTCACAAGTTGACTTCTGCTGAAGCCCAGGCTTACCACATTGAAAGCCACTGCAGTGGACTGGCCTGTTGGGTCTCCTTGAGGGCAGAGCACTGTACAGAACAGCTATTAATAGGCCTGCCACCCATTGCTTCTGATGCCTAGCTTTCTTTTCCTCCTGGTTTGTGTTAAAGCAGACCAGAGGATGCAAGTCAAGGGAGTGCCCATGTCCCATCTCTAATCTTCGGTGGCCGGAACTACAAGTCTATAGTCACAGGCATGTTCTGTAGTAGTTTTTCTAAGGTAGACAATGCCCATGAGGAAAATTATATTCTCACTTTAAAACTTTCTTTCCCTTTGGTCTGAAAGGGAGGTTTTTTCTACTTACTGTTTACTTCACTGATGGCGAAGTAAATCTAGCTATGAGATTATAATTTAGGAATTAGCTTAAATATTAAGAGCCCATTAATTAGTTTCTTAAACATATTTATTGCTTTTTTATCATAGCTCAGAAACCCTCACCTGGATGTGCTGTGTCTAATTCTATTCTTCTGATGTGTGTTCTTTGTACTTTCCCCACTTGATTCTTGAGGACACATCGTGTAGCATATTGAAACATTTTTTGGTGTTTTAGTGTTTCGAATAATATAGAAGAGTCTATTTTTTATTGCTTTGTTGTCCTGATCTACATTTAATACATTGCTCACTTTATTTATTATGTTATTTAAGCTATGCATTTATACTCTTCTTAGACTATGACTTCCAGTCAGGATCATACATTTATACTTTTCATGCTTGGAAGAAGGTAAGTTGCAGATAAATAAGGACAATTCTACTATATATTTTGTGGGATTACAAAAAAAGTAATATGGTAGTAAGATAGTCTCTGGCTGCATCTTCAAACAGATTTTATTTATTTGAAAGGCAGTTACAGAGAGAGGGAGAAACACACAGAGAGATCAATCCTCCATCTACTGGTTCACTCCCCCAAATGGTTGCAACAGCTAGGGCTGGGCCATGATGTAGCCAGAGCTGGTAGCTTCCTCTTAGTCTCCCACAAGGGTGCAGGGGCTTGTGCCATTTTTCACTGCTTTCAAAGTCACATTAGCAGGGAGCTGGATCACAAGGGGAGCAGTCAGAACTTGAACTGGCCCCCATATTGGGTGTCAGTATTACAGGTGGTGGTTTTTCTTGCTATGTCACAACACCATCCCTTCCCCATAATATTTCTTTCTATCACCATATAGAATACAAAGTAAGCTTCTTCTCATATAATTGTAAGGCAATTGAGGACAATGCATTCCCCCTTTTCCTGCTTTGTGACCCAGAAGTGTTATGTTGAGTAGAAACATGCTGTTACACGTATTGGAGTCATCTGGATATGTGGCCATGAATGTAAACTTGGAAGAGTAGCAGAATATGGACAATGTTCTGAGGACCCTGTACATGGATGTGATGTTGCAGACCTATAGGAACCTGGTGTACTTGGGTGTATGAAATTTTCATCATGCCATGTGGGACATATTCTTCTAGTTTGACAAATAATTGATCCCTTTATAAGGTTCAATGCTATTTGGCTATGAGGTTTGAGTCCATAGAGAATTTATTTACATGCTTTAGCCAAGGATTCAAGTTAGTCCTTTTGCTGAACAGCTACTGATGCTTAGCTATTGTCCTTTAAAGACCTAACAATGATTTGACAAAGTTCCAATTTATCTCCTGTGATGGGAATTGCAATGTCAAATGTAAGGAAATCTCAAATTGGAGAAAGGAGCTGAGCTTTGAATAGTGGAAGAGCCCCTAAACATGAGCCTCTGAAGACAAGCAATACATACTGAAGAAGGAAATGGAACAAGAAGAAGTCAACAGACATTGGCTGTTTTGAGATTTCCCCACCACTGTCCCAATCCTAGCCCTGAAGATGGCTAGTTTCATGCATAAGACATGGGCATTCTATACTCCCCATGGAAGGCTCTCATGTAAACATGTGTTTTCCTTGTTTTTGGTGTTAATATTTTATGAGATTTAATAAAAAGCTGATCTCTTTTTGCCTCTTCTAAGGGTTTCTTTTGGGGTAAATACATCCTGTGCATTCTTACCTTTCCTGCCTTCACTTCCAAGACCTATGTCCTTCAGGCATTTATTAAAATATTTACTAATTCTTTCAATAATTGTTAATTGGAAAAGTCAAAGTTCTGCTATTTTTGTAGTTGTAGGAACAATAATAGTTAAGAAACAAATATGTTTTCGTTTAAAGAACTTACCTAATTTTAAAGATTTACTTGAACGTCAGAGTTACACAGAGAGAGGAGAGGCAGAGAGAGAGAGAGAGAAAGACAGATGTTTTCCATCTGCTGGTTCTATGCCAAATTGGCCACAATGGCCAGAGCTGCACCAATCTTTTTTTTAAACTTTTATTTAATGAATATAAATTTCCAAAGTACAGCTTATGGATTACAATGGCTTTCCTCCCCCATAACTTCCCTCCCACCCACAACGCTCCCCTTTCCCACTCCCTCTCTCCTTCTGTTCACATCAAGATTCATTTTCAATTCTCTTTATATACAGAAGATCAGTTTAGTATATATTAAGTAAAGATTTCAACAGTTTGCACCCACATAGCAACACCAAGTGAAAAATACTGTTGGAGTACTAGTTATAGCATAAAATCACAATGTACAGCACATTAAGGACAGAAATCCTACATGATATTTTTAAAAAATTGATTAATTTTCTATGCAATTTCCAATTTAAAACCAAGGTTTTTTTTTTCATTTTCAATTATCTTTATATTTTGATGTATCCTTAGAGGCTGTGATGGGTGTAGCCAGAGAGCTCTGTTTGGTTCTTCAGGGTTAAGGATGTGCCAAAGGTGACTCACCCAGATTGTTCTCTCACTCACTCGCTCTCTCTCTCTCTCTTTTTTTTTTTTACTCAATTGGGAAGTAATTCTGCACAGCTGAGTGGAATTGAGGGTAGTTGATGTATGAAATCTGGCCCCTGTGGGTATTTGTCTGATCTACCCCTGGAACCACACAAAGAGTTTATGCAGCCCTCCGTGTGGTCTCAAATTTCTCCACAGTCTCTCACCGGGTTGCCAAGGTTACTGAGTTTGTGTACTCAGTGAGTTCTCTTGCCCCCCCCTCAGATTTTCACAGTCTTGGTTCGTTAGCTCCACACTTTCACTAGATCCTAACCTCCTGTAATTTCACCCCACCAGAGTCAGGTTTTTCTGCTTGGCTAATGGCAGGCCCACTTTTCATTCATAAAATGGTGCCTGCTCTTTCTCTTGCTCGGCTTTGTAAGGTGAGTGGAGAGAGAGGCTAGTGTCCATGCCAGTTCCCCTTATTTATTCGTTTTTTTCTCTCCTCCAGTCAGCCAGGTGAACTTTCCCCAGTGGGGCCTCAGGCCTCATTCTGCCTTTCCCTGCCAATGTCTCAGGTTACCGAGGTTTTTGTCTCACCTCCCCTTCCAGAGCTAGTGCGCAGACTCTGCAGTTGGGCTTCCATGCAGTGGGCGACCTTGCTCTCCCCGTAGGTCCTCTGTGTCACATCCACTAGATCCAGAAGAGTTTTTTCCTGAGCCTTTTCCTGAGGCTACAGTAACTCTACTTTTATTGAACTATCTTTTCCCAGACTATTGGTGCGCGCCCTCACTATTCTGCCATCTTGGCTCCACCCCCTGCACCAATCTTAAGCCAGGAGCCTGGAGCTTCTTCTGGGTCTTCCAAGTGCATGCAGGGGCGCAGGGACTTGGGCCATCTTCTACTGCTTTCCCAGGCCATAGCAGAGAGCTGGATCAGAAATGGAGCAGCTGGGTTTCTAACTGGTACCCATATGGGATGCTGGCACTGCAGGCAGTGGCTTTACCCACTACGATGTTGGACCTCTCAGTTGCAGAGATGCCCACTTACTCGGGAGGATGCCCAAAGATCCAGACTCCAGACCAGTTGATGCAAAAAGCACGAGGTTTTTATTGAACGTTTGCGCAAACGGGCCCCCACCTCAGGCGGTGAGGAGCCCTGAGCGGCAGTTTCACACAGGTTATATAGGCAACGAATTAGCATATGGGAGAATGCTGGTAAAGAATGCTGGTGTAGAGTGCTGGTGTAAAATGCAGAGGTGGCACGGGATTGGCTGGTTCAGAGGGACAATTAGCATACCGGAGAATGCTGAGGGAGAGTGCTGAGGTGTTACAGGATTGGCCGGTCGCAGTGACATCATAAGTGTGCGCCTAGAGACTCTCCGAAGGGAGGGGCAGTTCTGCTCTGGGCGCGCCCAGAGGTTTCCCGGAGGGGAGGGGCAGTTCTGCTCTGGGCATGCCTAGAGATTCTCTGAAGGGGATTGACTTTTCCTTCCCAGAGAACATCCTGCCCGCTAGACTCTGGGGAACATCTAACCTCTTAAGAAGCCCCTGATATTTGCCCAGGCCTAGTTTCTTGTCCCTCTCCCCCATAAGGGTCCTTCAACGCCACAGCACCAGCCCCAGCTTACCCATTTTTAATAGTAAAATACAACAAATATATACGGTAGTATGATGAGAGCCCCTAATGATATTTTAATAAGATGAAATGAAGAAAAACAGGGCATGTAATTTTAACAAGGATCCTAAGATAAAGAAGCTTCAGAAAAAAAGCTATTTATTTTGGGTTAGATTAATTTGGGGTGAAAGCTCTATGTATTTTCATATAATATAAAGAGAGCATAAAATCTAGGATAAACATTGTTCATCACTACTGGAAATACAATGTTGCAAATTCCTAGCTTAAAAGTGATATTTAATCATACCTTCAGAAGACATCTTTTGAGAATTTGATTACAAATCAGACAAGAGGTAAAGGAGAACATATCATGTAACACTACATCAGAAGTCATGGAACTGCGGAGAATTCAGTGAAGTAGCATGAAAAGATACAATCCCAAACTTGAGAAGCGAACCATGGTTTCTGACCCCAGGGTCAAGTCAACAAAATTTTCATGTTGAGGGGCTCAAATGTGCAGTTAGCCTTTTCTTCTTTTTCAAAAAAAAATGTAAATCAGTAAAGCAATAAGAATTGTATAGGAAATTCAATGTTCTGTAGAAGTAGAAAACAGCTGAAATTGTCACACAGAAAACAAAAGCAGTCAGAAGCGGTGAATGTTAAAGCTGAAAAACCTGATGACCCTAACTAATATACGTGGGGAATCCTTTGGATGTTCTGAGCTTCTTAGCAGGAAGAAAACTGAGTCTTTGGAGGAGCCCCTTGAATATAATGGAAAATGGAAAGCCTTCAACGTAAGATAATATTGACATATAACAGGTTTCATAAAGGACAACTTCTTGTAAATAAAATACAGAAAAACTTGTAACACATCACCTCTCCTGCTGGAGACACAACTCATATAGGAAAGGAAAGTTTCTATAGAAAGTTTAATCTCACTAACCCTAAGGAAACACACAGGAGGGAAACCTGAATGTATTCAGTGTGAAGAGACTTATTAGAAACTTATGTCTATGCTCAAGCTGACTTGCCCCAAATGGTAGAGTTAGAATCATACCAGGGGATTCCAATTCAATCCCATCAAGGTGTCATGTACCAATGCCATCTCACTAGTCCATTTGATCAATTTCTGTTCACAATTGATCATAATGATAGGACTAAGAATAAAAGGGATCATATAAACAAGACTAGTATTTGAAAATACTAACCAATAGAACAAAAAAAGGGAGAGAACGATCCAACATGGGAAGCAGGATACACAGCAGACTCATAGAATGGCGGATGTCCTAAACAGCACTCTGGCCTCAGAATCAGCCCTTAAGGCATTCAGATCCAGCTGAAAAGCCCATGAGAGTATTTCAGGCATGGAAAGCCAAGACACTCTGTCAAAAAAAATGACCTAAATGAAAGATCTCTGTGAGTGAATTCCCAGTGGAAAGAACAGGTCATCAAAGAAGGAGGTACCTTTCTCTGAAGGGAGGAGAGAACTTCCACTTTGACTATGACTTTGTCTAAATATGATCAGAGTCAGTGAACTCAAAAGTCTCCATAGCTTTGGCAACTCATGACAAGAGCCTAAGGTGATTACTGATGCCATAAACAGGAGTGTCAATTTGTTAAGTCAACAACAGGAGTCACTGTGCACTTACTCCTCATGTAGGATCTCTGTCCTTAATGTGCTGTACATTCTGATATAATGCTATAACTATTACTCCAGCAGTATTTTTCAATTTGTGTTGCTATGTGAGGGCAAACTGTTGAAATCTTTACTTAATATATACTAAACTGATCTTTTGTATATAAAGAGAATTGAAAATAATTCTTGATGTGAACGGAAGGGGAGGGGGGCGGGAAAGGGGAGGGTTGTGGGTGGAAGGGAAGTTATGGGGAGGAAAGCCATTGTAATCCATAAGCTGTACTTTGGAAATTTATATTCATTAAATAAAAGTTAAAAAAACGTGTCTAAAAGTGTGTTAGAGAATACAGAGGGAAGTGTGAGAAATCTTTCAGCTATAAACCAAGCCTTACTCTCCACCACAGAATTTTCACAGGAAGCTCTATCAATTTAATGCATGTGGAACAACAATTTGCTGAAAGTTATACCTAAGCAGACATCAGACAGTGCACATAGGGAATAATCATGTGAATGTAATCAACGTGTAAAAACATATTACCAGAATCAGACCTCATTATACATCTGAGAACCTACACAGGGGATGACACCTATGAACATAATTAATGTAGGAAAACTTTTGGTTGGCAGTCTTGTCTCAACAGGCAACAAAGAATTCACACAGGGATAAAATACTACAATTTTAATAAATGTGAAAAATCCTATTGCAGAAGTAAGGCCTCATTACACACGAGAAATCACACAAGTGAAAAACTTATCAATGTAATCAATGTGGAAAAACATCTCAGAAGAAGTCAAACCTCATTAAATCAGAGAATTCACACCAGAGAAAACACCTATTATTGTAACAACTGACTAGAACACTTTTACAGTATATCAAATCTAAGCAAGCAACAGGGAGTCAAAAGTGAGAAAACCTCATTTATGTAATCAATATGGGAAAACCTTTCACTGAAAGTCAAGCCTCATTATATACCAGAGAACTCAAACAGGGGAAAACTCTGAATCTAATGAATGTGGAAAATTCTAAAGGAAGTCAAACTTCAGCCTACATTAAAGAGGACCTAGAAAAACAACAACAAACCAAACTCAAATTTAGTAGGAGGAAAAATAATTAAAATTAGAGAATAAACAAAATTGAAACCAAGAAAACATTACAAAAGATCAATGAAATGAAGGGATGATTTTCTGAAAAAATAAGCAAAATTGATACAACTTTGGCTCAACTAACCAAAAAAAAGGTGGGGGGGGGAGAGGAGAAGACCCAAATCAATAAAGTCAGAAATAAAAAACAAAATGCAACAAAGGTACTACAGACATAAAAAAGAATCATCAGGAATTATCAAGAGCTGTATGCCAAAAAATTGGGAAACCTAGAAGAAATGGATAGATTCTTCTTGGACACATACAATCTACCAAAATGAGTCATGAATACATAGAAAACCTAACAGACCAATAACCAAGACAAGAGGTGGAATCAGTAATAAAAATCCTCCCAACAAAGGACTGAATGGCTTCACTGCTGAATTATACCAGGAATTTAAAGAACTAATCCCAATGCTTCTCAAGCTATTCAAAACAATTGAAAGGGAGTAAATCCACTCAAAATTCTTATATGAGGCCAGCATCACATTAATTTCTAAACCAGAATAAGATACAACAGAGAAAAAGAACTATAAACCAATATTCCTGATGAACACTGATGCAAAAATGCTCAACAAAATACTAGCTAATTAAATCCAACAACACATACAAAAGATCATTCACTCAGACCAAATAGGATTTATCCTTGGTATGCAGAGGGATGGTTCAATGTTCCCACTTGCCTACTATGACTTTCACCACTGGAGCAGCATACCAAAACCTGAGCATGATTGCTAAGACTTCCTTAATATATAATGCATCCAAACTTTGGCTCTCTGGCATATTCCACCTGCCAAACAACATGGCTCCAATGTTTGTTGTTTAAGGCCAGATGTCAAGGCACAGGAGATCACACCCTAACATCAAACAACCAAACCAAGTCAAATGCATTTTGGTGATTATTGATACTATTATTGAGTGTTTGGATGCAGGCATTGTCTTGAAATCTAGAGGCACAAACCTTAGAAGGAAGCACATGTATCAAAGGTGACAAATAATATGACCCATATGCCATCAATTTTGCCTTATAGAAGAAGTCATGTTATCCAAAGACTAGCAGCCAGACTCATAGCTCATAAGTCAGGAAACATAAGTAATAAGTAACATAAACATAATATATCAATCAACTTATAGACTAGCACTGGAGCTCCACTATCAACCACAGATATATTCATTGACAAACAACCTGACACCCTATTAACACATACTCAAATTGGAAATGTGTTTTAAAACTATTTGCAACAGGATGTCTTTTATCATTCAATTGGGCCATGTTTTCCCAGGTGGATTTCAGAGTCTTGAGCTGCAGTGACAGTGCCATAGACACCAATATCAGCTCTTCTGGCTCTGCTATCAAAGTTCCTAGACCCAGATAATTGTAAATCAGCTCCTGGGCCAGGGTTTCCCTCATCTTACACAACTGTTCATAACCTTTGGAAACTCCTTGACATCTTGCAAAGTGCACACTCTATTCTCCAGTGCCTAAAAGAGAAAGAGGATGCTACAATCTCTGCCATTCTAATACTCAGTGGAGACTATTTCACTTGGAATCAGCTGCCCCATGTCTGTGAATGGCTCCATCCCCTGGGGAGAAGATAAACTTTTTCTCGGTTCCTTTATTATTGTCCTGCTCTAGCTTTGTATAATCCTCACCCTGAGTCTCCAACTATGATCACCTCAAATACACCTTTCCTTTATTTTGTCCAATGAATGTTTATCTCCCACAGACTTCAATACTTTTGTGGAAAATAAAAGTTTTGCTAAAAACTAAAAGTTATTATGCTGCCATGATTTTAAAAATCCAATCATATAGGTTTTTTAACAAGTTCATAGAATATATATATAATGAAAAACTACATACTTTCAAATTTCTTTGTACCAAAATAAACATATTTTAATTATATTTCCACCACATTTGTAGTATTCTCATATATTTATTGAAAAGTCTCTCAATAGTATTGACATTTAGAGATGAGGTCTTTGGAAGGTAGTGTTGTATTTGGCAATGAGGGTGTGGCATTTCTCTTATGATTAGTGGACTTGTTGGAGGAAGGAAAGAAATACCCTCTAAAACTGCATGTACACCCTGAAGAAAAAAAAACATCTGAGTACATGATGAAAAGGCACCAATCAACAAAACAGAATCCATATTAAAAAGCAAATCAGGGGCCGGCACTGTGGCTCACTTGGTTAATCCTCCACCTGTGGTGCCAGCATCCCATATGGGCACCAGGTTCTAGTCCTGGTTGCTCCTCTTCCAGTCCAGCTCTCTGCTGTGGCCCAGGAGGGCAGTGGAGGATGGCTCAAGTGCTTGGGCCCCTGCACCTGCATGGGAGACCGGGAAGAAGCACCTGGCTCCTGGCTTCGGATCAGCGCAGCACCTGCCGTGGCGGCCATTTGGGGAGTAAACCAATAGAAGGAAGACCTTTCTCTCTCTCTCTCTCTGTCTATAACTTTACCTGTCAAATAAATTTTTAAATTTTTTTTTAAAAAGCAAATCAGAAATCACCTTAATATTTAATTCCCTAGCTTTCAGAACTGTGAGAAATAATTTCTCTTTGCTTAACCAACAGTCTATGGCACGTTGCTATGGCAACCCAAAAAGATTAAGACTGATAGTAACACAAAATTGGGTTGATTTTAAAACAAATACTTACAACTATGAAAATGAATTTGGAATTGGATAATAGGGTACAGACTGGAATGATTTCAATATACATACAAAAATACGGACATAAAGGTGATTCTCACGTGGTGTCACATAAAAATGTGGAATATCCCATGAGAAACTGGAAGAAAAGCAATTCTTATGAAGAGATGGTTGTACTCTTTTTTGTGAACAATGGAATTATATAATTAACTGATATTTAAAAAATACTTTATTTATTTGAAAGACAGAGGGACAGAAATATTCCACCTGTTGATTCATCTCCCCTCTCCCCACCAAGTCACTGCACTGGCTGTGGCTGGACCAGGCCAACCTCAGAAACCTGGAACTCTGGTTTCCCGTCAAGGTGGAAGGGGTCCAAGTGTTTGGGCCACCCTCTGCTGCTTTCGCATACATGTTATCAGGGAGGTAGATCAGAAACAATGTAGCGGAGATTTAAAGCAGTGCTTCAATATGGAATGCGAGCATCTCAGGTGTTGGTATAGCCTACTGTGACATGATGCCATCCCCAACTGAGATTTCTAAACAAAGTACTGAGAGAATGGCTGGTTCCTCCTGAATAGTCAAATATTTAAAAGAGGAATAAATTGAAGGAGGAATTGATAGAAAAAGGGAACAAGAACATAATGAGTTGAGAAATTTTCAGCCTCTCCAAATTCCAAAATTTGAGAATATATGTTCATAGAAGATCATCAGTGCTGTGACTGGACTATCAAGGATAAAAAAGTATATTTTATAAAGTGAAAAAATATCACCTTGAAGGAATGTGCACAGAGACAGGAGAATGAAGGATGAAAGTCCCTGAAGGTGATTAGAGATCATTAGAGTCATCATCTCAGGTTCAGTGGTCACATGTATTCTGACCAAAGCCTGTAGGGCAAGACTACCATTGAGAACATCTGGGATGGGACAATCAGGTATGTGGAGTGCAGCCATACAGAGCCTGGGGGAGTTGTTTGTCCATATAAAGCCAAAGGAATAATGCTGCCACCTCATTGTTTTAAGAAAGCGGAATATCCAATTAAAAAGGATTACTCACACCCTAAAGATCTGGTGAAATTTGGCTGGGCTTTGGATTTCTTTGGGAATCTTTTCCTTCTTTCCACGTATCCATTTGACATGGAAATGTCTACCCATTGCCTGACCACCATTGTATTTTGGCAGCACATACCTGTCTGGTTTCACTAGGACAGAGTGAGAGAGAATTTTGTTTCATTCATACCTGAAAGATTATATTTTAAAGTTAATTAATAAATATGATTTATATACTATTAAAATGAATGCAGTTTCCATGAAAGAAGGGTATAATTTTTTGGAGGCCAGGAATAGAATGCTAGATGATTTCATCTTCCCTCAAATCATATGTTGAAAGAGCTTCACAAATGTGATGGCATTTGGAAATGGAGTCTTTTGTAGATAATCAGGTTCAGATTATACCATGAGAATGGGGCCCATATATATAAGAGATACCCCAATTCTCTGCCTGCAGACATTGAACAAAGTTGATATGAAGACACAGGAAAAAGGTGGCTGCCTGCAAGAGAGGAAGAGGAGCTTCATCAGGAACTGAATCAGCCGGCACCTTGATCCTGGTGTCCCCAGCCTCCAGCATCATGAGAAGTAAGCTTCTGCTGCTTACGTCACTCATGCTAGGGTATTTTCTTTGGCTACTATGAGGGAACAAATGCAACTTGGTTATACACAATTACTACTATCATATATCTATTAGTCTATGTTCTCAAATATCGCCAGTGAACCTATCATGTTAACAAGAGATATATGCAAGTCATACTTTGGACACATTAAATACCTCCACCAAAATATCAATACAGACCACAGAAATTTTAGGCTAGTTTTCTCAAATAGTCACAGGAAAAAAATGGGAAATTTAGTTATAAGCTGGCCTGCGAAGACTTCTTGTTTTGCCCTGCCTTTTTACTCTCAAAAGAAAATGCCCTACTCTCTTAAAGTCTCCCTTGATATTCAAGTCACTCAAATATTCCAAATAATCAAGCCCAAATCTGATGTGCATACTTTAAGGAGTAAACTGCAGTACAGTTTTAAAAATTCTTCCTTCACTCAGTATTGATAATCTAGATGCCAGTACACTGCTGCTCTTGAATATCCACAATGTCTTCTGTATTGTATTCTCATAGTTGAGCCACTAAAAACCTACCCTTACCACAACAGGAATGGACACACACACACACACACATACACACAGGTTCTTTTTTTTTAAAGCTCTTAGTAATTTTTTTAAAGATTTATTTATTTGAAAGTCAGAGTAACACAGATAGGAGAGTGAGAGAGCAGAGAGAGGAGAGAGGAAAGAGGAGAGAGGAGGGAAGAGAGGAGAGAGAGTCTTCTATCCGCTGGTTCACTCCCCAACTGGCCACAACAGCTGGAGCTGTGCTGATCCAAAGCCAGGAGCCAGGAGATTCTTCTGGGTCTCTCATGTGAGAGCAGGGGTCCAAGGACTTGGACTATCTTCTACTGCTTTCCCAGGCCATAGCAGAGAGCTGGATCAGAAATGGAGCAGCCAGGACTCTAACCAATGCCCATATGGGATGCTGGCACTGCAGGTGGTGTCTTTACCCACTACATCACAGCACTGGCTCCAACTGGCAGGTTCTTTACCCAAGTGAGGACAGAGATTGTCAAAATTAACGATATTATTTTTTAATTTGAAAGAAAGGGAAGCAGAGAGGCAGAAATAAAGAGAGGTAGAGATCTTCCATTCACTTGTTCAGTCTGGAAAAACTCAAAACAACTGTGGTTGGGCCAATTTGAAGCCAACAGGATAGCACTCAATCTAGATCTCTCTTAATGAATGACAGGAACCTAAATATTTGAGCCATCATCTGCTGCTCACAAATGTGTTCATTAGCAGGAAACTGGAATCAGAAGTGGATCTGGGAAGGAAATCTAGGCACTCAGATATGGGTGTGTACATCCTAAGTGGTTTTTTAACCACTGTACTAAAGACTTGTCTCAAAATCGATCTTAAACCTAAATCCATGGTAAAATGCTTGTCCACAGCTGGTACTTCTTTCTTGTAGACAACTGTGCTTCCACTGGGTGGCCCTGCCTGATCTACTGCTCATTGCCAGGTGCTTGGCAAAGCCCTTTCTGTGGTTTCTCATCCGATCTGAATATACTAGATTCTCATAAAGCTCATACAAGGTAACAGGGCTAAAACAACACAGGGGATTAAATGCCAGCAATAGACAAAGGCTCTACTTCCAAGCTGCATGGAATGAGTTGAGAGGCATGACACTATTTACAATACTCAAGATAAAATTCACCATCACTACACATGTAGATAAACGTTTGACCAATACTCAAGGAGAAAAAAATCACTAGTAAGAAACTCAAGTCACACATTGCAAGATGGCTAAACCACCTCCAAGTATCTTCTAGTTCCTAAGGATGATATATGAGTATTATAAAAGTGATAGACAAGGGGCCAGCACGGTGGCAAGTGGGTAAAGCCGCAACCTGCAGTGCTGGCATCCCTTAAGAGTGCTGGTTGGAGTCCTGGATGCTCCATTTCCAATCTAGCTCTCTGTTATGGCCTGGGAAAGCAGTAGAAGATGGCCTATGTCCTTGGTCCCCCACATCTATGAAGACCTCTCTCTCTCTGCCTCTCCTTCTCTCTGTGTGTAATTCTTTCAAATAAATAAATCTGTAAAAGTGGTAAAGTAAGCTACATGGGAGAACTGCCCAGGTTGTTGTGGCCATTTGGGCAATGAACCAATGGATGGAAGATTTCTCTCAGTCTCTACCCCTCTCTCTGTAACTAAGCCTTTCAAATAAAATAAATCTGTTTAAACAATAAATAAAAGGGCCTTAGTCTGTAGGTTCCATCTGTTGCTTTCTCTCACTATGAAATGCTTCATATACCATCTTATGAAGCAAAATCATTATACTTAGTGAAATAAGCCAGTCCTAAAAAGCCAAATACTATATGTTTTCCCTGATCCAAGGTAAGTAATAGAGTACCTAAAATGTAATGTATTGGCGTGAAATGGACATTTTGAGATGTGATGATTGTTTACAGCCTTTGTGTCTTCTGTTGAGGAAGTGTTTTTCTTCTTCTTCATACTGTCTGTTGAACTATTTTACTTCGTGTAGGGTTGACTCTATGATCATTATGTAAACTGAAAGTAGACCTTTGTAAAGATTAAGTGTGGGAATGGCAGAGAGAGAAGGAAGAGGGTTGGGGCATGGGCAGGAAGGAGGCTATGTTCCTAAATCTGTATATATGAAACATATAACTTAAATAAAATTTTAGATGGGGCCTCTTCTTTAGACTGCCCAGCCTCCAGAATGTAAATGAATAATTTTTTCTTTCGGGCTGGTAGTATGTCACAACAGGTTATGCCACCATATTGATGCGCAAGTCCCATATCAGCATGCTGCTCTGAGTCTTGAGTGCTCCAGTTCCAATTCAGCTTCTTGCTAATGTACCTGGAAAGTCAGTAGAAGATGGTCCATGTACTTTGATTCCTGCTTCCCATGTGGGAGACCCAGATGTAGTTCCTGGCTCCTGGCATTGACCTTGCCTAGGCCTGACCAGGCTGTTGCAACCATTGGTAAGTGAAACAAAGTTTGAACTCTCTCTGTCTCTCTGCTCTCTCCCTCAATCACTGTCTTTCAATAAAAATAAATGTTTCATTTCTGCATTACTGATTGCCATTTTTATCACAAAACAAATAAAGACAGAAAATCAGTTAATAGACTTTTTAAAAATTTATGAAAAAGACAAATCTACAGAGCTACAAAAACCCAAAGAACAATTTAGAAAGCAATCTAGATATACAAAGGTTTGCAAAAAGTGGGATTAAGACAAGATAACTATGGTAATATAAATTTTGAAGTCTTCCTAATATGCACTCTTCAAAACCTTTATGGATAGTGTTTTTTATCATATGCAGTTTCATTGCATTTACTCTAAACCAATTACAAGCATGAATTACAAAAAAAAATACAGTAAAATAAATTTCTTTTTATCTTTTTCCTTTTTTTTAACTTTTATTTAATGAATATAAATTTCCAAAGTACAGCTTATGGATTACAATGGCTTTCCTCCCCCATAACTTCCCTCCCACCCGCAACCCTCCCCTTTCCCTTACCCTCTCCCCTTCTTTTTCCTTTTTGTAAAAAAAGATTTATTTATTTATTTGAAAGTCAGAGTTACACAGAGAGAGAAGGAGAGGCAGAGAGAGAGAGAGGTCTTCCATCCTCTGGTTCATTCCCCAATTGGCCGCAATGGCCAGAGCTTTGCTGATCCAAAGTCAGGAGCTGCTTCCGGGTCTCCTATGCGGGTGCAGGGGCCCAAAGACTTGGGCTATATTCTACTGCTTTCCCAGGCCATAGCAGAGAGCTGGATCGGAAGTGGAGCAGCAAGACTCGAACTGGTGTCTATATGGGATTCCATCACTGCAGGCGGCGGCTTTACCTGCTATGCCACAGGGCTGGCCCCTCTTTTATTTCAACTTTCCACAATGTTTTTCAAGTGCTTCAGTGAAAAGAACATGACTGACACCCAAACTGCATTTAGAAATGACTATGAGCTTTCAAAGTTATGATTCAAACTGCTCTACATAGAAAAGTATCCTAGGCAAATCACAAATAGAAGAAATCTAAATATCAAGGAAAGACTTTGAATGTAGTGAAACAACAGTGATTGGCACACTGGGTTACAATCAAACATGAATGATGCTGGCTTCTCAGAAACAAGGAAATGACATCTTCAGTGTTAAAGGAAAATATCCTTCCATCCCTGATTCTGTATCTAGTGGATGTATTTGAAAATATGAGGTGAACAAGGGCAAATATTATAGGATTAAGCTGGTACTTGAGATGTTTTGTACTCCATGTCACAGTGATTGAGTCTTTTCCTGATTGAGTTGCAAGCTAACTCATACCCAGAGAGGCAGCAAGCGATGGCTCAAGTACTTGAGTCCCCACCACCCACATGAGAGACCTGGGTTGAGTTACAGTCCCCTGGCTTCAGCCTGGTCCTGCCCCAGCTCTTGTAGACATTTGGGGAGTGAACTAGCAGATAGATGATAGCTCTGTCACTTTTCTTTTCAAATTAATAAATATAAACAACTTATAAGGTGAAAAAGGGACATTTTCTGAACCACAAAAACTAACATAGCCACTAACCTATGCAGACCTAAAATATAAAATGTTAAAGAAGTTTCTCCAGGGTAGAAGAAAATGATGTAAAATTATTACTTGAACACAAAAGAAAAAATAATGATCACTAAAATGATAATTATGTCTGTGGATAAATATGAAAGGTTTTAAACATCTTATTTATCTTAATTTCCTCAAAAGAGGTGTGATTAAAGCAAAACTTATCACATCATGTGAGGCATTTACATGTTGCTTCCATATCTAAATGTAAGGATTAAAAATAATAAATGTATATGGCTAATAAATGGAACTATTCAATTGAAAAGTCCCTATGTTGTATATAAAGCAGTACAGTATAACTCCAAGCATATTATGAATTTTTTTTCATATTTTAGTATATCAAAGCCATTAATAACACATTAAGCCTATAATTATTATATGTTAATCAAAGAAAGCAGTACATGTGTTAGCCTGGGCTGTCATAATTGATATAGTATAGAGTGGCTGAAATAAACAACAGAAATTCATTGTCTTAGAGTTCTATGGAATTAAAGTTTAGGTATGAGGTGCTGCAGGTTTGGTTTCTCCTGAGGTCTTTTTTAGTTCAAAGATGGTCAACGTCGTACCATGTCTTCGCAGGGGGTCTCTTAAAGCCCCAGTTCAATTGGATTAGGGTCCACACACAGGACTCAATCAACCTTAATTACTCTTTTGAAGGTCCTAGCTCCAAATGTAGTCAGCTATAGTTCAGTCTTCGCATATGGCTGGGGGGGGGGGTGTGTGTGCAAATTTAGTCAATAGCAGTAGAGCTACACAGACAATAGGAGTACCACAATAAAATATTTAAAATATTTTATGGGTAGATGCATTTATCCAAGTGCTTAAGGTGTCAAGATACGTACATACCACACTGGAGTTCCTGCGCTTCATGCCAGCTCTGCCTCTTGACTCTAGCTTTCTGCATGGATGGACCCTGGTAGGCAGTAGTGATGTCTCAAGGAATTAGGGTCCTGCCACCAGTTCCTGCTTTCAGCCAGGCTCAGTAACAGTGATTTGGGGAATAAATCGCTGGATGGAAGCACTTGCTCTCTCTCTCTCTCTCAGTACCCAAATGAATGAATAAAATTTTTTAAAAATATATCCTAAGCCAAAAAGCAGGTAGTATGAGAAACACAGGAAAATGGCAGAGGAGACAAACTGAAAATTAGACACTAAGTGGCAGACCAAATTTCAACTACATTAATAATTGAAATGTAAATGGACTAATAATTAAGGCAGATATTGTCAGTGTGCTGTCTACAAGTACCACACTTGCTCTGCAAAAACAAAATCGGATGAAAGTGAGTGGATGGAGAAAGATACACCATGCAGAGTTGGGTGTACAGCCTAGTGGTTAAGACACCTGCATCTCATATTGGAGTAGCTTGGTTTGCTACCCACCTCTGGCTCTCAAATCCATTTTCCTTCTACTGCAGACCCAGGTTGACAGCAGTGATCCTTGAGTCCCTGGCTCCCAGCTTCAGTCCAACACACTCCCAGCTATTTCAGTTATTGGGAAAGTGAACCAGCAAATGCGACTGTCCCTCACTTTTACTCTCTCCCAGATAAACAATTATTTAAATTATTTAGCAGCAAACAAATAATCTTCAACAAAAAATGAATTTCCACAGATACCAAGAGGCCTTACATCATAATAAATAAATGCATCAGGATGATACAACAATTATACATGTTAATATACCATAAAACAAAACCACTAAGGACATGACACAAAACCCACACAACTAAACAGGAAACTAAAAAAAAATCCACAAGTAACATCAGACAATTCATTTTCCTTTTATAGTAAGTAATAAAACAAACCAATAAAAACCAGTCAAATCTAAACATGAATGACAGTATATTGACCTGACTAATATCTATATGCTACTCCTTGGGACACTTACAAAGAACAGATGCTGAGTCATAAATGAAAACTAAAATCATAAAGTGTTCTGAGTTGATCACATGGAATTAAATTAGAAACCAACAAGGAAAAAGAAATACAGACTGTCCAGTATTTAAAAGTGAAGTAATATATTCTCGAATAATCTGTGAGTGAAAGAACTCAGACAGTAAATTGGAAAACATGTCAAACAAATTACCCCACAGCTGTGACATTTGTGGTGGATTAGTGGTAGTCAATTTTTTTTTTCATCCTCACCATTGAGGTGGAATTTAATGCATCTAGAATGTGGGCTGGATTTAGCAACTTACTTGAACAGAACATGGCATATTCAAACACTGAAAAAGTTATTACAGACAAAGGACAATACCCCAATAGGAAACATGCTAACCTTAGATTAACTATGTTTCTAAATAACTAACAATCATCTTATCATGTTATTAAATGAACTCATAATTGTGAATGTACAATGTTAAGAATAAACAGAAAAAAATGAAACTCAAACAATGTGTTGGCAATAATTTATTTGAAATAGCTTAAATATATATTGCATGAATCACAAAAAAGAACTATGTAAAATTGAATGCTTTTGTATGTAAAAAGGCACCCATCAGAGTTAAAAATCAACCCTTTTGATGGAAAACATCTGCAAATTATATTTCATAACAGATTAATACTGGGAACACATGGTGTATAAGAAACTCCTAGAACTCAGAAGAAATAAACAATTAAAGTTGGCAAAGGGTTAAGGAAACAAAGAAGATATACACAAGGCTAATTGGTACATGAAAAGATTCTACATTATTGATCATTAAATAAATGCAAAGGACAAACATGATGAAATACAACTTTGTATCCATTATTATGTCAATTACAAAAAAAAAATGAGTATTGGCAAGGCCAAAGACACTAAAACTCGAATGCACTGCTGGTCTGAATGAACAATGATGGAACCAATACAGATGACAGTAATGAAAGGCAGCATTTAGTGGTGGCCTTCTCACTGACAAAGTCCAGAGGCAGTACAGGGCATCACACGGCAACAGACAGGGAGCACACACGTGTCTTTCGTGTCTTTCTGTTCTCAGTCTTCTTTTTGCATTCAGTCAGTCCTGTGGATCTACTCTGAGGACTTCATCTAATCCTTCTCATCTCCTAGAAGTTCCACCTCTAAACACCACAGTCAGAATTAAGCTTCCACCCTCTTAATATCTCAAATTGGGAATTATACCCAAATAATATTCAAATATTCATAGCAACATACAATGGAAGATGACTGAGCTTTGAAAGGAAAATTCTGAAAAATACTAAACAACATGGCTCAATCTTGAAGACATAATGCTACAAGAAATATGCCAGTAACAAGAGGAAAAACTCTGGGTGGATCAATGGAAAGTTGCAGTGAATGACAGTGTCTGTCATGGAGAGGAATAGGGATTTAGTGTTCAACAAACATTTTCACCTGATTGAGATTAAAAATTCTGTATACACGGGCCATCACTGTGGTATAGTAGTAGGTAAAGTCCCCACCTATGGCACTGGCATCCCAGATGCGCACTGGTTCAAGTCCTGGCTGCTCCACTTCTGATCCAGTTCCTTGCAGAAGCAGAAGCAGAAGATGGCCCAAGTGCTTGGGCCCCTCACCAGTGGGGGACCTGGAAGAAGCTCCTGGCTCCTGGCTTCTGACTGTCCCAGCTCCAGTGGTAGCAACTATTTGAAGAGTGAGCCAACAGATGGAAGACCATTCTCTCTGTCTATCCTGCTTGTCTATAACTCTACCTCTCAAATAAATTTTAAAAAGAAAAAGAAAAAAGGATGACAGTGCATCATGTCTTTTTGTCAGTTTGCTCCATTCACCAAGAACTTAAAAAAATTCTGTATATAGATGGTAGTGATGGGTGCACAGTAATGTGAATATGCTTAATGCCACTGAGATGTACATGTTCAAAGGTTCAGTGTTATATTGTGCATTTTGTCACAATATCACTTATTTTTTAATTAATTAATTTATTTTGACAGGCAGAATTAGACAGTGAGAGAGACAGACAGAAAGAAAGGTCTTCCTTCCGTTAGTTCACCCCTCAGATGGCCGCTATGGGGCCAGCGTGCTGCACCAATCCTAAGCCAGGAGCCAGGTGCTTCCTCCTGGTCTCCCATGCAGGTACAGGGCCCAAGGACCTGGGCCATCCTCCACTGCCTTCCTGGGCCACAACAGAGAGCTGGACTAGAAGAAGAGCAACCAGGACAGAACCGGCGTCCCAACCGGGACTAGAATCTGGAGTGCTGGAGCCACAGGCGGAGGATTAGCCTAGTGAGCCACGGTGCCTGCAATAACACTTATTTTTAACCATGTACCAGAGTTCTCTTCCATAATCATTGCTATGATTTATGCATATACTGATTTTTTATGACTCATTTTAAGTGTCTATAGGAAATAACAGGATACAACAATTAAGAGTTTGAAAGCCTGGCAAATTATTTTCGTGTAGAAACATATAATTTTGTAATAGTGCAAACTATAGATAGCATCATATATACAAATAAGGACAAAGTACAAGTAATTTTAATATTAGTTACATTTACTTTTATATGAAAAGCACACAGACATGGACAGAACTTCTATCAACATGTTCACTTCCCAAATACCCACAACAGCTAGGGCTGGGCTAGGTTGAAGCCCAGTACCTGGAATTCAATCTTGGTCTTCCATGTGGGTGATAAAGACCCAAGTACTTGGGACATCTACTTGGGACCTACTATCTCCCAGGGCATTAGCAGGAAGCTAGAATTGGAAGCAGAGTCAGGACTCAACCATGCAAACCCTAATAGGAGATTCAGGTGAGTCAAGAGGTATGTTTTTAACATTTTTATTAATTTTCATTTTATAAGAAAGGTAGAGAAACAAAGAAGGAGAGAGGGGGAAGGGAGAAAGGGAGGAGGGCGGGAGAGATGGAAGGAGAGAAAAAAAATCTTCCATCTTCTGGTTCCCTCCCCAATTGCCCCCAATAACCAGGTACCTGGAATTCAATCTGAGTCTCACATGTGGATGGCAGGCACTTGAGTACTTCGATCTATCATCTGTCTCCCAGGATACACATTAGCAGAAAGAACGGGGCCAGTCTTGTGATACAGTCACATAAGCCACTGCTTATGACACTGGTATACCGTAACATACTGCCATTTTGAGTTCTGGTCACTCTACTTCTGATCCAGCTTCCCGCTACTGTGCCGGGGAAGGCAGCAGAAGATGGCCCCAAAACCTGGGCTTCTGCCACCCATGTGGGAGAGAGACTAGGATGGAGTTTCCTGGCTCCTGGCTTCAGACTCCACATTTTTGGCTACTTGGGGAGTGAGAAAGCAGATGGAATACCTCTCTCTGTACCTTTCCCTCTCTTTGTGTTGCTCTTTAAAAAAAAAAATAAACAAATCTTTAAAAAAAAAAAGCATTGTAGAGTGGGATGCATGGGAAAGCACATGAACTACTTGGATGAGTGATGGTAAGAAGAAGAAAGTAGGGGCCGGTGCTGTGGCATAGCAGGTAAAGCCACCACCTACAGTGCCGGCATTCCATACGGGCGCCAGTTCAAGTCCTGGCTGCTCCACTTCTGATACAGCTCTCTGCTATGACCTAGGAAAGCAGAAGATGGCCCAAGTCCTTGGTCCCCTGCACCTGTGGGAGACCTGAAAGAAGCTAATGGCTCTTGGCTTTGGATCGGCACAGCTCTGGCAGTTGAGGTTATCTGGGGAGTGAGCCAGTGGATGGGAGACCTCTCTCTCTCTCTGTGTCTCTGTCTCTCTCTCTCTCTTTCTGCCTTTCCTTCTCTCTCTTTGTAATTCTGACTTTAAAATCAATAAATAATTTTTTTAAAAAAGAACAA
Source organism: Lepus europaeus (assembly GCF_033115175.1). NCBI lineage: Eukaryota > Metazoa > Chordata > Mammalia > Lagomorpha > Leporidae > Lepus > Lepus europaeus. The sequence continues at coordinate 13,032,609 of NC_084846.1, read as the reverse complement.
AGTAGAAGTGTACAAGGAGAAAGAAATGAAACCATCAGGGAGGTCATTATAGAAACAAAGAATTTTCAGAAGCAGACCATGTAAACTGCTTTCAAATATGGCAGAGAAAAAAAATTAAAGAAGAGGGTAGGCATTTAGACTAGTGTTTGCAATGCCAGTTAAGATCCCCTAATCCTAATTCAGAGTGTCTAAATTTGATTCCCAACATGGACTCCCGTTTCCACCTTTTTGCTAACGCAGGTGCTGTGAGACAATAGCTATGATGACTCCAGTAATTGAGCTTCTGACACCATTGTGCATTCCTGCCCCTTAGCTTCAGCATTAGCCCAGCCCTGTGTAATCTGGGATTGAGACGGTAAGTGTCGGGGCCAGTGGCCCTGGCCCAACATGAGATGCAGCAGGCTGAGGCTGTCCCTTATCTAATCCTGTTTCCAAGACTTTTCGTCCCATATTCCTGCAGGCAGGATGTGACTTCTGATGAAGGTTTATGATGTTCTTTGCTCTATCTGCAGAACTTGTAACCTGATCATTGCTACTTTGTAAACTTGCTCTATTCCTGTGCTATGCATGATTACACACAATGAATGTTATCTGTATGGGGTCTGGGGTATATATCCTTGTCTTTCTGTGTGCTCGGGGCTGGAGACTAAAGGGTTTCCTTAGGGAGACTGCCTCCAGTCCCTCATCGCCGGGCCCCCTACTTTGGCTTGGAACGCGATGAGGCAATAAACGTGGTGATGAATTGACTGAGTGCTGCGTGTCTCCGTGTGGTTTGTCGGGTGGCCTCCGACAGGTAAGTAAGATCTCTCTCTGTCTCTTAAACTGCATCGCTTTTTGTGGTTCTCAAATATATAAATACATTTTCCATAAGGCAAAAGATTTAAGTAAAGCAAAGACTGAGGAATATTCTTTGTCTTTAACTGTATGTTTTGGGTATGTGAAGGATTTGATCAAGACTATTTTGAGTAGGTTAAAGTACAAATGAAGAATGGAATGATTTGCCTGAATAGATAACTTAAAAGTCTTTCGTACAATCTGCATCTACAAACAGGCTAAGACAAATGTACACAGTTATTAAAGAGCCTGTAGCAGATTCTGGACTCCATACATTCCTGGTTGAATTTGTGAATCCAGTACAACCTCCCAAAAGAAAATGAGGATAACACTATTTAGCAATTCCAAAAATCACATATTAACTTTTTTTTAAACTAATAGGTAGCAATTTCCAATGAATAATGCTGAGTATTTATTTCCAGATTGGTACTAAATCACTGTCCACTGTGTAATCTATAGTATCAATAAAGATTATTTCAAACTTTATATTCTATAAGAATTTAGCAAATTCTGTTCTAAGTTCCAATTTGAACGATGTAACAAATGTGTCCTTTTGTTATGGAATCAGAAAAACAAGAGATCAATCTACAAATAGCTTAGATGACTCTAGTGACTTATTTATACATATTATCTGATGTTGAACTTCATTTATATTTAATTTTCCAATCTAATTATCACATCCTCATAAAGCTTATGAAATACAACATAAAACAAACAAGAATAAATCAATAAACAACTTACTGGAGACGTCTTCATTTTCTTTGGTCTTGGAAACATGCAGAGGTTTCCAGATTATTCTGGAAAAGAAGGTGGATGAAGGAAATTGTGAGAGAACTGGTGTGGCTTGGTCCTCCATTCTGCTGTGATAAGCAAGATGACAGCAAGGAATCGAGATTACGAGGCACCTTCGCTGGAGAAACAAAACCAACGAACCTCCCTGAGTAGGTATAGTGCTTTACATATGAGAAGGGGTACACAAGATCTCTCTGAAAGAACACCCACAATTACACTAGCTGGCAATGGTTAAGCACAAGTTATCATCTGGTTAATGAAAACTTTTTGTTTTGCTACTTTATTTTGTAAAATTTTTTAAAAGATGATTTATTTATTTGAAAGGCAGAGTTACAGAGAGAAAGGGAGAGATGAGATTCCCACAATGGTTGGGATCTAATCTGAGCCTCATCTTGAATGCTGGCATTGCAAAGCCACAGTTTAATCTGCTGTGCCACACTGCCAGCCCCAATTTTGGAAAAAAATAATGTTCCTGACAAGAAATAATTTATACCTTTAAGGATGAATGTTCAAATAATTTTCAGTATACAACAGAAAGAAATATAATGCTACCATTAATATCTACACTAAAGATAAACATGAGTGGTATTAACTATTTCCTATTGATACAGATGCACCACACAGGACTCTGTATTAATATTTCCATTGGGATGGGAGAGGGAGTAGGAGATGGGATGGTTTGTTGGGTGGGAGGTTGGTATGGGGGGAAAAGCCTCTATAATCCAAAAGTTGTACTTTCGCAACTTATATTTATCAAATAAAAGTTTTCTAAAAAAAATTCCATTGGAACCTCTCTTGCTGTTATATACCTAAAAATCCATAAAACATATGCAACTTACAACTTGAACTTTTCTGCCCACAAATATACTGGAAAATGGATATAATACATATTCATTGTGGTACAACTTTCTAGTAATTGCTCAAAATAATATTCTGTATCAAAGCCTTCACAGAGTACTTCAACACAATAATCCTTGACTTCGCCATTTCACTTCCTTTAGCCCATGGGACATCAGTAAATACAATACCTACAAACTTTGAAAAGTATGTACCTGCTGGAGTTTGCCTGGTCAGTTATCTTGTGAAGAACCCTGGGAGTTGCCTGATGGAGACACAAGGGCTAGGCAAGAGCAACAGCAAACCACCAAACATAGAGGGGATAGATATTGTGGTGCAGCATGTTAAGCTGATCTTGGGACACCCCACATCACATATCAGAGTCTGGTTCGTGTCCTGGTAGTTCCACACTTCCAATGCAACTCCTGATAATGTGCCTGGGAGGCAGAGGATGATGGGTAAGTTGGGTTCCTGCCATCCCCATGAGAGACTGAGATGGAGTTTCTGCCTCCTGGCTTCAACCTGGCAGTTACGGACATCTGAGGAGTAAACAAGCAGATGGAATATTTCTCTCTCTCTCTGATGCTATGCTTATAAACCGATTTTTAAAAATTAAAAGAATACAAATAACATTATTTAATCTTAAAACTACACATTTTTGTTCATTTGTTAAATACCAAATACTGACACATCCTGGTGAGTAGGAATTGAATTACACGCCAAAGAGAATCAAGAAAACCTAACAATCACACATAGACACTTTCCTGAGCATGATTCTTGTCAACCATATCAGCAAGGCTGCTGCCACACAAATTGCCTGAAGACCATATATATATTTGGACACTGCATGATGTTTTATTTATATTTGACTAAGTCACTAGCAATATAAATCTGATTTATTCACATTTTAAGTAACATTAAATAGACTCATACTTAATTTCTCTACCTATTTTGTAATGGTCAAGAATAGATAACTGGCATTAAGTGATAAAAACTTGCATTATAAACTGACTGGATTCACACAGTCCACAGAAAGCACTGGGGAGAAAAGGATAGTCACGTTCAAGGCCAACTCTTCTAAAGCACTGTTTCTTCTAAACTGGCTTCACTTCCTGAAATGATCTACAAAGCCAATGTGTTTTCAATTACTGGTGGCAAAATGAGGAATACTACTCAAAACGTAAGGGTATCTGACATCTACTAATCACTTGACACTTGTCAACAGAATTGTCTCCTAAGACTCACATTGTATCATCATTCTTATCTGGTACAAAGATCATGGCAATTCCCGAGCTACCAGAAAGAACTATCAGGATACAGGGAGCATTGGCATTATCTCCAGATACCAAAGTGTGATGACAGACTAGGTTTCAGAGAGTTCCAACTCTGGAAATAATGAGGGCAGAATAAAGTAACCCAAGTGTGTCAGGGAGTGATAGAGACAGGTATGACAGTTATTCCCCCACTGAAGGCCACACCTTCAGGATCCTTCCAAAGAGCAACATTTCCTAGGCCTTCGCCTATCTTTCTCAACTCACTCATGTCTTCCTTCTCAAAGTTCATGTAAAACTTGTAATGTCTCCCTGTTTTTGGTACCTTACACTTGATCTTAGCCAAAAGGCCGAGAAACGACGTTTTAGATACCTTAGAGATGAGCTAAGATAGCATAACTGAAATCTTTTTTTTCAAAGATTTATTTATTGATTTGAGAGGTAGTTTGGTGGGGGGAGAGAAGAGAGAGAAAGAGAGAGAAAGGTCTTCCATCTGCTGGTTCACTCTCCAAAAGCCACAATGGCAGGAGCTGGGCTGATCCAGAGCCAGGAGCTTCTTCTGGGTCTCCCATGTGGGTGTAGGGGCCCAAAAACTTGGGCCATCTTTTAATGCTATCTCAGGCCACAGCAGAGAACTGGATCAGAAGTGGAACAGCTGGGACTCGAACTGGTGCCCATATGGCATGCCAGCATCACAGGCAGAGGTTAAACCTGCTACACCACAATTCCAGCCTGAGTAACTACATCTTGATCTTGTGGGGCAGAAAGATCCACAATGGCTTGGGCCTACACCATTATAGGACTGCTTTGCCTCTATTGTAAAGCTTTAGGGAAAGGGTTTGGGTCAGAAAGGTATTCTTTCATGTGGATTCCAACTAATGAAATCCACTCCTTCATTTAGAATAACTATATTAGAAAGGATAGGATCATCATCCAGAACCCTCATTTCCATCATAGAACGCACTGGCCTTGGAAACTATATTTTGTATAAACTTCTATAAACTCAGAGACGGAGACTCGGCAGTCTACACAACAGAGAAATGGACCAGAATTTTCACTTGTTGATGAGACACCATCAATCAATCAATCAATCAATGCTAAAAACTCACAAATGCAACTGCCCCATAGTACTAGAGTTCATGCACAATTTACAGAGATTTTTTGCCAGGGATTTTTGAAGATATTCCACTAGTATTTTGAATACTTTCATGTTTCAAATGGACAAACCAATGTCCTGTAGGTCCAGTAACAACAGGAATCTAGAGTGGCTGAGCTAGAATCAGATTCATTCTGCACACTTCCCTGCCTATGCAGTCTACATATTCCTCTTGATCCATTGCAGACCTGCAATGACCACATTTATGGAACTTCTGTAGTCTTCTTACAAGTATGTGAGAGAATACACTGGCCTTCACAGAGAGCACTAGCCACCCTCCCTGACGTGAGATCAGAGGATCCAATCACAGGGTGGCCTCTTCCACAGAGGAAGGCCTGTGGCTCACACTTGGGTGTCAGGATTCACCCACATGAGAACCATGTTTTCTGCTCTGAAAAAGTGGAGAACACAAGTCCCACTGCCTAAGCTTTCCTGATACCTGTAGGACCCATCTTTCCACCATGGAATCAACCGGCAGAAATATAGAATCCATGTAGTCCATGGAGCAGTTTCAGGGGAGCCAGAAGGCCTAGAATTTCTATGAAAAGCAAGGCAGGAGAGGATGGAGGCTCAAAAGGAACCTGAAAAGTCCTGTGTGCTGATGAAGCCACAGCACAGGAAACCTATCTTCCCCACAGCCTTAGCACTCCTCCATAAGGAAACAAGAAAGATTTGCCGGGGTGGGCACTGTGGTGTAGTGGGCTAAACCTCCACCTGTGGTGCCAGAATCCCATATGGGTACTGGTTCAAGTACCAGCTGCTTAACTTCCAATCCAGGTCTCTGCTATGGCCTGAGAAAGCAGTAGAAGACGGCCCAAGTGCTTGAGCCCTGCACCTACATGAGAGACCTGGAGGAGGCTCCTGGTTCCTTGCTTTGGATTGGCTCAGCTCCAGTTGCTGTGCCCACCTGGGGAGTGAACCAGTGGACAAAAGATCTTTCTGTCTCTCTGTAACTCTACCTCTCAAATAAATAAATAAAATAAAAATAAATAAAAGAAAGATTTGCCTATTTTCTGGGTATTCAACCCCATTGTCAGGACATCATACATGATGCATAAGAACTCATCTGAAATCCTGTGCTATCCCAGTGGAATTCTGATGCTTAATTCTTAGCTTAGCAAACTCATATTTGAAAGAAAAAATAAAGCAGACTCAAGTAAATAAAATCAAAGACAAAAAAGGCTATTACAATGGACATCAGAGAAATACAATGGATCATTAGGGACTATTAACAGCAACTACAAAGCAACAAGTTGGAAGCGATGGTTCATTTTTGGATACATATAACCTATCAAAACTGAACCAGGGGCCGGCGCCGTGGCTCAACAGGGTAATCCTCTGCCTAGCGGCACCAGCACGTGGGGTTCTAGTCCCAGTCGGGGTGCCGGATTCTGTCCCAGTTTCCCCTCTTCCAGGCCAGCTCTCTGCTATGGCCTGGGAGTGCAGTGGAGGATGGCCCAAGTGCTTGGGCCCTGCACCCCTTGGGAGACCAGGAGAAGCACCTGGCTCCTGCCTTCGGATCAGCATGGTGCGCTGGCAGTAGCGCGCTGGCCACAGTGGCCATTGGAGGGTGAACCAACGGCAAAGGAAGACCTTTCTCTCTGCCTCTCTCTCTCTCTCTCACTGTCCACTCTGCCTGTCAAAAATAAAAACAAAAACAAAAACAAAAACAAAACAAAAAAACTGAACCAGGAAGAGAAAGAAAACCTGAATATACTAGTAAGAAGTTAACAATATTGGAACAGGAATAAAATGTCTCAAAATCAAAGGTCAGTCCCAGATGACTGCCCTACTAAATTCTACTATTAAAAAAAGGAAAATCAATCTTTCTGAGACTCTTCTAAAAATGTGAAAGGGAGAGAAACCATCCTATCTAAACCTACGAGGCCAGAAATGCCTAGATTCTAAGAACAGAGTAAACCAGCAGATGGAAGATCTCTATCTAAAGCTCTGCCTTTCAGATAAAAACAAATAAAAGAAAAAATAAAACTGTAAGCTGGTATGCCTGATGAACATAGAAACAAAAATTCTCATGATAATACAGGGAAACTGAATCCAACCACACATCAAAAACTCAGACATCATAATCAAGTCACATGTAACCTAGGAATGCAAGAAGTGGGTTAACATATGGAAATCAATAAACAATACACATCAAAAGTATGGAAAATAAACATTATAATTATCAGAACAGATGTAGGGAAAACATTCAATAAAACTCTACATTCATTTATGAGCAAAACTTTGAGCAAAGTATTTGTAGAAGGAACATACCTGAATAAAATTAAGCCCACATATGACAAACCTATAATCAACACCCTATTGAATGGCAAAAAGCTGAAAGCACTTACTATAAGATCTGGAATCAGACAAGTATTTCCACTCTCTCCCCTGTTATTCAGTATTGCAATGTAAGGTTTCACCAAAGCAAGTAGGGCAAAGAAGGAAATAAAAAGCATAGGAGAGAAGAAACTCTGATTATTTCTATATCCAGATGACCATATCTTATGTATAGTGAAACCACCTAATGATCCTACCAAGAGACTGCTAGAACTGGTAAATGAATTTAGTAAAGATGCAGGATACAAAATTAACACTAAATATCAGAAATACTTTTATATACCAGTAGTGAATTCAGAGAAAGTTGGGAGATGGTTAATTTTTGGATACATACAAGAACATTGTAAGAACAAATTCAAAATATATACTACATTTGATCTTAGCGAAAAAGGCTAAGAAATGATCAAATTCACAACAGAAAGAAAACAAAATACTCTGGAATAAATTCAATCCATGATGTGAAAGACTTCTGTCATAAAAATTTTTAAAAAATCACTGATGAGGGGGCTGCAGCACTGTGGTATAATGGATAAAGCCGCCCCCTGCATTACTGGCATCCCATACGAGTGCTGGTTCAAGTCCCAGCTGCTTCACTTCCAATCCAGCTCTCTGCTATGGCCTGGGGAACCAGTAGAAGAAGGCCCAAGTCCTTGTGCCCCTGAACCATAGGGGAGTCCCAGAAGAAGCTCCTGGCTCCTGGCTTCAGATTGGTCCAGCTCCAGCCATTGAGGCCATTTGGGGAGTGAATCAACGGATGGAAGACCTCTCTCTTTCTCTGCCTCTCTGTAACTCTGCCTTTCAAATAAATAAATAAATCTTTAAAAAAACTGATGAAAGAAACTGAAGACAAAAATATGAAAAAAGACCTCTTACATTCACAGATTAGAATAATTCATAACATTTCCATGCTACCCAAAGTAATTCACAGATTCACCACAATTCCATCAAGACACCAGTGAAACTCTTCATATAACTAGAAAAAAAAAAACTAAAATTCATATGAGTTAACAAAAGCCTCTGTGGTAGAGGCCTTTGTCTTTTAATTAAACTTGCTTCTAACTGACATTATTATAAAGTTGTAGCAGAAGCCTTCCCAAGGTCAGAAGAAGAAAAAGGGAGGAATCTGTCCTGTGGTTGTTATCTGCTTGCCTATGATGCTTCAACTCTAGTTGCTATCTGTTTCTATGTAACCATTTCAGATTCTGCTTGCTAGTCCAGAGCAATGGTGTTAACCCTAGCCAGACAGCATATGGCTCAGTTATGTAGGTGGAAAAAAGAATCAGTAACAATGTACACATGTACAGTATTGTATCAATTCCTGTGGCCACCATGTAACAGAATATCCAATCAAATGGATGCATGAAACGATATAATTGGAGACAAAGAGACTAAAACCGTATATAAGGAAACACCCTGCTTTGTTCTGGGCTATGGCTTTCCCATAAGAAATTCCACCTGGGCCTAACACCTGCTCAGAAGATGCAGCGTGTGGTGGGGGTGGGGTGTGGAGTTGGGTGGGCTCTTTCTTAAGTGCTGAGTTGGGGGAAAGCACCAGAAGATGTAACTCTAGCAGCTGGAGGCTCCCTACTTGCCCTTCCTAGCAGTCTGGAATGGCTCCCACCTCTAGGATCTTAATTCTCATCAGTAACCACTCACACTCAAAATCAGTTTAAGGTTCTGACCTGTGCTTTTTTGTCATCACTTCTAACATCAAGTGTGTGATGTCTGCTAAATACCAACTGAAGGACCCCAAATCTGGGAATCCAACGCACTCGGGTGGTCGCCCAAAGATCCAAAACTCCAGCCCAGTAGAGGCAAAAGCAAGAGGATATTTATTAAAACGTTTGCGCAAACGGGCTCCCCAGCACCACAGGCAGTTGAGAGAGCGAGAGAGCCCTGAGCAGGGGTTACAGCAGTTTTTAAAGACAATAGCCACCTGATTAACATATGTATGCGGGGCGTTTGGTGATTGGCTATTTTGAAGGGCAAACTCTTGTTGCGATTTTAGTGAGAGAAGGGGTAAGTTTATACAATGGTCACAGAACCTTATTGCAACTCTTTTCCGGACTCCTGCAAGTGTTATCGTGTGAGACAGTTACACAGAGCAGTTTCACAAGGCAGTTTCCCAAGGTTATTCTGTAGGCAGGTGGAGACACAGTTATCTTAAGGAATGGCTACTGTCAGCAGCCAAACTTTTTAACCCTTGCTAAAATTATTTTAATATTTACTTTTAGCAGGGGTCTTACACAACCAATTCTCCAACAATTCAATTTTGACATCATCTAGGAGTGAGCAGAAGCCTCACAGGTTCAGGGCTCAGTTTCACTACACAGCTCAGGGAAGATACCAGTGGAAAGCATGTGTGCTCATTCTGCTCATCTGCCCCCATTCTGAAGCTATTCAGCCATCCCATCAATCACCTCATTAGCACAGCTAGGCTAATGAGGGATGTATTAGGCACTACCAGAGCCACCTACCCACTCAGGAAATACCATCTTAAGATCTCTGAGCAGAAAGTGAGGACATTTGGAGTTTTTTGAAAAAAATTCTTGAAAATGAAAGTGAGGACAAAAATCAAAATATATTTTTAAATATACTAGTCACAAATAAAACTTTCAAATTCAAAATACTTTTATTAGCAGCATCTAACCATCTCAGACACTCTCAATTGGTACAAATTCTAATCTGACCAAACCAATTCTGGATGCAAAGCCAAAATTCACTATGCCTGAAGTATATTTTTCTTTTGAGATTTACACCACTTACAGCTACTTAAGAATTTACTTGGCCTTTGAAAAAGTTTCTCTCTCTACACAAGGCTGAACAAATACAAGGTGCTACATAGAACCAACACCTGCAGCCAATGAGCTGATACTAACATGTCTCCAAGGAATAGAAACTGTAGTTTGGCAAAGAAAATTTTAATGTCCCAAGGGGTTAGCTATAGTAAAGAGCATACAGTAGATGCCACACAGTCTTAGGGCATTGGCTGCTCCTCTGAAAACATCCCCCTTCCTGGGGCCGGCACCGTGGTGCAGTAGGTTAATCCTCCACCTGCGGCACTGGCATCCCATATGGGCACCAGTTCTAGTCCCAGCTGCTCCACTTCCAGTCCAGCTCTCTGCTATGCAATGGAAGATGGCCCAAGTCTTTGGGCCCCTGCAACCGTATAGGAGACCTGGAGGAAGCTCCTGGCTGCTGGCTTCGGATTGGTGCAGCTCCGACCATTGCGGCCATTTGGGGGGTGAACCAATGGAAGGAAGACCTTTCTCTCTGCCTCTCTCTCTCACTGTCTGTAACTCTACTTCTCAATAAATAAATAAATAAAATCTAAAAAAAAAATCCCCCTTCCTGGAGAGGGAGCGGGAAAGGGGAGGGTTGCGGGTGGGAGGGAAGTTTCGGGAGGGGGAAGCCATTGTAACCCATAAGCTGTACTTTGGAAATTTATATTCATTAAATAAAAGTTTAATTAAAAAAAAATCCCCCTTCCTAAAAAATGCTGTCCCTCAGGAAGAATGAGCCAGGGGCTAACACTCCTTCCATACTCCAGGAACTAAGCTACTTGGGGGACATATTAGTTACCACCCACAAGCAGTTTTGAAACCCAGGACAAAGAAAACAGTAGAGTGTACAAAGACAGTACCCTGTACCATTCCCAAGGGAAATCTCAAACTGTTGACATTCTGATGTCTGTAAAACTGTATGAACATTTAAAAAATTATTTTTATTTATTTGAAATTCAGATATGTATATAGAGAGATCTTCTATTCATGGTTCACTTCCCACACGTTGGCAACAACCAGGGTTGGGGCGGGTAGATGGCAGGAGGCTGGAATTAAACTTGAGTCTTCCATATGAGTGACAGATTGAGGCACTTGAACCACCATCTGCAGCCTCCCAGGGTGTATATTAGTTGTAACTTAAGTCTGGAAGCAGAGCCAGGACTCAAACCCAGGCATTCTGATAGGGATGTGTGAATCCCAGGTGGCAACTTAACCATTGCTGCAAATGCCCACCCCAGGACAAAGATTTTTCATACTAAAGTATCTGGGAGGCACTCTACTTTTCTCCATATGAAATGTTGTGGGGTGGATAAAATAGACAAAATACTGAAATTGGGGGCCAGCACTGTGCCACAGTAGGCTAATCCTACACCTGTGGTGCCAGCATACCATATGGGCGCCAGTTTGAGACCTGAGTGCTCCTCTTCTGATCCAGCTCTCTGCTATGGCCTGGGAAAGCAGTAGAAGATGGCCCAAGTCCTTGGGCCCCTGCACCCACATGGAAGACTTGGAATAAGCTGCTGTCTTTGGCCATTTGCAACTCTGGCCATTGCAGTCAATTGGGGAGTGAACTAGCAGATGGAAGACCTCTCTCTCTCTCTTTCTCTCTCTTTCTTTCTCTCTCTCCTCTCTCTCTCCCTCCCCCCCACCTTCTCCTTCCCCCTTCCTCTCCCTCTCTCCCTCCCTCTCCCCCTCCCCCTTCTCCTTCTCTTTCTGTGTAACTCTTTCAAGTAAAATAAATAAATCTTTAAAAAAATAAGAAGTGATTAGCACAAATCTGTTCATGAGATGAATGGGTATTAACCATGGATTATCTCTACAGGGTCTGCTATACAAACTTCTTTGGATTGGTGAGACCTTCTGGTGGGGTCAGTAGCCTGTGGGCACCTCAGCCTTGGGTAGAATCCTTCACAAGTAGATTCCAAGTTTTGTGCAAGCAGGCTGCCAGCTGTGGCTGGAAAACTTGTATCCAGGCCTGCTGGCATCCCCCCCACTATAGCTTCCTGTGCTGGATGTGTGACCTTGGGGTTTTAATCACATCTTCAAATAAGTTGCAATCTTCTACCCAGAGATAGCAGAGACAGAAAAACAGCAAGAAAACAGAAGCATGGGATGTTGAAACAGTCAAAGATGTTTGAACAGAAGACTGGGCTAACTGCATTGAATGAAACAGGTACTGGGGCCGGCCCTGTGGTGTAGCAGGTAAAGCTGCACCTGCAGAGCCAGCATCCCGTATGGGCACTGGTTTGAGCCCCGGCTGCTCCACTTCTGATCCAGCTCTCTGCTATGGCCTGGGAAAACAGTAGAAAGATGGCCCAAGTCCTTGGACCCTTGCACCCACATGGGAAGACCCAGAGGAAGCTCCTGTCTTCTGCCTTCAGATTGGTGCAGCTCCAGCTGTTGCGGCCAACTGGGCAGTGAACCAGTGGATAGAAGACCTCTCTCTCTCTCTCTCTCTCTCTGTCTCTCTCTCTCTCTCTCTCTCTCTCTCTGTAACTCTTTCAAATAAATAAATAAATCTTAAAAACAAAACAAACAAACAAAAAGAGGGAATATCAAATAAGAGCAACAAAAATAAATGCTAAAGAAGGGATTTTTTTAAAATAATGAGAGAAACACAAGAAAACCAAAATGTCATAAGTAAAAACAGTGAATATTAATGGTTCTTGTGCAATTACAAGAAAAGTATTATTTGCACAGAATGGTGACTCATGTTTATAACTGTGTGCCCCTAAAATATTTTGGGGCACAAACAGGAGCTTCATGAGTAATGTGAAATTTAAGTGGAAAATTATCCTGGTGAAACAGAAGGAGAGAGAGCACTCCAGGAAATGGACAGAGCATTCACCAAAGCACTAAATTTCGTCTCTGTAGCTTGGAGCCTTGCAGACAGTAGGTGCTCAATAAATGCTTATAAACAGAGGTTAATTCTTAATGCCCTTACAGAATCTTTCAAAAGAAAATAACCCCTAAATATCCAAAAAGAGAGAAAGGAAGAGTTATAGACACAGAGAGGTGCTATTTGCTATCCCAAAAATTTGGAAACTATAAAATTAAATTATAAAAACAAGTGATGGAAATATTACACAGCAATCATGCAGCAATATATAAAACTATAATTATGCAATTAAATGGAAAAGATAAAAATGACTAAAAATACGGCAGTGTGAAAATTAAGAAAAAAAATGTAGGGAGGGAGGGAGAGAGATTGATCTTCCATCTACTGGTTCACTCAACAAATGGTTACAATGGCTCAGCTGACCCAGGCCAAAAGTCAGGAGCCCAAAATTCCAGTTGGGTCTTCCATGTGGGTGGCAGGAGCCCAACTACTTGGGCCATCTTCTGCTGCTTTCCAAAGAACATTAGTGTGGAGCTGGATTGGAAGCAAAGGTGGTGGGGTCTCAAAATGATGCTGTGATGCGGGATGCCAGTCATGGGTTAACGCATTGTGACACATTGGACCCTGACTCCTGTCCACACTCTTTGCTGCTCCACTGAGGCTATGAGGGTCATCAAGGTTAACCATGAACCATGTCGAGGAACACTTTATCCCTGGGGTTAGCCCAAGCCATTAACGTACAAAGCTGTTCAACATGGCATTTTGAGTGGACACCCTTCAAACTTAACAGCAAGCATTTTATAATGAATTATAAAGAGAAGGAGGAGTTAGTGCCAGCTACTAGTAATTCAAGTTGAATATTAAAATTTGAGTCACAATTTCCTCAATACAAGCCACAGTATGCCAAGCATCTTATTTTCCACACAAATCTTCACTTTTTGGGTCCCAGAGCTAAACCTCAATCAAAGAGAACCGTTATATTATTATATCACTAAGAAAACCAGCAACACCCAACATTGCTCAATCTCTCCACTCCTGATTGTGCCTTCAAACAACACTAAGTTTATTCAAACAAGTCTTTCTAACAAACACGTGTGTGTTTGTGTGTGTGTGTGTGTGTGTAACAAGACTGAATGGATGGATGCATCCAAATCCTAAAATTGAAAACATAGAAGAGCAGACAGAAGAGAGACGTAAGTCTGTGTTTTCCTGTCCCCTTCAGAGAGGCCCTTATCACTAAAATCTGCACCCCGCCCCCCACTCTAGCACTTTCAGACCAGGAACATGGTGACTGTGACTCTACAGGACCTTGGCCAGAAATGCCATCTGGGAAAGTGATGAACACATTCTTCTAGGACTCTGCGTCCCTCATCCTCACACTACATAAAATGAAAAGTAAAACTAAATCAGAGCCACGCAGCCCTTTCTCAACACACCCCATGCTTCAGCCCATGAATGATGATGCTGGGGATTGAGGAGCTGTGCTAAAGCATTTTGGTAGAGCACCCTTTCATGACACCTCTGCCATCCCCTGCATGAGCACTGCCTAAACCATGCAACTGACAGATTGAACCCATGCACCCATGTACCTTGGATGCTCCTGTGCAAAGCCAAGCATTGTTTTGTCTAAGGGGTGGGGCAAAGAGGAAACAGCAGAGCCTCCTCACTTCCTTGGCTTGGGTCAAGGGAGATGGACTGGGTGACACAGGGAAGGTGGAAAAATAACCAAAAATCCCTGAAAGGACAAGACTGCCACCCATGGAGATTAAAGGGCCAGTCCCTGAGCACTGAGACTGAAGTCAAGGAATTTTTTTTTCCTGTGATAGAAAGTTTACTGCATGATTTGTTTACATTATTACAATTTTTTTGTTTTTAATATACTTTATTATAACTTTTAATAACTTGTGACATTTCATTATTTCAGTGAGCCAAAAATTATATACACTTCCATTTGTTCACTTAATTTTTTTTTTAATTTTGGTGTTTTAGTTTCATCCACAAAGATACCATGTGACTATTACTTTGCTTTAACAGACTTTTTTTCCCCAGTACTCTTTTAAATACAGGATGTAGCAAACTATGGACAAAATTATGGTTCTTGTTTTTGAAATATTGTTTTACAAAAAGACTGCCTCAGTTTGGCAATACTGTTAGTGGGGGATGGTTTATTTTAGCCACATCAGTTCCATTATCTTTGTTTTTAATCCTGGTCTTCAGGGTGCTAGCACTTGCATATTTAACTACTAATGAGGAAAAGAAACTTTCCATCTGTTTCATTTTTGCATTGATGGATGAGGATTATAAAATGTGCAGAAGATGGGGCTGGTGCTGTGGAATAGCAGATAAAACTGCTGCCTGCAGTACCAGCATCCCATATGGGTGCCCGTTTGAGTCTCGGATGCTCCACTTCCAATTCAGTTCTCTGCTATTGCCTGGGAAAGCAGTGGAAGATGGCTCAAGACCTTGGGCCCTTGCATCCATGTGGGAGACCCGGAGGGAGCTCCTGGCTCCTGATCGGCCCAGCTCTGCCATTGCAGCCATTTGGGGAGTGAACCAGCAGATGGAAGACCTCTCTCTCTCTCTCTCTCTCTCTCTCTCTCTCTCTCTCTGCCTCTGCTTCTCTGTAACTGCCTTTCAAACAAATAAATAAATCTGTTTTTAAAAATGTGCAGAAGAAAGGATAATATCGTGGGGGAAGAAAAAAACACAGAAGCCAACAGGACTGGCTGATAAAAGTGAAGATAGCCAGGTGATGAGAAAATAAGCAGAAATACTAGAGTATGTATATGTGTGTGTGTGTGTGTGTAACATACATGTACACCTGCAATATGTCTCTGTATTTATCCTTGATCGAGTATTTACATACATCCAGCTTAGTAGTCAGTATTGTTTTAAATAAACCTTATTATTTTCAAAACAATGCAATAATTTGCTTTCCTAACTTTTCTAGTAAGGAACTGAAAGCTCACACAGGTTAAGTCACTTGTCCAAGACCACCAAGCTAATTAGCAATGCAACTTTTTGTCAGTGTCTCTAACATATTTCTAAACTCCATAGGCAATGTTAAAAGTCAAGGAATTTTTTTCAACAATCTGGGGTCAGGGTCGGCACTGTGGTATAGCGATTGAAACAGCAGCCCCAGCAGCCCATATAGGAACTGGATTGACGCCGAGCTGCTCAACTTCTGATCCAGCCCCCTGCTAATGCACCTGGGAAAGCAGTGAAAGATGCCCAAGTGTTTAGGGCCCTACCTCTCCTGTGGGAAGCCCAGATGAAGCCAGAATCCAGGAACTCAGTCTGGATCACTGATATGGGTGGCAGGGATCTCAGTGCTAGATCTATATTCTGAGTCCAGGATATGCATTAGCAAAAAAGAGATCAGGAACAGAGCGAGGACTCGAAAACAGGTACTGCAAAAGCAGACAGGTGCATCTCAAGTGTCAACTGCTACACCAAATACTCCTATCAAATTCTCAGTATGATTCCACTTAATCTTATTCCTGATTCAGCAAGGAGCATTTCAGCATCAATCAGCTGGGCACCAAACATTCCCAAACACAGCAAGTGCTGCCTGGGTGCCCACTGGGTGCGAGAGCTGTGCTGGGAGCTGAGGTTGCTGACTTACTGTAGCCCTTGCCTCTAGGAAGCACACGGTCTAGGAAGATTTATAAATTTATAAATACAAGGGAACTTCCAATAGATCGTGGAAAATCTATTTAAAAGAAGAGTTTATGCTGGTGCAGGTTTTTTTCATAATACATATTTCCAGGAACTTCCCAGAGGCCTGTAATAGCTATGTACATGTGCTATAAGGCAAAAGAGCCAGTTTCTGGGAATGAAAATGGAGGGGGAATTAAAAAGATGCATGGGAGACCTCACTTGGTCTGGAGGACTCAGAGAGGTGATGCTAAGGGATGACTACCGAAAGTGGCTTTAGTAGACTGTGACAAGAGAAAGAACAGGAAAGGCTAGTGCAGTAGTCATATGCCCAGCTCTGCAAGGTTAAATAAAATTAACAACACAGTAAGAGGGGGCAAGCATTTGGCCTAGTGTTGAAGACAGTGGTTCAATCAGCAGTGATAATTATGTATTTAGAGACTGTTGGTTGGAAGTTTTTTTAAAAACATATTTTAATTGCTACTGGTTTCCAAAAATAGCATCAATCAGGTGGAACCCATTCAAGCTAATCATTAATATTTTAGCTGCTTGGCTTCTGCAGTTGGTCCAGCCACACCTGACTCTGCAGGCAATATCTGCTCTTACCTACTGGCTTGGTAGTATAAATCCCACCGCACTGGGTGCTTGGTTAGCTCAATCCCAAAGTGAACTATTCCATTTTCCAAATGACAGCAGCCATCCAAGCCCTTACTTTTCTAAAGATTGAGGTTGGTTCAATAAAGCAATCTGCTCTAAGCCATTCATACAACTGACAGTTCTTCAAAGGAATGAGCTATCTTTTCTAAGCTAATTTGTATCTTTTATTCAGGGACATAATTAGTGCCTTAAGCAAGATAGAGATACATCAACCCCAAAGAAGTGATCACCTCTTTCCTAAGGATAAAAACTGTCTCCACTGCACCTTCTCACAAGTCTTGGCCCTGGCCCCAGATACCCTGGCTGCTCTAGTTGAGGGTCAAATAACTTACACAGCCAAACCACTATGATTGGATCCTTAATCAAGGTATTTAATTAGGCACAAGACAAACAGATTTCTGGACTCCTAGGAGATTTTGCAGAAAAAGTTGGAAATGTGATGCAGGGAGCGGCTACTTTATGTGTCCAGGAAGACAAACCTTAGCATCTCACTGTTCAACTTGGAAATGAAGGGAGAGGAAATCTGACTTCTCCTAAATTCCATGGAAGTGCTAGACTGAGAGAAAACTCTAATGCTAACTCTTTCTAAAGCTCTTTTGTCTTAAGATTTATTTATTTTCTTGAGAGGAAGTTACAGAAACAGGGAGAGACAGAGAGAGAGGTTGTCCATCTGCTGGTTCACTCTCCAGATGGCCACAACGGCCAGAGCTAGGCTGATCTGAAGCCAGGAAAGCTCTCTTCTTAATATTTCCCTCTTTCTACTTGAACATCTATTTCCTCAAAGGCCAATAAAAGCTGTGGTTCAGGAGACAGAACCCCAATTGTGTAAAGGCCCAAAGTGTTGCCTTTCTCCTAAGGGACTCTATGCCTTGTGGCTGTGACCATACAGAAGTTTCACGGACGACTGTCTGAGGTATGTTCATGCTCACCCTTATGATGTGACTACCACAGACCAGAATACATCACTTAACTTGCTCAATAACTCAAAGAAGTGAATCATGCCATTCCCCCCCACCCTGCAAAGCAAAGAAAATTTAGACTCAAAGAGTTTAAATTACCTGTCTCCAAGCAATGTAGCTAAGGAGTTCCAGAGCTTCAAATAAAGCCCAATCTGTTGAACTCCAGTCAATGTTCTGGGCTTAACACGATGTTATTCAGCGCCTGCTCTGTCTCAAATGTGTCTTGTTTCTGAGGTGTTGTGGCACTTGGTGTTTAATAAATTTATTTACTTACTATTTCTTGAAGACCTACTATGGGAAAGATACTATGGGTATACCAAAAAACCTAAGATTTGATTCTTGCATATCTCATTGTGACAGCTACAATAGAATTTCAACAAATGTCTGTTACCAACATTGTCTCTACTTCAAATCCATTATTCACACAGCAGCAAGAGTTACCTTTTGTTATTTTTCCCAAAAGATTTATTTGAAAGGCAGAGTAAAAGAGAGATCTTGCATCCATGGGTTCACTCTCCCAGTGTGTGAAGAAACAGCTGTGGCTGTGCCACAATGAATCCAGAAGCCAGGAATTCCATCTGATTCTCCCATGTGAGTGGCAGGAATTCATATATTTTAGCAATCATCACTACTTTCCAGTCATATTAACAGGGAGTGGGAATGGAAGTGGAATAGCCAAGATTTGAACCTACACTCTGATATGAGATATGGGACTCTCAAACCACAGTTTAACCTTCTGTGCCACAATACCCACCCCAGAGTAATCGTTTTACATTATATATCCCATCTCAGTACTTCTCCTTGTTTAAAAAAGCTTGAAGCTGGGACAGCATTGTGGCATAGGGGGTTAAGCCACTGCCTGCAATACCAGTATCCCATATGAGCGCCAGTTCATGTCCCAGAAGTTCCACTTCCTGTCCCTGCTAATGTCCTAGGAAAGTAGTGAATGATGGCCCAAAAGGTTGGGACCTTGCCATCCACATGGGAGACATGGATGAAGCTTCTGGCTCTTGGCTTCAGCCTTACCCAGCCGTGGCTGTTGTGGCCATTTGGGGAGTGAACAAGACTGTCCTGCCTGTATTCAGGCTCTGTACTTGCACTCTGAATCCCTTTACCTCAAACCCACAACGCCCATTTTTCTGCTCTCAAATCTCTGCTATAATTTACCTGCAGCTGAGCAGAATTGAATAGAAAATAGAGGCTCTTCCCCTGCTGTCCCAAATTGCCAGCCTCTTAATCCAACAGAAAATGTTAATCAGAAAACCTGGAAATATGCAATCTGGGTCAAATTGTCAGGAGGAATAAATTCCTACTGGTGTAGCTCTATCGAAGAATTCTGCATTGTGTGCTTTGTTAACATGGAAGCTGTTTTTGTTTGTATTCCACACTAGCTAGAATTCCTCCTTCAGAATCAACAGCTCATATTTATTTATTTATTTATTTGACAGGTAGAGTTAGAGAGAGAGAGAGAGAGAGAGAGAGAGAGAGAAAGAAAGCAAGAAAGAAAGGTCTTCCTTCCGTTGGTTCACTCCCCAAATGGCCACTATGGCCAGCACTGCGCCGATCCGAAGCCAGGAGCCAGGTGCTTCTTCCTGGTCTCCCATGCAGGTGCAGGGCCCAAGCACTTGGGCCATCCTCCACTGCCCTCCCGGGCCACAGCAGAGAGCCGGACTGGAAGAGGAATGACCAGGACTAGAACCGGTGCCCATATGGGATGCCGGCACCGCAGGTGTAGGATTAACCAAGTGAGCCATGGCTCCAGCCCAACAGCTCATAATCATTGTCCATTACTCCATTGGGGAAGCAAGGATGGGAGGGGGACAAAATAAGAGGTGGGAGAAAAGAAGGGAAAAAAGTAAAAGTACCAGATTGAAAAGTAGGAACAAATGAGGGGAGAGGGCAAAATTACCTTAGGAAAAAAAGAAGTCAACTCCTTAAGTTCTTTAAGGAAAGGTCTTTCCTTGATTCGATCATTATTGCCTTCACTCCAGAGCTCTAGAAACATATTCCAAGGGCAGGGATGGGTTGCATGGTGGGGCACAGTGGAAGGGGCAGTGACAGCCCTACTTGTCTAACAGCAACCTCCCTACCCCAACTTCTGATTCAGCGAAGTTCTGCCCATTGCCAAGAATCAGCTTCATAGAGGAAACCACTCAGGCCAAGGCTCAGAAAAAACCAAAGACCCCACACTGCCGTGCCTATTAAGCCTCTTAGAAATCAGAATGCTGCTGCAGAAAGTGACATTGTGCCCAAGCTACTTATAAAGAACACAAATATGGAGGCCAGTGTTGTGACACAGCAGGTTGGACTACTGCCTGCAATGCTGGCATTCCGTGTGAGCACCATTTTGAACCTTGACTACTTCACATTTAATCCAACTCCCTCTATTGTGCCTGGGAAGGGAGTAGACACTTTCCAAGTGCTTGTACCCCCTGCCTCTCACATGGGAGACCCAGATGGAGCTCTGAGCGCCTGGATTTAGCTTGGCCCAGCCCTGGCCATGGTGACCATTTGAAGAGTGAATCAGCAGATGGGATACCTCTCTCTCTCTCTCTCTCTCTCTCTCTCTCTCTCTCTCTCTCTCTCTCTTACCACTGTAACTGCCTTTAAGGAAATAATTTAAAAAGATCTTTGAGAAACAAGAACACAAAGATGCAAAGTCAGGAGACAGCCTGGGGGTTTGGAGCATCTATGGAAGGGGATGGATCTGGAATGAGACCAAAAGTAGGCAGCCATGACAGCAGCGCTCATTAAAGCTTCAAGTAGAGATTTAGAAGAATACTTGTAAAATGTACAAATGAGATCTAATGGAATAACTGCAATTTTTTCTTCGGATACTGAGGAAAACACAGTCTTTGCTTCTGTTTTGGATTTTTACCTATTTATTTTTCATTTAATTTGAAAGGCAGGGAGATGGAGAAAGAGAGAAAGACATCTGTTGGTAACTCTAAATGCCTAAAACAGCTGTGGTTGGGCCAGGTGCAAGCCAGGGGCCTGGAACTCATGCAGGTCTCCCAAATGAGTGGCAGGAAGCCAAGCACTGCAGCCATCACGTGCTACCTCCCAGGGTGCACGTTAACAGGAAGTTTGATGAGAAGTGAGAGTCAGTGGTACCTGAACAACTACACCAAAGATCCACCCAGGAAAACATATTCTTAAACTTTATTTAAGAACAATAAATAGAAAAGGAGAAAAATAAAGCAGCCTGCAACAGTTCCCGCCTAGCTCAAAATCCCCCAATAATTCTAGCCCTTCTATCACTCCCTCATATTCTCTCTAAAGGCAAAGAGAAAGAACAGTCCTTAGGCTTGGTATCTGATGGCTGCTGAGGCAGAGGCAAAGATTATGACTAATCAAGCTTTTTGTCCCCTTAAAATTCCCTGTGGTTTACTTACTGTCATTGTCCAGTTGGGAGCACATTGCCACATTCTAGTTGTTTCCACCATATGCCTTTTAGGGTGGTTCACAGAGTGAGCTCTAAAGTCATTCCCGCTCCTGCCACCAGAAAACTGGAGCCATGAAGGAAATACATTGTAGGTACTAACTCCTGAGAACCAATTGGAATTTTGGGGGGCCCAGAGAAAGGCCTGTTCCAAACCACACAAACCCATAAAAGACCAGGACTTGTCAGAGTCTGTCCCTGTAATGTACTCAAGAGCAGAAGTGAGGGGAGAAGTGTTGTTCAAGAAGACTTCAACTCTGTGCTCAACCTCGCAGTATTAATTATAGCTCACGTTTATAAAAGGTTTCCTTTGTCCCACACATTATTTCTAGGACTGTACCTGATGTTACAGTAACCCACTTAGCTTTCTAACCACTTTCAGAAATTGGTAGATACTAAATCATCTTGCCACATCCCATCGAGGAGTGCATTTGGCCAACATTTTGATAAAGATCACAGCTAGTAATTTACAGGGAATGCATCAGAAATCTGGAAGAATGATGAATAAGACACAGTCCCTAACTCAAGGAACCCACTTGGGAGTGCACTATGATCAGATTGTATCTTATGGCCACCATCCTACAGGAGACTCCTGCAATTTCTTCAAGTGTGGGCCAGTCTGACACAAATATACCCTCGACAGTGTTTGGGGGCCTGGTATTCGGGGAGAGTGGGTTAAGCTGCTACTTCTGACACTGACATCTCTCACCAGAGTGCCAGTTGCAGTCCTGGCTGTTCCATGCTTCCAATTCAACTTTCTCCTAAGATGCCCAGAAAAGAATAGAAGATGTCCCAAGTAAACAAGCCCTAGCCACCCATGTGGAAGATCCAGCTGGAGTTCCTGGCTCCTAGCTTCACTCTGGCCCAGTCCTGGCTACTGAAGCCAAGGGGTTAGTAAGCCAATAGATTAGGACCTCCATGTTAGTCTT
The DNA here is from genome assembly GCF_033115175.1 of Lepus europaeus. Taxonomy (NCBI): domain Eukaryota; kingdom Metazoa; phylum Chordata; class Mammalia; order Lagomorpha; family Leporidae; genus Lepus; species Lepus europaeus. The sequence goes on along the minus strand of NC_084846.1, from coordinate 13,010,113 downwards.
TTGTCCTCTCTCTGTCACTGTAACTTCAAATAAATAAATAATTGAAAACAACAGAGTACAACACTCAGTGAACAGAGAGAAATATCACTCTTACTCTGATTATCTCATGAATCTGACCCCTAGGGCTCCCTCTCCTAGGTTTTTCTTCTTTCTCATGGACTCTGCAGTCACACTGTCTGGGTTTGACTCTCATCTATGCTACTTCTTGCTTGTGTGACAAGGAGAACTTTGCTTTAAGATGCTGTGGCTCAGTTTCCACAATTATACCTGGACATACAAAACACCTATCTCATAAAAGAGATATAAAAATGAAATAAATGATTACCTTCAGTGCACTCAGAATAGTGTCTGCCATGAATCAGGTGCCTCAAAGGGAGTAGCTCTGTTTCTGTCTTTCCTGCTCTGATTTCAATTGTAATAAGAAGACTGGATTTCAGTGCATCTGTGTGATTAGGAGGATAGAAAGTATCTGGGACTAAACAGGAGGAGAACAGTTCCCCTAGGAAGTTGGAAGAATAAACCTAGAACTTATGATTTTGTTAATGAATCACTTGTTAAAGGCCTATTAAATAATGATGCATTGAAGTTTGCCAGACAAGTAAAGCCTTTTGCCTTTTCCAAATACTTGCTTTTTCCAATCCTCCTGGCCCAACTCAGACTTCTAAAGGCCTTATCTAAGGGACTAGCTCTTCCAAATCTGACTTGGCTTCTTCATCTCATCATAGTGGCCCAGCACAGAGCACAGCTTGCAGCCTAGACAAGCTCTGCAGGACAGAAAGCTCTCTTCATCTGAACTCTGCCTATCATTCCTCAGGCCAAGCTGCCACGTCTCTGAGCCAGAGCATCTCCTTTCACAGGACAGGAAATGGGTCCCTGCCCCAGACACAGAAAAATGAGGGTGCTGAGGAGAAAGGCAGAGGGTGAGTACTTCCCAGTGGGGATGTGGCAAAACTGGGATGTCACAGATCAGTATGGATCATCGGTCTGCCAGCCTACACTCCTAAGGATCTACAAAAAATAGGGAACCACCAAGGAAAGGGGTGCTGTAGTGTCAGGGATTAGTTGAAGCTGAGCCCAATTTCAAGTAAAGAACCACATGTAAGAGGGCTCCCTCCAAGTAGTACACTCAGGTATCTCATAAGCTATCCCCTAACATTGTTTTCTTTAAACAAATATTTATCTGTGTGTGTATGTCCATATCCATACATAAAGTGTGTATGTATGGTATTTATTTGGTTATTTTTACATCACAAATCATACCTGTGTTATCTTTTCCATCTCAGCAGCACTATAAGGCATGGCAAGGATATTGGCTACTTCTCATTTTATATCTGAGTAGCTGGGGTGCAGAAAAACAAAGTGATTTACCTGCAGTCACACAGCTTGTCCCTGACAAGTCCAGCATTTCTGATCCTGCATTGTGATCCTGTCCCTGAGCTGTTCTTCACTTTCTAGGTACTACTTCCCACTTGTCAGTGTGTCAGGAGCTGCCCAGTCCCGTGCTCAACACTGAGGGGTCCTTCCCACTCTATCAAAGGGACTGAAGCCAGCCAGTGCCCCTCAGCAGAGCTCAGCAGAGGAAGAAGTGATCTGGGGTTTATTCTCACAACCACGACCTCCAGAGTCAGGTGACACAGTGGACAGAGTCACACAAGGGGACAGACACAGACCCATGGGAGAGAAACGATGAAGCAAATAATTATAATAAAAATGGGATGAGTATTTTAAAAGGAGGCAGGAAATTTTGTTGGGGGGGGAACCTCCCCCATAAATCTGGTAGCAAATTTGACGAGTGCATCCTCTACTGCACAGTTATCCACCTCACCCTAAGCCCCTTTCTGTGGCTCATTTAACCTTTCACCCACTGACACTAACCCCAAAAGTTTTAAAGCTTGAAGCAGAAGGCCAATCTGCATGCGCTGGTGAATAATCCTGAGAGCTACTTCTAACCCTCCAGCCCTTATGTCTTTGCAGAACTTAAGGGCTGGCAAAAGAGAGAGAGAGCCAGCCCCTCTTGGCAGCATAACAGCAGCAAGGAGATGAGCTTGTGGGAGTCCCAGCCAAACCATCATGTGCCTGGCCTCCCTCATATTTAGCTAAGCACCTCAAGCTCTTCCACTGGGCCACCTCTTAGTGCAATGTTGCACCAAGAGGAGAAGGTCGAAGCTTGCACAGTCAGCGGGTCAGCAATACGGGAAGGAAAGGGATCTGCATGTGGAGGAGCAAAGGCCGCAAGGAAGAACACAAGGCAGCTGGGCAAATCCTCCCCAGGACTGGGCGAGAAAGGCACTGCTGGGAGCAGACCTGTGTCTCCACTCCCACCTGCATCCTCTGTCTCTCCTCCCTCCTAACCCTAACTCCCAGTCCCTCAGGGTCAAACTCCTCTGCAAAACCTTCATTCCCTCTGATGCTGGCCCCCTAGAAGAGGGATCCAGAAACCACAAGGGCTGAAAGCATCACCTCGGAAGGCTGCCTGCTAAAGACACAGAACTCTGGGCAGCATTCCCTGTGGCTCTGCTCAGCAGGATGAGTGCAGGCCCTGGGAATCTGCATTACACAGGATGATCCCCACACTCCCCACCCCTCCTCCACCACCAGCAGCCCCACACATGACCTGACAACACAGGATGACACCTGCTCTGGAAATGTTCAAGCCCTGCCTGTCTGTGGTTTCCCATGATCCTTTCTCCACCACACACACATCCTAAATACTGATCTTGACCACCAGGCTCCGAGGAAGAGGAAGCATGACCCCTCTTTTGACTTCCCCTGCAGACCCCTCTGGGGATGGCGCTCTACACACAGGAGCCCAGGAATGTCCATGGATGTAGAGTAGTGATGAATAGGCCAGGGAAGGAGAACCACAACGAGGATGGCAGAATACAGCAAGCTTTTAGTACATCTGTGTATGCCAGGCTGGAACAATGCTTACTGTACCTTCTTCAATATGCTAAGTGATAGGGCTGGTCCTGTGGTGCATCAGGTTAACGCCCTGGCCTGAAGCACCAGCATCCTATATGGGCGCTGCTTCTAGTCCTGGCTGCTCCTCTTCTGATCCAGCTCCCTGATATGGCCTGGGAAAGCAGTAAGAAGATGGCCCAAGTCCTTGGTCCCCTGCATCCACTTAGGAGACCCAGAAGAAGCTCCTAGCTCCTGGATAGGCCCGGCTCTAGCCATTGCAGCCATCTGGGGAGTGAACCATCAGATGGAAGATCTCTCTCTCTCTCTCTCTCTCTCTCTCTCTCCTTCTCTCTTTCTCTCTCTGCCTCTCCTCTCTCTGTGTTCAAATAAATAAATAAAATCTTAAAAAAATATGCTAAGCGCTACCCATCTGACCTCCCTCATGGAAGTGAAGGCTGAGCAATGCTCCTACCATGGGAAACTTGGCCAAGGAACTCTGCCAAGGATCCTGGGTACAATATGGCTTCAACTAATGGGCAAGTGAGTACTCTAGGTCCTGAGACCCAGCACATCTCTGCATAAGACAAAGTACAGAGCTCAACATGAACTTTAGTGAAAAGACAGGGCCCTTGATCCACCTCAATAAACAGCAGCAGGGTAACACCCTGTTTTATTCAACAAGTATTTTGAGTGTCTCCTCTGTGCCACATATGGTTCTGAGTATTCTTGGGTCTTCCGGTGGTTAAGTGATCATATGTTATCAGAAAGCATTTCATAGTGCCTTGTTTCTACCAAGTTACTAGAAAAATCAAAGCCATCTTTGATGCAAGGCCTGAGAAGCACAAGAGCACCAAATGGGACATTCTCAAGAATACTCGGCTATAGGATGAGAGACCTGAGGCCAGCTCTCAAGCCCTGACAGGGAGAAATTTTATTCTCACTTTCTCATGAGCAATCCTTGGTAGCTCTATAGTTCTTTCATCCACATGAATGCTGTATATTGACATAAAATAATAAAAGAAAAGAAAAGAAAAAATAAATAAAATAAATTTGAAAAATTAAAAAATAGTAAAAATAAATAATAAAAATAGAGTAAATAAATAAATAAAATAAAATAAACTGCCATGCAGAGCTCCTCAGAATCATTCACTCCTCAGTTTTCACATGACAGCAGAAAGGTCACTTATTCCAGAAAGTTTTCCTTGCCTTTCGGATAAGACTAAATGCTCATACCTTTGAATGCCATGGCGTTTTATACTTCTGCTACTAGAGCACTTTTCAAAATAACCTGAAATTGCTAACTAAAAGTTAAGGCTGGGACCAGGACTGTGGCCTAGTAGGTGAGGTCGCTGCCTGCGTACTGGCATTCCATGTGGGCACCAGATCGAGATCCAGCTGCTCCACTTCCAATTCAGCTCTCTGCTGTGGCCTGGGAAAGTAGTGGAAGATGACCCAGGTCCTTGGGATCCTGTACCCACATGGGAGACCCAGAGGAGGCTCCAGGCTCCTAGCCTGTTGGGAATGTCTCTTACAAGCCATGCAACTTCTCAGTTAATCAGCTTTTTCAGGAAGATGGTATTAGGCATGTCAACAGCAGGTGCTCTCTTTGAATCAAGCAAAGATGACAATAAAAAGCTACCCACACCATGCTGAGAAATTAGAATGATGAGGCGGCATTTACAGTGGAGCACCTCTACTGTCAGGAGAGAGTTAAGTCTACCTGTCTTGGTCCTTGATGCATAAATCAGCTTGGATTTCTGCTCAGTCTGAAGGAAGCCCCATCAGGTTAGCCTATCAGAAAGGAAGACCGTGCATCCAGACTCCTGTTGCTCTAAGGTGGTTGTTCAATGTCACTGCTCAGGAAGGAGGCTGAACCCTCGGTCCTGCCTGCAGTCCTGTTGATTCCTCCTGTGAGCCTGTACTGCTCCTACTCCACCCTTTTTCTAGAATTCCTTCTGCACTATGATTGTGGCATCTGGGCCTAAGTCCCATGTTCAGTGTCTGCTTCCTGCTTCTCTTACACCTGTGTGATCATACATGAGAAGGACTGGACACAAGGAGGGCAGACCTGGGTTCCATGATTGACTAGGATGTTCAGCCAATGGTGAGCTGAAACCCTTCCTGGAAACGTTAAAGAGAAACACAAAAGAGCTGACAGGAACTGAGGTATCAGATCTCTGACTTCCCATGACTGTTTCTGTTATGTCCACCTGCGAAAGTGAAGCTTTTCAAACATCAGTTATATTCAGATGAGTCTATTTAACTAATAGATTCAAATCCAAGGTGCACAGGCAAAGGACCAGAGTTTCCCATTCGTACTTTCCTACTCCCCATCTTTCCCATTGACAGTCAGAGCTCTTCACTGGCATTCCCAAGTCCCATGGGGCTCCCTTTCTATGAAGAGAAACACACTGAGTGTACTTGTGCATCCGGGACAGTGGCCAGCCTTCTTTCACTCCTAGGAGGATGAACACAGGCAACACACAAGAGACCTCTGCCCACTCATCTCCTCTCCCCAGAAGCCCCCATCTCAGCTCTGCTCTGCTTTTCTTTCCTGACCTATAAGTCCCATTCAAGATCCCTGCTAAGCCTCACTTAAGCAGAGACAGCCCCTAGTTCAGTGGGCTTGTGACTGACACATAGGAGAAGGCTTGCAGATAGGACTCACATAGACAAGAAGGTAAAAGTATCTGTGTAGCTTCCGATCTAAGGACACACTGGAAACTCTGGCATTTGGAACTTGAATGCTAGTCACATACCATTACAGCAAGGCTGACTTGTCCCCACCCCAATCTCCATAACACACAAATTCTAAAAGCTCATCTATTTCAAATAATATCTGATATTAAAAAAAATTCCAGAAAAAGAAAATATCTTGAAATCGGGGGTGGTTCTTTAACCTGGGCAACCATGTAGATATCTAATCCTCGTCAAGTCCCTTCCTGACCCCGAGACTCAGTGCCTCTAACTCCAATACGACCTCCATCTCACAAAATGAAGGGCAGAAGAAGTCAGAGGGGAAGCAGGGCTGCTCCTGAGGGATGGTTAATAATGAAGGCAGGAGAAGCAGCTGGGCCAGCACAGGAAAAGGATTTTTAGCCTTTCTCCCTCCATTTCCACACATCCATGGTGGGTGCTTCCGGTATTTGGATAAAGCCTGTTTCAATTTCAGAAACAGGCTACCCAATAATCAACCTGGGGCCACTGACCAGAAAGCATTCTGGAGAATCTCCCATGGGAAGGGTTCCAGAAACTGTCTGGACTACTTAATGCCATGGTGCCCACAGCAGGCGTCACTCACCAGATGTGGACACAGCAGCCGGATGAACCACAGAGCCTCTGCTTGGGAAATGCTGAGTGCTTCACAACCTTTAAAAGGAGATGAGAAATGTGGACTGAGAGGACAACTGTGCAAATTCCTGGGTGTCCAGGGAAAAGCTAGGTCCCAGTGTGCATGCTTCACCTCCTAAGCCCCCACTCCCCAACAGTCCCTTCCCACACCCTATGCTCCTAACTCTCCCATTCACCACCTGCACCTCCTGCTGGTCCCAATGCCTCAACTCTCTCTTGCCCTTCACCACATCTCCCACTCTCTGCTCAGAAGATAGGCAGGAAACTGATCTGGGGGGTGGTCCTTAGTATGACTTGGGGTCACTGGGAAGAAGGACATAGGGCATATGGGCCCTCCTACCCCTGGTTATCCTCTCGAGACCACCATGCTCCCACAGGGAGATGATGATGTCACCAGCATGTCTGAAAGCACTTGCAATCCTCATGGAAGGCAGAGGTTGGGGGTCTTTGACAGGTGAGCATGCTGACACCACTGCACATCGTCACCTCTGCAGACCGGTCCTGGCGCTTCTCGCACATCTTTCTGCCAACGATCAACTTCCAGCCACCCTTCTGCCTGCTGAGAAAGGGGTGCAGGGTGGACATCAACAAGCACCAACCCAGATAATTTCTACATGACAACTGTTGAGAATAGGGGATATGGGAGAAAGGCCAGCTACCATATATTCTCACACAGAGCCAAGCTAAGCTAGACCAGATGGTTCTGCAGCCATCAGGGACTGCTATGGTGCAACCTGGCTCCCCTGTTAGCTGTGCAAGCATTTCTTCATTCCTATAAAACAAACCCCACAGCAGCCAGAGAAGTATGCATGACTATGTTTAGAGTGAACAACCAGAAACCACCACACACATCGTAAGAATTCCTGCCTCCCTGGAGAGAAAGAAGGAAAAAGGCTCAGGGAGCAAACTGGAGCAGCTAAGCCAGAATAGGGCTAGGTCTGCACACTCAGGACAGGTCCTGTCACCAAGTGATTTGCTGAACCTTCGAAGTGGTCACCTGCTCCAGCTGCAATCCAGAGAGGGAGTCTGGTGATAATGGAATTGCCCCAATTCTCCCCAGAAAGAGCAATTCTAGGGGCCAGTATTGTGGCATAGCAGGTAAAGCCACTGCCTGCAGGGTCAGCATCCCATGTGGGCGCCACTTCCGATATAGCTCTCTGCTATGGCCTGAGAAAGCAGTGGAAGATGGCCCAAGTCCTTGGGCCCCTGCACCCACATGGGAGACCTGGAAGAAGCTCCTGGCTCCAGATCAGTGCAGCTCTGGCCACTGCAGCCATTTGGGGAGTGAACCAACAGATAGACGACCTCTTTCTCTCTCTCTCTCTCTCTCTCTCTCTGCCTTGGCCTCTCTGTGACTCTTTCAAATAAATAAATCTTAAAAAAAAGTTCAAATTAGTGTTCCCCCAATTTCAGGCCCAAAGCTCTTACACAGTATCCCCCTATGGCCTGACACCATCAGCATGATGTCAACCAGGCTTCTGCTCATTTCAGGCTGCCGATGGCCTGGATAGGGTCAGCTGATGGTAGGGACATAGGGTCCTCAATGATACATGCCCTTATAATGACATATATCCTGTAGCCAGCATCGTGGTACAGCAGGCTAAGCTGACACCTGAAGTGCCTGCCATCGCATGAGTGCTGGTTGGAGTCCCAGCTGCTCTATTTACCTGCTAACATGCCAAGGAAAGCAGTGCAAGAGCCCCTGGCATGCATTTGGGAGACCTGAATGGAGTTCCTGGCTCCTGGCTTCAGCCTGGTCCAGCCCTGGCTACTGCAGCCATCTGGGGAGTCTAGTAGTGGATGGGAAGATTTCTCTCTCCCTCTCTGTGACTACCTTTCAAATAAATAAATCATCTTTTAAAAATAGACATACCTCCAAGTACAAAATAAAAACCCCCTACTCAGAGCTTTTGGGACCTGAGAAGGACTTTACAAACATACCATAGACAAGAGCAAAGCAGACAATTTGCCTGAAAACACAGAAGGCCAAGGAAAAAGGGCCGAGCAAAGCCACTTAGGGCCTCTGCCCAGTGCTCATACCTGGAATGATTTAGAAGGAAGGGACAGGCATTGGGAGTTCTGGCCCCCTTGACCCTAGAGTGAGTGTACACACTAGGCAACTCCAATTCAGACTGAGTTTAGGCTGGCAGGCTGGCCAAAGACTGTCACCCAGGCAGAAATCTGAAAACAGGGGTGATTTAAAGAGATCTATCAGGAAATGCACATGACAGGAGTCAGAGTGGTAAGAGGGTAATAAATGCATGGATTCTAACCCAGGGCAGCAGAAAATTCCAAATTCCCTTTTATTATTAAGCTTCCTTATGGAGGAAATGTTGATTTTAAGGGCCCTGGGAAACACATCTGTGGACACTTCATTTGTAAGTCACACTGTTGTGTAGACTATGTGTGATCTGCCTATAAATGGTAGTCTCCTTTCCCTGGTTAGGCACCCTTGGGAATTGGCTCAGGGAGTGACCACGATCAGGAATCACTGCTGTTCCCTTCCTAGGGAATTATGCAGCCTCCAAGAATGGCTTCTTATACAACACTCCTCCCAATTTACAGTCGGTCCTGTACAGGCTTCTTTTCTCCAAACAGCCGAAATCTGCCTTGGGAACCACCTGTGATGCCAGGTGGATGGACAGGCAAACCAACTGGCATCATCTACCAGGAGAAGATAATTTACCCAAATTGCTATTTTTTATTCTATTGGAAAATGCAAACTGAACCACAAGGAAATCCAGTCTATCAGTCCCCAGACTGAAGCAAAGGGTGCATGGGGCAAGCCCAAAGACTGCATGTCCCTCTCCCCAATGTGCCCACCTATGCACCTATCTGCATATCCACATAGGAGTGAGTATGGGTGTGGGTTTGTGTGTCTTTGTGCAAAAGGAAAAACTGTCAGTGCCTCCATTAAAAAACTGACTGTAGTGACCACAAACTCAGTCATAAAGCTGCTCTAGGCAAGGAACACATACACACACCCCCATTCTCCTCTCTCAAATGCCCACAAAACTCTGAATTTAAGAATTTACTACTGCATTTAATTAGACCATTTTTCTACATCTTATGAAAAATATTTATGAGAACAAAGTGAGCTAACTGCATCAGAAACTGTATGATATTACTCTAGATTTTAAAAAAATCCTAAAATATACATGATTAATATTAGCAACCTACAAAGATGTCCTGTGTCTTAATACTTTGATCTTTGGAACACATTCTAACCTCCATTCTTGCCTCCCTTCCCTGCCCCCAACACCACTAGTCAGGCCCTGAAGCTCTCTCTCCCTGTGGTAGCACTCTTGTAGACTGGCGTTTGACTATATGAAAAGTATTTCCATGTCAAAACAGTTTTGTAGGGAGGCCCTGAATGCCATGTAATGGGATTACATATTTAATGGAACAGCAGACGGTATATCTACATAACATAGACCACAAACATTCTGACACAAGTCAGCGTAGGACAGGAGTCAACAAAACTGCTACTGATTTTGTCTAGTGCCCCTTCAATCCTTTCCTACAGAAAAATGATTGCTCTCACTTTCCAAACACTCAAATTCCAAAATGCTCTAGCACCAAAGAAAAGGAGCCAAGGGGACAAACCCAGGTTGGCTGCAGGGTGATAGTCTCCTCCTCACTTTGCACATTTGCTTCTTGTTGCAGACTGATCAACCAAGACAACTCCAGAGACCGTTATTGTGCACAAATACCCTCAATCACGGACAAGCCATAGGTTCCCTCTATGGGCACCAGAAGACCCAGAACACAGAGTACTCACTAAGGGAGGAATACTTAGAACAAAGGGGAGGGGATACCAATTTAAGTATCTAACCCAATTGGAAACAAAGAAATTTCCCCACACTTCTGATGAGATTTTACTTAAGGAACAGACTCATTGAACTTTTCTCTGTGCCAGAATATTCCTGTGTGAAGGACCCATCTCCATGGGGGATGGAAAGTGGGGAGGGACTCCATGTCATGGCAGTTGCTAGGTTGGCTGATGTCTCTTCTGGTCCTCAATGGAAGCAAATAAATGGACAGCCTCTACCACAGTGACTCTGCAATTTGAATTTGAGGAAACCAACTGATGGCAGAGGTATAGTAAGGAAGGTACAAAGAAGTGCCTGGCACCCACCTTACTAAGTTGGGAACCACAGGTAAGTGGAATATGCACATCACTGTCTACCAAGACAGATGCACCAGGCCAGCGCTGTGGCGTAGTGAATAAAGCTTCTGCCTGCAGTGCCAGCATCCCCTACGGGCACCGGTTCAAGTCCTGGCTGCTCCTCTTCCGATCCAGCTCTCCTTTGTGGCCTGGGAAAGCAGTAGAAGATGGCCCAAGTGCGTGGGCCCCTGCACCCATGTGGGAGACCCAGAAGAAGCTCCTGGCTCTGGATTGGTGCAGCTCCAGCCCTTGCAGTCAATTGGGGGAGTGAATCAGCAGATGGAAGACCTCTCTCTCTCTCTGCTTCTCCTCTCTCTCTCTGTATAACTCTGACTTTCAAATAAATAAATAAATCTTTTAAAAAAGGACAATTACACTAAAGGCTCATGGTTGCTGACAAGGGCTGGATGCATCAAGGCTGGCCTCAGCCACAGATGTCAAAACCATCAGGGCTGAGGATGACAAAGGGGTGGGAAGGTAGGACACGTTAACTGTCTCAAAGGTGCCCAGGGTAAGTAAGCCCATCAAAGTCTCTTTCAATGCCCAGTGTCACACAACAAGCAGTCTTCCCAGGAGACAGCCCAAATGGCATCTTGGAGGAAGGTAGTGATCATTTCGGGGGAATCATCCCCTTTGCAGACCAAGCAGAACCAGCAAAGAGAAAAAGAGGCAGGAAGAAAGTCAGGGGGAGGGAAAAAAAGGGAAATCCCAAGTGGCTGAGCTCCATCTTTCTGGCTTCCAGAGGCTCAGGTGAGAGACGTCACAGTAGCTAGTGGGGCAGTACCAACAGGCCATCACCATTCAGGAAAATCCAGACAGTGTCCTGGGAGCTACACACAGCTTACTTTGGTCTGCACACATTCCAGGTAAAGTATACCTTAGTCAAGCAAAGGAAAAAACTACAAAACTCTCCAAATACACTATTTCCTGGGAAAATGAAGGCCAGGTCACTTGGTAGAATGTGTGTGTGTGTGTGTGTTGGAAGTGATATATTTTTTTTAAAACACTACTCATAGAGGTGGTGCTGTGGTGCAGCGGGTTAATGCCCTGGCCTGAAGCGCCAGCATCCCATATGAGCGCTGGTTCGAGACCCAGCTGCTCCACTTCCGATCCAGCTCTCTGCTATGGCCTGGGAAAGCAGCAGAAGATGGCCCAAGTCCTTGGGCCCTTGCCCCCACTTGGGAGACCTGAAAGAGGATCCTGGCTCCTGGCTTTGGATCGGCGCAACTCCAGCTGTTGCGGCCAACTGAGGAGTGAACCATCGGATGGAAGACCTCTCTCTCCCTCTCCTCTCTGTATAACTCTGACTTTCCAATAAACAAATAAATCTTTAAAAAAATACTACTCCGAATGCCTTAAGGGCTGATTCTGAGGCTAGAGTGCTGTTTAGAGTAGTATTTTTAAAAAGATTTATTTGTTTATTTGAAAGTCAGAGTTACACAGAGAGGAGAGGGAGAGAGAGAGAGGTCTTCCATCCGATGGTTCACTCCCCAGTTGGCCGCAACAGCCGGAGTTGCGCCGATTTGAAGCCAGGAGCCAGGATCTCTTCCAGGTCTCCCAAGGATCTGGCTGAAGAGCCCATGAGAGTATTTTAGGCATGGAAAGCCAAGACACTCTGTCAAAAAAAAAAAAGAGGACCTGAATGAAAGATCTCTGTGAGTGAGATCCCAGTAGAAAGAACAGGCCATCAAAGATGGAGTTACCTTTCTCTGAAGGGAGGAGAAAACTTCCACTTTTACTATGACCTTGTCTAAAAAAGATCGAAGTTGGAGAACTCAAAAGGCTTCCATAGCCTTGGAAACTCATGACTAGAGCCTAGGGAGATTACTGATGCCATAAACAAGAGTGTCAAATTGTTAAGTCAATAACAGGAGTCACTGTGTACTTACTCCTCATGTAGGATCTCTGTCCTTAATGGGTTGTTCAATGTGAATTAATGCTATAGCTAGTACTGAAACAGTATTTTAAACTTTATGTTCTGTATGGGTGCAAACTGTTGAAATCTTTACTTAATATATACTAAATTAATCTTCTGTATATAAAGATAATTGAAAATGAATCTTGATGTGAATGGAATAGGAGAGGGAGTGGGAGATGGGAGGGGTGTGGGTGGAGGGAAGTTATGGGGGGGGAAAAGCCATTGTAATCCATAAACTGTACTTTGGAAATTTATATTTACTAAATAAAGGTTTAAAAAAAATACTACTCATGGCAAGTCTGATATTCAGAGACTACTTCCCAGCTATGCAATTCTCCCAGCATATGTACTCTCTCTTTATCTCCCTTAACAACTCTGACACTGAGAAATCCCCACTTACGTGCATCTAGACCTGTCCATGTGAATTGGTACAAATTGGGTTTTTTTTTATTTCTCTGCCCTTTATTTTTTTAAACTTTTATTTAATAAATATAAATTTGCAAAGTACAGCTTATGGATTACAATGGCTCCCCCTCCCCCAACTTCTCTCCCATCTCCCATTCCCTCTCCCATTCCATTCGCATCAAGATTCATTTTTCTTTCTTTTTTTATTTTTATTTTTTTTTGACAGGCAGAGTGGACAGTGAGAGAGAGAGACAAAGAGAAAGGTCTTCCTTTTCCGTTGGTTCACCCCCAAAATGGCTGCTGCGGCCAGCGGTCTGCGGCCAGTTCACTATGCTGATCCGAAGCCAGGAGTCAGGTGTTTCTCCTGGTCTTCCATGCGGGTGCAGGGCCCAAGCACTTGGGCCATCCTCCACTGCCCCCCACCCCGTGCCACAGCAGAGAGCTGGACTGGAAGAGGAGCAACCGGGACAGAATCCAGTGCCCCGACTGGGACTAGAACCCGGGGTGCTGGCGCCGCAGGCGGAGGATTAGCCTAGTGAGCAGTGGCGCTGGCCTAGATTCATTTTTCAATTACCTTTATATACAGAAGATTAATTTAGTATATATTAAATAAAGATTTCAACAGTTTGCACCCACACAGGAACATAAAGAGTAAAATACTGTTTGAGTACTAGTTATAGCATTAATTCACATTGTACAACACATTAAGGACAGAGATCCTACCTGAGGAGTAAGTACACAGTGACTCCTGTTGTTGACTTAACAAATTGACACTCTTGTTATGGCATCAGTAATCACCCTAGGCTCTTGTCATGAGTTGCCAAGGCTATGGAAGCCTTTTGAGTTTGCTGACTCTGATCTTTTTTAGACAAGGTCATAGTAAAAGTGGAAGTTCTCTCCTCCCTTCAGAGAAAGGTAGAATTGGTACAAATTGAGCACAGGGTTATCTCGCACACTGGCACAAGGACATACATTTACTATGTATGCCATAGAAGACTATTTCCAAAAACAAGATTCCAGGGTCAGCACTGTGGCATAGTGGGTAAGGCCACCTGTAGTGCCAGTATCCCTCATGGGTGCTGGTTTGAGTCCCGGCAGCTACACTTCCGATCCAGCTCTCTGCTATGGCCTGGGAAAGCTGTAGATGATGGCCCAAGTCCTAGATCCCCTACCCCTGCATGGGAGACCCAGAAGAAGCTCCTGGCTCCCTGCTTTATCAGTGCAGCTCCAGCCATTGCGGCCATCTAGGGAGGGAACCAGCGGATTGAAGACCTTAGTAGCACAAAGGATAGAGAATTTTGTAGAATTTTCTTTCTCTTCTTCCTATTCATCCTATTCATCTTATTCTTCCACCTCTTCCTCCTCTTCCTCTTCTTCCTCTTCTTTCTTCTTTTTCTTTTTTCTTTCTTTTTTTTTGGTAACCAGTACCCTCAGCTCTAATCAGTAACCACAGGGCCCCTGTTCTCGGTTATCTCTAGTTCCTGTTTTCACTGAAACCAAGAGCTGTCAAAAGCACTCTTGCTGCAAGTCCCCCATCCTGTGTTTTGCCATCTCCTAACCCCAGCCAAGTCCCCACCTCCTTCTATCTGCCCAGCAACAGGTCTGGGTACTCACCTGTATTAACCCTTCTCTACCTGAGGCCAGTTCTGGATCAGATTGTAACTCCCAGTGTTGCAGAGACCTGGGGTGGGAAAGCTCCCTTCCTTCAAACATGCATCAGACAGTGGAGGATCAAGAGCAGTTTATTAATGTCAGCTGGCTCAGCACAAAACATATCCTGAGACTGAGACCTGAGCCTATGTTTCTTGCAATATTGATAGGTTCATCAGCATCATACCTTAACTGTTACAGCATTGGTAGGTTTAAATTGCAGCCTATCACTTCTCGGCCTTTTGGCTAAGATCAAGTGTAAATTGCAGCCTATGTGACTTAGGAGCACACTTCCTATGGTTGGTGGGTCTGGTATGTTTATTAAGGAGATACCTGGGGCAGATTTATAGGAGAAATTAATGACTGGAGTTACAGAAGGAAGAGCTTAGGGCATCTTCATCATATAACTGGAAGGAGCCACTTTTCTTTTCTGTCATTTTTTGACAGGCAGAGTTAGACAGTGAGAGAGAGAGAGACAGAGAGAAAGGTCTTCCTTCCGTTGGTTCAAAATGGCCATTACGGCCCGCGCACTGCGCCGATCCAAAGCAATGAGCCAGGCGCTTCCTCCTGGTCTCCCATGCGGGTGCAGGACCCAAGGACTTGGGCCATCCTCCACTGCACCCCCGGGCAGAAAACTGGACTGGAAAAGGAGCAACCAGGATAGAACCGGCACCCCAACCGGTACTAGAACCCAGGGTGCTGGCGCTGCAGGCAGAGGATTAGCCTAGTGAGCCGTGGCGCTGGCTGAGCAGCCACTTTTCAAGGTCAGTGTCACATGTCCACTTTCTTTCCTTTGTCTCTGGTTGTGGCTGTATTTCCTCTACACCAGCTTTCTCAATCAATAAGAAACAGGAGGAAGTGACCTTTGCATGGCAGGGATGAAAAGAACTGAATGTCTGAGAATGCTGGCCTGCTTCCACCAACTGGTCACAGCTCTGAAGCCTAAGAGAAGCCAGTGCCTCACTTTCTGCTTTCTTCATGTTTCTGAGCCCATCTTTTGGTGGATAAGTGGCCTTGGATGGGCTTATTTCCCACATTGCTTTGTTGCTAGAAGCCTTTTTTTGGGACTCTGCCTATAAGAATAAAATAATAAATGTGAATGAATACAACAAAACTTTTAGAGGGCATGCAGAGGGAAAAGTTTGTCATTCAGATTTTTTTAAAAGATTTATTTATTTAAAAGTCAGAGTTACACAGAGAAAGAAAGAGAGGCAGGGAGAGAGAGGTTTTCCATCCACTGGTTCACTCCCCCAATTGGCCACAATGGTCAGAGCTGTGCCTATCTGAAACCAGGAGTCAGGAGATTCTTCTGGGTCTCCCATGTGGATGAAGGGCACCAAGGACTTGGGCCATCTTCCACTGCATTCCCAGGCCATAACAGAGAGTAGGATCAGAAGTGCAGCACCCAGCACTTGAACCAGTGCCCATATGGGATGCTGGCACTACAGGCAGTGGCTTTACCTGCTACATCACAGCACCAAACCCTATCATTCTTTTCAAATCATTTTACACCATCATTTAATTAACAAAGTATGAAAAGATAAACAGCATAGCTAGATAGAGAACTAATATTCCTGAGTATCTTCTGGGAGCCAGGTGAAAATACTAAATACCTTACATCATCTCATTTAACACTTAGATTAATTATGGAAACAATATTATCACTTGTTTGCAGAGGAAACTGAGGTGGAAAGATTTTTATTTTTTAAAGATTTACTTATTTGAGAAGCAAAGTTACAGATAGAGAGAAAGAAAGGTCTTCCATCTGCTGGTTCTCTCTCCAAGATGGCTGCAACAGCCAGAGCTGGGCTAATCTGAAGCCAGGAGCCAGGAGCTTCATCCAGTCTCCCACATGGATATAGGGGCCCAAGCACTCAGGCCATCTTCCTCTGCTTTCCCAGGCCATTAGCAAGGAGCTTTATTGGAAGTGGAGCAGCCAGGACATGAACTGGCATCCATATGGGATGCTGATGCTGCAGGCAAAGGATTAACCTATTACACCACAGCACCAGCCCCAGAAAGGGTTTTGTAATTTGCCCATGGAAATGTGGTTAAAATGTTTAAGAGAAAGGCCATCCAGAATCTAATACTAGCTTAAGAAATGTGATTTTGTCTTGTGGCTCAGTGTGTGAAACTCCAGATTACTCATCTGGAAAAACAAAGAGAGAGGAGGATTAACCATAATGATGATCCACAGAGAACCACATAGGACTACAAATTTTCTAAAAATCGTCTCAGTCCTGCGATTATTCCATGCTCATATTTTCTTATGTTGAATACCAAGATAACATTTAACATTATATATTTTTATGTATATTGTATTTTTTGTGTTTTAAAAATAAATGGTTAATTGATGACATGAAGTTCTATGTTTATGACTACTTTTGTCTCTTATAGTTCATGGGATTAGAGTTGGTGGATTAAAAATGTTTAAATCTTTATCCATATCTCTAGTATTTAGTATATCAGGGAATATTTTTGGGCTAAGTTACTCTTTCCTGTGAGATAGTAAGCTTCAGGAGAGCAAGAACCATATTTGCTTTGTTTGACATTATAGCCTTAGCCCCTGACACAGTGAGTCTCTTAGTTGAATGAATAAATGAGGAAATAAAAAGTGAATAAAGTTCCTGACCCCCAAGAGCTCATTATCTACTAAAGTATACAAGGTAAGAGCTAGAAATCTGTTTGAAGATGGCAACAACTAGGTAAATATATAATTTACTGTTCTAAGACAAATCTGATCATAAAATGTAAAATATTAATAATCATAAAGAAATGATATGTAAAGAGGAACCACCTAGGGACAAGCAGGTCAAATGGCCACCCTAGCTAGGTAAGGCATTTCAGTCATTCACTTTACAGGCGTTTCTTGCACAGTCTTTGTGTGGTATGTTGAGAGAACTACCAGCCACTTGATTTCCCTAGAAATTAGAGTAGGAGATACTGAGCAGCAATATACAGGCAGGGAGAGTGGGCCAAATCACAAGTCTGTGGACACAAAGATAAGGAAGACAAGAGGTCAACTAGAAAGTCTACCAAAAGCAATTAGTTGAGATGTGGTAGGGCCTGAATCATGTTAATCAGGCAGTGTGAATAGAGAAGGGAAACAGTGAATCTAAAAAGTAGGATCAACAGAATTTTGGTGATTTACTGTGACAGGTGAAAGTGGAAGAAAACTGATGTAAATTTTAAATAGGGTTTTATTATTTTAGGACACATGTTGTCAGTACATTAATGCTCATCAATAGTACAAGGCTTCCTCATATCAACTGACAGAGTTCTCATAAATCCAGAATGCAATCTCATGGGTAGGTGCTATGGATAATTCCTGTATCAGTCATCAAGTCACATTTTTTTCAAGATTCATTTTGTTTATTTGAAAGACAAAGAGAGAAAGGGACCAAGAGAAATAAATCTTCCGTCTGTTGTTTCACTCCCCAAATGGCTATGAAAGTCAAGGGTGGGACAAGCTGAAGCTGGGAGCCAGGAACTTCATCTGTTTCTCCTACATGGGTACAGGGATCCAAGTACTTGGGCCATCTTCTGCTGCTTTCCCAGGCACATTAGCAGGGATCTGGATCAGAAGCGGAGCAACCAGGGTCTTGAACCAGTGTTCCAATATGAGATTCGACATTGCAAGTGGTGGCTTAACCCATTGAGCCACAAGGTTGGCCCCAAGCCAAGCATTTTTAACTACTATTTTGTCTCATTATGATGCTGTTACTTAGAAAATAGAAGAAATAATTATTGTCTATGTGAAAAATCTAAATAAAAAAATTCAAAAACCCACAAAATGATATAATCCAAAATTGACTGTGGAATACCTCACTAATTCACAGTTCATGTGTCCACCCATCTCAGCTACCCAAAGCTCAATGAAGCAGGAAATAAGAGTCCCATAATAGCTAAAATGAGCATTATAAAGTGAAAGTAAGGGTTCCTGCCTCCGACTGAGCATTATAACTCTTAAATTTATTTTTTATTTTTTTATTATTATTCATTTGAAAGACAGAGAGAGGTAGAGCCAGAGAGAGAGATTTTCCATTCTGCTGATTCACTCCCCAAATGACCACAATGGCCAGAGCTGAGTTGATCTGAAGCCAGGAACCAGGAGCTTCTTCTGGGTCTCCCACATGGGTGCAGGGACCAAGCACTTGGACCATCTTCTACTGCTTTCCCAGGCCCCGGCATAGAACTGGATCAGATGAGGAACAGCCAGGACACGAACCGGG
Organism: Lepus europaeus; assembly: GCF_033115175.1. Classification (NCBI taxonomy): domain Eukaryota; kingdom Metazoa; phylum Chordata; class Mammalia; order Lagomorpha; family Leporidae; genus Lepus; species Lepus europaeus. Next base: position 12,991,488 of record NC_084846.1, on the reverse strand, counting down.
CCCACATGGGATGCAGGCTGGGACTTTAACCTGCTGTGCCACAGTACCAGCCCCTGTAACTCTTAAATAAACAAACTTTATTTTGGCTACTCTGGTGTGAGTGGAAGTGCACAAAGAGAAGAAAAAGGCAGTAGATAAGCATCATGAATACGTGGAAAGGGCAAAACAACAGTGCTTTGTAACTCTGTGTCCCCTAATTGAGGGTAGTGTGCAGGGAGTCATCTTTTTTGTTTCCTGGGAGATTGCCATGCCCTCAGCTGTCCCAGGACCCTAAGAACTGAGGACAACAATTAAGGCATTCAAGGCAAGCATCACAATGCACTTCATGATGATGGAGCCCAGCATTTTGGCTTGACAGGCATAACTAAGGTTGGCCTCTCATTCTCTTCTCTACAGGGCTTCTGGAACTGGGGGAATGCATGGGCCTGATGGGGCAGGGGAGTGTGGCATGTGGAGTCTCATGGTGCTAGTGACTGTGGCTGTGGGGAAGAAGGATGCAGGAGGGGGAGAGGAGCCAAAGCCCCTGGCACTGTGATAGTCATGGAGCCGAAAAGCAGGGAGAGAGAGAGCACCAGCCTGTTTGTTAATGCCTGGTGCTGTGCTGGTTATAACAGATACAGCATAAGTGATATAGAAATAACACTTACCCTAAAGTCACTTACAGTTCTATGGTGCAGGAGATTACAGCCAAGGTCTGACTGTTCACAAAGGAGAAGGTCCAGTGAAGGACTTGGCATAAGGTCATGAGTCCAACAGTTGTCAAGGATGTTTATCTCTGTAGCAACAGACCTCCATCTGTTAGTGGTGCAAGATGAGGTGGCTGGGCCTTGGCTGATAAATCCCCTAGAGACAGACCCTACTAGTAAGCATGAAGGCCTTGGACTTTGCTTGTTTCCTTAATCTGCTGACTATGCTGTTTTGCACTATAAAAGGCATGCTTTTGGCATGTGTCTCTAAGAGTTGTCTGTGTTCTGTGTTTTCCAGAGAAGAGTCTTGCAGGTCCTGGGGGTCAAGAGCCCCTACATATGGGGAGATGACAAGGACCTATGACAAAACAAGGTGACAAATTCTATAGGCATACAGTAGAATCATCCACTTCATTGTGGTTGAGATTAAGGAAGACGTTCCTTGCTAGGGTGACTACCAGCCTTTCCAGGCCAGGCAGAGCATACTAGGTTAAGGTCAGATCTCAGAGCTGATAGACCCCAGAAATAACATCATTTTCTTAAATAAGCAGATGGATAGTAGACAGAAGACTTGGTTACTAAAGCTGGGCCCAGAAGATGGGTCCTGACTGGCAGGCTGTCACAGCCATCACTGACTTGGTCAAGGCAGAGATCTCCCAGGTTACAACATGGTGCCCATGACTTTACAGAGAGGCCTAACCAAAAAGAAGAAGACTATCTCAGCCTTTAATTGGCTGGATATTCTGTGGAAACTCCCCACAGTTGAGGCCAGAACATTTTTAATCCTGAAGTTTCCTCTTCCTTTGGAAGGCCTTATAGAAACCTAAGCATTTTCTGCTTAACCTAAACCTCTTCTGCTTTCAGATCTCCCATGAGCTCACATAGGAGAGAAAATGATAATTACTGCTTGTATAGACAGAACTATGAAGTGTCATCTAAATGGAACATGTCATCTTATGAGCCTCTACTCACTTTATAGGTATTCTGGAATGTGAGAAAAAAAAGATGTAGGGGACTTGGGTCACTCTAAGACTTAGAAAGTCTTACTTAAAAATAAATAAGAAAATTCCTGGGGCCAGTGCTCTGGTGTAGAGGTTAAGTATCCACCTGTGGCTCCAGCATCCCACATGGGTGCCGGTTCGAGTTCTGGCTGCTTCACTTCTGATCCAGCTCACTGCAATGGCCTGGGAAAGCAGTAGAGGATGGCCCAAGTGCTTGGGCCCCTGCAACCTGTGGGAGACATGGAAGAAGCTCCTGGCTCCTGGCTTCGGATCGGCCCAGGTCCAACCTTTGCAGCCACTGGGCAGTGAACCAGCAGATGGAAGACATTTCAGTTTCTGTCTTTGTCTGTAACTATACTTATCAAGTAAATGAATAAATCTTAAAAAAAAGAAAATTCCTTTTACAGCTCAGAAGTGCCCTCAGCTTGTGAGGAGGTGCAACCAGAAAGTTAAAAGTCCCATTAAGCTAGCTGTGGGGAGTTACCATATTCACGCACCTTTGAACTCATTTGGGGAGAAGCCATGCCCCACTAGAACCTATTGGTCAAAGGCACTTGCAGCATACTCAGAAATTGGCCACCTCACCCATCTGCCCAATGCATAGGTGGAGGTCATAGGGTGCAAAGGTGAGTCATATATTGTGGACTGACGGAGCTGGCTATAGCTATTGAGACAGCAGGAACAGGTGATGGGGATTGAGTGGAGCTGGCCCTGCCTTGGCCTGGCCAACACTATAGTCTGCCTAGGCCAAATTCACTCTCAGAAAGTGCCCTGAGAGGGGCTAGTGCTTCAGTGTAGCTGGTAAAGGCACCACCACCTGCAGTGCTGACATCCCATATGGGCATTGATTTGAGTTCCAGCTGCTCCACTTCCAATCCAGCTCTCTACTATGGCCTGGGAAATTAGAAGAAGATGACTCAAGTCCTTGGACTCCTGCACTCAGCTGGGATACCTGGAAGAAGCTCCTGGCTCCTGGCTTTCGATCAGCTCAGCTCTGGCCATTGTGACCAACTGGGGAGTGAACCAACAGATGGAAGACTCTCTCTCTCTCTCCCTCTCTCTCCCTTTCTTTCTCTGTGTAACTATGACTTTCAAATAAATAAATACATTTTAACAACAATAACAACAAAAAGAAAGTGCCCCGAGAGCCTTCTGAGGCAGAGGGAGCTCTCATGGCCTGTGGCTGGGGGAAGCCTGATGCAATGGCCCTGAGGATGGAGCATTGCCATGGAGACAAATTTTTCCGTACCTGGTGGGGGAAGGGGCTGTCTTGGAAATAAGACTAGTCCCTTGGTTTTACACACTTCCCCTTATTCTCCTCTGGACTTAGTTGAGCCCAAATTGGGAGCAACACCCTGGGGTAGCTGATTGCTGAGAGACCCCAGATTGGGCTCCTGTGAATGCATGCAGGATGTATGTTGTGGCACCAACAGTTTGCAGCCTCATGTGCAGGCCTGTGTACTTACCCTGCATGCATGATCTGAGTAAAATTCTGGCAGAGGGGGAGCTGAGAAAGGGGTTTGCAAGACAGACTGGATAACTTGGTTAAGGAGGCTAGCTTCTTAACCGGGGCTACCAGAGAAAAGGAAGAGAGGCTTGCCAAGCTAGAACAAGCAAGGAGATAGTAGATGTTACAACCCCTTGCCCCTTCCCAAGGCACACACACACCTCTTGTGATAGAATTGATGTTGGGTGTTGTAAATATGGTTCCTAACTTGGCTAACTTTCTGCTTGCCTTTCCTGAATGTCCTATAGCAGCAGATATTTTCTTACACACACACACACACACACAAAATGAGTATAGCTTGAGGATTGACTGAGAGTTCATGCAAAATATAAGTATATCTTATTGACTTGAAAGAAGGTGGCTGAATGGCTGCTCATTAGAAATTTGGTGGAGGCTAGAGCTGTGGCATAATGGGTAAAGCCACCACCTGCAGTTCTGGCATCCCATATGGGGGCAGGTTTAAGTCACGGCTGCTCCACTTCCAATCCAGCTCTCTGCTATGGCCTGGGAAAGCAGTAGAAGATGGCCCAAGCCCTTGGGCCCCTGCACCTGTGTGGGAGACCCGGAAGAAGCTCCTGGCTTTGGATCGGCGCAGCTGCAGCCATTGCAGCCAACTGGGGAGCGAACCAGCAGATGGAAGACTTCTCTCTCTCTCTCTTCTCTCTCTCTCTCTCTCTCTCTCTCTCTCTCTCTCTCTCTCTGCCTCTCCTTCTCTCTCTGTGTAACTGTGGCTTTCAAGTAAATAAATAAATCTTTAAAAAATAAAGAAATTTGGTGTTTTGTCATTAGGACTAGATTGTGCAACTCATAGTGCCCAACACTGTCTACTAGAAATGGCATTTACACTTATTAGACCTTTCCTCAGTTTTCCAATGAAAGAGCAGAAAACTACATATCCTGCTGGCTAAAAACAGAACTCTATTTGAAATGCAGTAGGTTACCATTGACCAAATAACATTTTATTATATAATTTCTATCAGAGTTTGCCTTCATCAAATTCTGATTTATTCTGACTTTATCATACACAGCATGGCATGCCAATTTAGTGTGATCATTCTTAGGGCTTAAGTATATTATGTCTGGGTCCCCGACAATTTATATTTTTGAGGTTAATTTGTTTATTTGAAAGCAAAGTTAGAGAGAGGCAGAGGCAGAAAGAGAGAGTCAGAGAGAGGTATTCCATCTGCTGGTTCACTCTCCAGATAGCCTCAACTGCCAGAGCTGAGCTAATCCAAAGCCAGGGAGGAGGAGTCTCCTCCAGGTTTCCTATGTGGGTGCAGGGCCTTAAGCATTCATGACATCTTCTACTGCTTTCCCAGGCCATAGCAGAGAGCTAGATTGGAAGTGAAGCAGCCAGAACTTGAACTGGCACCCATATGGGATGCCAGCACTGCAGATGGCAGCTTTGCCCACTACACTACAACACCAGCCCTGTCCCCTACTTTTAAAAGTCAATTTGTAAGGAGGAATTTGGACTATGTTTCCACCAGTGTGTCTGTGAATTTGGTTAGAAATCCATTTGTCTGCTTTCATTGGGAGGTGATTGTGCTGGAAAGTGATTGATGAAATGTCCTTATGGATTCTGCGGTACTTTACTGGAGCTTACAGTACTTAGGCAATATTAGCACTTCAGATTAAAAGCTCATTAACATCTCCTTCCCAATAAATAATCAGCTATCTAGGTCACAGACCTTGACTAAGAGTTCCCTCTCCAATATGAAATTTCTAAAGAGAAGTGCTTTTGTTTGTAAAGATTTATTTATTACTTGAGAGGCAGAATTACAGAGAGAGAGGGAGAGACAGGACACACACACACACACACACAGAGAGAGAGAGAGAGAGAGAGAGAGAGAGAGAGAGACAGACAGAGAGAGATTCCATCTGCTTGTTCATTCTCTTAATAGCTGAAAAGACTGGGGCTGGGCCAGGCCAAAGTCAGGAGCCAGGAACTCTAACTTGGTGTCTGACATGGGTGACAGGGTCCCACATTTTTGAGCCTTCTTCCATTGTTTTCCTAGGCACATTAATAGGGAGCTGGATGAGAAGCACATGCAATGGGAGTCAGACAAGCATTGATATGGAAAGTTGACATTGCAGATGGTAGCTTAACCTGCTGTACCAAAATAGCAGCCCATGGAAGTGCTTTTATTCCATTTTATTTATTTAGTTCCATTTATGATGGAACTAGTTGATGATTGTCAATTTCATCAGAGAGATGAGTAAAATAAATCCAAAGTATGTAGAACAGCAGGTCACAGGTTGCAATCTTAGGTGTTTTGTGTGTGCAAAAGACATCAGTGGCTTACAAAGGGATCTCTTTCACTTCTACTCTTTTTGGGAAATTTGAATTCAGTAATAAATATAATAGATATGTGTTGATATTTTTACATGGGAATTGGTTACATTGGCTGCTTAGAACTTGAGGCAGATATGAAAGTATCCTGAAAATGCTTCTTAGTCTATGTGGCCATTTGCAAGATGGCCTGTGGGTTTATAGCAACCAGCTCCTAACCCATGGTTCTGGCCTAGTCTTAATTTCTGATTCTGAACATTGTCAGCCTAATCAACATCTCTTTGAATAGGCTAGGGTTCTGAAATTTTCCAGAGAGCTATCACTTCATCAATCCATGCTTAGTGTGTGTAGGAGGAAGGACTCCTTAGGAAGAAAAGTACATCACTAGTGAACATTAAATTTAACCTTCTAGGACAAATATAGTTTTAACAGCAATAGCTCTGTAAACTCCCTGGGGGAACTGTCTTCCACATAAAAAACTGTTATCCCCCAAGTTTGTGTTTAGCAGTTTGAGGGGTAGGGACATAGTTACTGGGATTTGATTATTTATTTATTTATTTATTTGAAAGACAGAGTTACAGAGAGGCAGAGGAAGAGACAGAGGTCTTCCATCCACTGGTTTACTCCCCAGATGGCCACAATGCTGGAGATGCACTGATTTGAAGCCAGGAGCCAAGAGCTTTTTCCAGGTCTCCCATTCAGGTCCAGGGGCCCACCAAGCACTTGGGCCATCTTTCTTTGCTTTCCCAGTCCATAGCAGAGAATTGGATCAGAAGTGGGGCAGCCAGGACTTGAATCGGTGCCCATATGGGATGCTGGCACTGCAGGTGGCGGCTTTACCTGCTATACCACAGTGCCACCCCCAAGATTTGATATTTTATATTGAGATTGACTTATTGCAGAGGTGTGTCCACAGCATTGGGACTTCCCAACTCTCACAGGACCTTCAGCATCCTCAGCTGATACTCTTGCCATCTTCAGAGTAAGGAGAGGTGAGGATCCTCTTGCATGGTCAAGTTTGGCCTGACTTTTTATGAATATTTGAGCTTGGGTGTAGAGGTGGGGAATAGTGTAGATTGCATTCTTCTGTAGCTTCTGATATGGAAATGTATGCTCAAAGCCTATTGAAACTCACCCCAACGTGTATGAAGTGGTGAGAACTGGAGATGGCAAATCCAGGTCCTTGAGTTCTCTTATTATTTCTTTGTGAACAACTCATAAGTACCTACATCAGGTTTAGGATGGTTGACTGCAGCCAGAATATCCTTTCTCCTAAGAAATACACATCTTAAGAGAATGGGAACAAGCCCATTCATCTGGCTGTTCAAAATGTGTTTGGTCAAGGACTTTGGGAACATGGTTTAATTTGGGTTGTATGTCAATTTGAGGTGGTTAGTTAACTCCATTCTGTCTCCATGTTTCCAGGATCAGGCTTAGGCTAGCCAGATGCATTATGACGATTGATAACTGGGGACCTAGAGATTGTTCAATAACTAAAGGCCCAGAACTTTGCTTGTTCCTGGGGTGGCAGTGGTAAGGCAGCTACTGTCCCTGGCAACAGAGAACTTATGAAGTCATGAGACAGACAGATCGTGAAGAGGCAGTTCTGGCATAATCTAGTAATGCTAAAATCTTAAACTCTAAGAATTAGATGAGAGGGGTGAGATAGAGATTAGATTAGGAGTTGGAAAATGTTCTCTAAAGGAAAGATAGGAGATATTTAGACTTTGGGAGTCTTTGTCATAACTACTCAGCTCTGGTCATGCATGGAAGCAGCTATAGTCAGCATGAAAGTAATTTGTGTTCCACAAATACTTTATTTACTAAAAAAACAGCTGGATTTGGCTCACAAACCATAATTTGCTGATCCTCAGACCAAATTTAGCAATAGTAAGAAACTGTCACAATATTTTAAAGCAGCAGATTGATGTGAGATTCGTACTTTAAAAAGTTTGTTCTGATTTCAGTGTGAAGGATGCACTGAAGGGGATAGGAAATACTGGAAGCTATAACAGTTACATGGGTAGCTTTTTATATTAGCCCCTTTTGGGGTAGTATTTTGGTTCTTAAAAGCTAAGCATAGGGTCTGGCACTGTGGCTTAGTGGGTAAACCCGTCACTTGCATGCCAGCATCCCATATGGGCACTGGTTCAAGTTCTGGCCACTCCACTTCCAATCCAACTCTCTGCTATTACCTGGGAAAGTAGTAAAAGATGGCCCAAGTGCTTGGGCCCCTGCACTTGTGTGGGAGACCTGGAAGAAACTCCTGGCTCCTGGCTTCAGATTGGCATAGTTCCAGACATCTTGGCCATCTGGGGAATGAACCAGAGGATGGAAGACCTCTCTCTCAGCCTCTGCCTCTCTGTAACTCTACCTTTCAAATAAATAAACACATAAATCTTTTAAAAACCAAAAAATTAGACTAAGCATAATTGGATCTTTAAATACATGGTTTACTGGTTCTTTTTTCTAACTTCATGAAGCTTAAAATAGGTCTATCAAAGAATATGTTGGAGATACCATCTTCTGTTTCACGACAGGAAAAGATGATGAAAGGGAAGGGTGTGTAGAATGAATTTAAAAATTAAGAGAGCTATCTTCTCTTTTATAGTTTTTAAATTTTATTTAAGTTATACAAGTTTCATGTATTTCATATATTCGGATTTAGAACATAGTGATACTTCCCACCCTACCCTGCCACCCACCCATGCTCCGACCCTTCTTCCTCCTTCCTCTTCCATTCCCACACTTTTTACAAAGATCTACTTTCAGTTTACTTACTGATCATAAAGTTAACCATACACTAGGTAAAAAAGTTCAACAAATGGTACAAAGGAAAAAAGAAACTACTGTTCCTCAGCAAAAGAGACAAGGGCTGTAAACAATCATGGAATCTCAAAATGTCCATTTCACTTAAATAAATTACATATCATATGTTTTAGGGAAATTGCAACCACAGAAAGGCACCATCCCCTATAATGGAAAATTTTCAGACAGCAGGAGTTCTACTGGGAGCCCCAGATTTTTTTTCAGATTATGCCTTAATTCCAACACCATCACAAAGGCAGATGGAGTAAACAGGTTCTCAATAGAAATTCACCATAGTGTGACCTATCATTCACTTCTGTCTGTCTGAGGTCCTTTATTAGTGTTGCCACCCATGTTACTTCACACATCTTAGTAAAAGGTTTCTGAAATGTCTCTTATTTCTTTTCACCACCACTGCTGGAAGTGGGCCAGGTGGTGAGCATGTGTATCCTTGGTACCTATGTAAAGAAACAGGTCCAGGAGGGTTACATGAGTTCTCTGAGATCATACTCTGAGATACTGCCAAAGCTGGTGCAGAGTTGCCTCCAGATGAAACCGTGTTGGTTTATGGCTGTTGTTATGGGGATATGTTTCCCAGTTTTTATATTCCAATATATAATATTTATATTCTGGATGGAGTTCCTGGCTCCTGGCTTCAGATCAGCTCAGCTCTGGCCTTTGCAACCATTGGGAGTGAACCAGTGGATGGAAGACCTGTCTCTTTCTCTATCTATCAGTAACTCTGTCTCTTAAATAAATACTTTTTTAAAATTTATTTTATATTTTTTTGACAGGCAGAGTGGACAGTAGAGGGAGACAGAGAGAAAGGTCTTCCTTTTTGCCGTTGGTTCACCCTCCAATGGCCGCTGCGGTAGGTGCGTTGCGGCCTGCACACCGCACTGTTCTGATGGCAGGAGCCAGGTGCTTCTCCTGGTCTCCGAAGGGGTGCAGGGCCCAAGCACTTGGGCCATCCTCCACTGCACTCCCAGGCCACAGCAGAGAGCTGGCCTGGAAGAGGGGCAACCGGGGCAGGATCGGTGCCCCGACCGGGACTAGAACCCGGTGTGCCGGCGCCGCAAAGCGGAGGATTAGCCTGTTAAGCCAAGGCGCCGGCCATAAATAAATACTTTTTAAAAATACAGATGCAGATCTGTGGGAGGCTTGGCCCTCTCCCACAGCCCTCTGGACGGTGTACATACCAGTCAACCTGACCTTGTGCAGTTCTGGACGGCATAAGGGAGTCTAGCAGCAATGGTAAGAACTTGTACAGGCCGGCGCCGTGGCTCAACAGGCTAATCCTCCGCCTTGCGGCGCCGGCACACCGGGTTCTAGTCCCGGTCGGGGCACCGATCCTGTCCCGGTTGCCCCTCTTCCAGGCCAGCTCTCTGCTGTGGCCAGGGAGTGCAGTGGAGGATAGCCCAAGTGTTTGGGCTCTGCACCCCATGGGAGACCAGGATAAGCACCTGGCTCCTGCCATCGGAACAGCGCGGTGCGCCCGCCGCAGCGCGCTACCGCGGCGGCCATTGGAGGGTGAACCAACGGCAAAAGGAAGACCTTTCTCTCTGTCTCTCTCTCACTGTCCACTCTGCCTGTCAAAAAAAAAAAAAAAAGAACTTGTACAATAACAGGCAGTGAAGAACATACCAAGGACATGATGAGAAAATACCAAACAATGCGTGCGACACGGAGAAGCAGCGTGGACAGGAGGATGATTGGACGGCGCCTGCGTGATCTAAGAACTGATTGGTTGAGCAGAATATATATGCCAAACAAAGGACTGGCTGGGACTTCGCTTTCTTTTCCTCTCTCTTTTACTTTTCTATATGCTGTTCTTATTCTTTGTAATAAAGCCCTACTGAAGGGGAATCAACAGCATTCCTGGTCGTTCTTCTGCAGGCAGGGGAGCGACACAGATCTGTGGAAGAAAACTTCACATTTGGGGACCTTAGCAAGAGCTGGTTGTATTCCTGCTTCCTGCCAGGTTCTCTCCTCTATTAAACAGGAAGTCTCACAATTGTGTTTCACAAGAGACTTTGCACTGCAGTTGTTTTAATCCAAAATTCTCCTATACTGTTTCCATTTTTGTGCTCAAGATGGTGCTTGGTTTCTCTTTAAAATATATGTTAAAAAGAAATTATGAAAATAAATTTGGATGATTCATAAAGATTTCATTATTGTTTAAAGGTGAGTTATTTTTCATTAAAGTCACACCTTATATCAAAAGAAAAACTTCAGTTGATGATCATCAATAGATAAATGGCTAAGGAGAAATCAGGTGCAGAAATAGGACATTATGGTAGGGAGAAAGCAGGGCTCAAAAGACCTGAGTGCCTCTGAGTCTTCTTTTCCTCATGTGTAAAATGGAAATACTGTTTGGCATTTTTGCTTGTTCCTTGGAAAGATTAATGTAGATAAAATATGCAAATCAATAATACAAGGACTTCCATATGATGATGTACAGTAAGTTTTCAAATGCTTTCTGTGTCCTATGATGACACCATCAGTGTCCCTGAAGGCCTTCCATAACTTCAGCTGTTAGTCCTTTGTGATTTGTCACTGCTTCTGCTGTGGAGAGTGCTCCCCTAGTGCTACTTTGGAGTATTGCTGTGGATTATATTTTTTGTTTTTGCTTGCTGTGTAAAACTTTCACAGTACTTTTAAAAAAAAGTTTACTTATTTATTTGAAAGTCAGAGTTACACAGAGAGAGGAGAGGTTGAGAAAGAGAGAGATCTTCCATCCAATGGTTCACTCCCCAATTGGTCACAACAGCCGGAGCTGTGCCAATCCAAAGCCAGGAGCCAGGAGCTTCTTCCAGATCTCATGTAGGTGCAGGGGCCCAAGGACTTGGGCCATCTTCTACTGCTTTCCCAGGCCATAGCAGAGAGATGGATCAGAATAGGAGCAGCCGGGGCTCGAATCAATGCCCAGATGGGATGCTGGCCCTTCAGGCCAGAGCGTTAGCCCACTGCGCCACAGCACTGGCCCCAGTACTTGTGTTTTTGTGATCCTTATATTTTCTCTTGGCTGAACTTTCATCTTTTAAATTTTCTTTTATCTTTGACATTGCGTGATTTCACAGAAAATTCTCTGGCAGTAAGGATGCATTGGTAAATGGAAGTTGATGACCTTGAAGACATGCACTTTGTATTTTTTGCAGTTTTTCCCCCTACAAATCTTTTATTTAGGTGTACAAACTTCATTCATTTCATATATACAATTTAGGAATATAGTGATTCTTCCCATCCTGTCTTTCCTCCCACCTGCACTCCTTCCCTTCTCCCTTCTCCCTCTGCTATTCCCAATCTTATTTTTTACTAACATCTATTTTCAATTAATGTTATACACATCAGATTAACCTTACACTAAGTAGAGAGTTCAACAAATAGTATGAAACAAACAAACAAAAAAATCCTGTTCCTCAACAGTCCAGACACAGGCTGTTCAAAGTCATTGCATCTCAAATTGTTAATTTTGCTTCTCTGGATCACGTTTTAGGTACTGTATTGGTTACCACAGGTCAGGGAGAATATATGGTGTTTATCTTTTGGGGACTGGTTTATATCACTAAGTATAATGTATTCCAGTTGCATCCATTGTTTTTTGCAAATGACAAGATTTCATTTTTTCCCAATGTGTAGTATTCCATGGTGTACATATACCATACTTTCTTTATCCAGTCTTCAGTTGAGCCTATAACTGAGTGAGCTCCAGGCAGGCATTACTATGTTCCTTACTGTTTCTGTGGCTCAGGTGCCTGACACTAGAACTACAGAGCAGATTGGAAAGGGAACTTGCCCTGAATCTGGAAGCAGAGGAAGCTACAGGTGTAGCAGTCTCAGTTGCTTCCTGCCAGCTGGATGTAGAACCTTCTTCTGCTACCATCTGGAATGTATCCCTGCCTCCAAGTCTGGCTTTTAAAGGCATGGATTGAATTCAGGGATGGTATGAGGATACTTCAAAAAATTTATGGTAAAATGGATTAAAGGGTATGCTGAGTTTGCTATATTTGTTTTGAAATCCACACCTATGCGGAGTCATGTAAAAGGTCATAGAAACCATGCATTTTGGAGAAAAAAACTGTATTTTACAGTATGCTTATATAAACCCAAACCCTCCTAGAGACTCCATGTATATGTGGCTATGGAGATTGGGTGGAAGTAGACCATATATTTCATGATAGAATCCTTTTCTTTTCCCACCCCTTATGCTCCTCTGGCTTGTGTATGTATTAAAGGGTGATGTTCTTCCCTACTTCTCTAATAATGGAGGCAATAAAACATCTATTTTCCCAAGACAATTTAAGGAATCCTCTATGGTTCAATTAATCTAGTGATTCAGTGCAATTTTGGTCTTTGAGGTATATACATATTGAATCTTTTAATAATGGCATATTATTTCCCTCACCAAATGTATATTTTGGCACATGTGCTATTCACCTGACAGAGGAGCCACTGATGTCTTTTGTGTAAACACTACACAGATACCATCCCCCAGGGGCTGTGGGACAGGCCTGTTTTACCACATTTGGTTGACCCCACTCCAGTGTCTGCACTGCAGGGCTGATCCCTTTATTTTGGGGGGGCAGAATCAATCATTTTCCTCTTTGCCATAACTAGTCACTGACTTTACTTTTTCAGGAATTATATGAGAATAGATGTGTATAAACCTTGGTCTCTGATGAAAAGTAAGGATCCTAAATATGCAAAGTCACAAACTCAGTTTTGCCCCTCAACTAGATACATAAAGTTCCAGTTAATATTTTTAAGCTATAGACCTATATTCTGTAAATCTGTGACTATCGTCTAAAGATGTCCGTAGAAAAAAGAATTCTCTAAGATGCCAGAGAGTACAAGGGCAGTGGAATGCTGCTGCTGATACAGCAAAGGTGTTTCCTGAGAAAACTTGGTGGTGATAGGAGTGCCAGTGAGGGGGAAATTCAAGGGTCTTTCCTCTGATGCAGACTCAGCTAAAGAAAGAGACATCATCTGACCTGAGGCTACTGTGAGATTTATGTTCCGAGAGCACCATTTGGAGTTCTCTCCCTTATACACTGTCTGTTCTGTTTATTTTTTCCTATTTCTTGGTAATTTACTTATTGAAGTGGAAGGGAGAGAGGAGGAGGAGGAAGAGGACAAAGAAGAAAAAAGAAAAAGAGAGAGAGAGAGAGACTGACTCTATCGACTGGTTACAAATGTCTACAATGGCCTGGGCTGAACTACAGTAAAACCAGGAGCCAAGAATACAAGTCTCCCACACAAGGGGTTGTGACCCAACCACTTGAGCCATTACCTACTGCCTCCCAGGTTGTACATTAGCAGAAAACTGAATTCAGGGGTGAAATAGGAAATTAAATCTCAGTACTATGATGTGGGACACAGGCATCCTAACTGACAAATGCTAGATCAAATTCTCATCCTTTTTCTTAAATCATGTCAAATCTGGTTTTAAAAACCAATTTTTAAGACATTTGGGAAGTCCTCAATTTGCATGAAGTTGGAAGTACAATACAAAGATTTTTGTTCCTGAACCATTTAAAGTTTATTTACCTAATGCTCCTTCACCCTGAATATTTCTTATGTATTTACCACAGGGGTGGATGGACATTTTTCCATCTAACTACAATAAAACCACCCAAACCAGGAAGTTAATGTTATGTTACCCACATCTGATCTTCAAACCCCATTCATATTTTCCCATGTTCTCCATTTGTGTTGTCTCAGGAATGTTCTTTGCAGGAAAATGATCTAGTTCAGAATCATGAATTGCATTTTTAGATTATTTTTACTTGAAAGAGTTAGAGAAGGAGAGGGAGGAAGGAAGGAAAAGAGGAATGGAGGAAGGGAAGAAATGAGGAAGGGAGTGAGGGAGAGAGAGAGAGAGAAGTCTTCCATCCACTATTTCACTCCCCAATTGGCTGTAATGGCCGGAGCTGCACTGATCAGAAGCCAGGAGCCAGGAGCTTTTTCCAGGTCTCCTATGCGGGTGCAGGGGTCCAAGGTCTTGGACCATCCTCTACTGCTTTTCCAGGCCATAGCAGAGAGCTAGATTTGAAGTGGAGGAACCAGTTCTTGAACCAGTACCCCTATGGGCTGCTGGCGCTGCAGGTGGTGGTTTTACCTGCTATGCCACAGCGCTGGCTCCATGGATTGCATTTAGTTATCAAATGCTCCTTAATTTTTTTTAGACTTTCCTTGGTAAACATTCACTGTCATTCATGATCCTGATACTTTTGAGGATCACAGGTTGGTTATTATGTAGGCCTTTTGGAGCCTGCACTGTGGCACAGTGGGTTAACGCCCTGATCTGAAGCACCAGAATCCCATATGGGCGCCAGTTCAAGTCCTGGCTGCTCCACTTCCACTACAGCTCTCTGCTATGGTCCGGGAAAACAGTGGAAGATGGCCCAAGTCCTTGGGCCCCTGGACCCACGTGGGAGACCTTGAAGAAACTCCTGCTCCTGGCTTCGGATTGGCACAGCTCTGACTGTTGTGACCAATTGGGGAGTGAACCACTGGATGGAAGACCTCTCTCTCTGCTTCTATGTGTAATTCTTTCAAATAAATAAATAAATCAAAAAGTAGGTCTTTACTCAATTAGGGATTGTCTGATATTTTTTCAGGATTAGACTCAGGTTATGCCTCCTTAGTAGGGGTATCACAGAAATGAGGTTTTGTTCCTCTCATTGTATTCTTTCAAGTGCCACATGATTTTGATTTATTCCACTACTGTGATGTCCTTTAGATCCCTTTTTTCTGCATTATAGAATTATTCCCTATTGTGTTTAATAAGCATTTTATATGGAATATTCTGAAATTTTATAAAGCTTTAATTTTACTTATTGTATTTATGAGATTACAGTTCCCTATTTGATTCAGTGGACTGTAATCCATAACTGGCATTATTTACCCATCAGTGGAAGCCCCTTCAGAGTAGCTTCTGTGTTCTTTATTCCCCTAACTTCTTCTTGAGCATTTTGTTGCTTATTGCTCAAAATGTTGCAGGATCATCTAAGGCTTTCTCTGCCACAGTTTTGGAGTCAGCCATATCTTCAAGGAACTTTGGTTCTTTTATTGAGGAGTGGTATTTGGAAGGTAATTGGATGCTAGATGTGCACATTGTCACTGAATGTTTCAGCTCCCTGACTGTTCCTTAGAGTTAAAATTATGTTCATATTTGTATGTATATGCATATTTGTACATGTGTGTGGGTGCTTCCAAAGTCTTGTAGAAAAATGGAATTAAAAACTAAGTTTATTTTGGTCCAAAAATTCTGAAGTCCATGGATACAAAGGATCTTTATAACAATTCAAGAAAAATGTGTATTATGTAAAAAGTATGCATGGGTTTCAAAAACTTTTTGCAGCAAAACACACTTATATTTTAATTCAGTTTTCCATAGGCTTCTAAAAATGCCAAATAGTGTGTTTTAAAGGTATTTTTATTAAAAGGAGAGAGAGAGTGAGAAAGAGAGAGAGAGATTCTTTATTCAGTGGTCCATTTCATAAATGGCTGCAATATCCAGTGCTGGTTCAGACAAATCCAGAAGCCTGGGACTCCATATGGATTTCCCATGTGGTGACAGGGGTCCAAGTACTTGAACCAACATCTGCTTCCTTTTAGGGTGCACATTTGTTGGAAGCTAGAATCAGAAGAGTGTCAGGGCTTGAACCCAGCACTCTGATATGGGATGCAGGCATTCTTAGTGGTGGCTTAATTGCTTCACCAGAATACCTACCTTTTCCATGAACTTTTTCATCTAGATTTATATGTGTATATCTATATATGAAACCCTGGGTTCACACTCTTATAGCCAGTATTAGTCACACCACAGCTTTCCTTCCTTCCCATTTTTAACCCCTTACTCTAACAGTGAGAAACTGGGTCACCTATATCCTTTTTATACTCACTTCTTTGCCCAATCTTTCTGTGTGCAACTAATCTATTTAAGGTATACAAACTTCATGCATTCCAGAAATGCAAATTTAGGAACAAAGTGATTCTTCCCCCCACATTCTCTCCTACCTGCACTCCCACCCTTCTTCCTTGTGCCTCTCCAATTTCAATTCTTATTTTTTACTAAGATCTATTTTTAATTAACATTATGCACATAATATGAACTCTATACTAAGAAAATAATTCAACAAATCGTATAAAAAACTGTTTATCAACAGTCGAGACAAGGGCTGTCATTGCATTTCAAAGTGTCGATTTCACTTCTATAGATTATCTTTTAGGTACTCTATTAGTTACCACAGATCGGGGGAATACACGGTATTTGTCCTTTTGGGACTGGCTTATTTCACTAAGTATAATGTTTTCCAGTTGCATCCATTTTGTTGTGAACAACAGGATTTCATTTTTCCCACTGCATAGTATTCCATGGTGTACATATACCATCATTTCTTTTTTTTTTAAGGGATAGGGTTTATTTGGGGAAACCTAACAGATGAGAGGGGAAGGGTGAAGAAGGAAAAGAGGGAGAAGGAGAGCATAAGAGAGAGATCCAGAGACAGAGAGAGACAGAGATCATGAGACAGAGAAAGAAAGAGGCATAATTTCTTTACCAGTCTGCAGCTGATGGACATTTGGGTTGATTCCATATCCTACTTATTGTGACTTGAGCTGCAATAAACATGGGGGGTACAGATAACACTTTCATGTGCTGATTTCATTTCCCTTGGGTAAATTCCCAGGAGTGGGAACACTGGATCATATGGTGGGTCTATATTCAGATTTCTGAGATATTTCTATACTGTCTTCCACAGTGGTCAACCAGTTTAGATTCCCACCAACAGTGGATTAGGGTACATTTTCCCCCACATCCTCACCAGCATTTGTTGTTAATTGATTTCTGAATGAAAGCCATTCTAACTGGGGTGAGGTGAAATCTCATTTTGGTTTTGATTTGCATTTCCCTGATGGTTAGTGATTCTGAGCATTTTTTCAGGTATCTGTTGGCCTTTAAATTTCCTTTTTTTAAAAAATGCCTGTGTTGGTTGGTGCCATGGCTCTTGGCTAATCCTCCACCTGCGGCGCCAGCACCCCAGGTTCTAGTCCCAGTTGGGGCATCAGGTACTAGTCCTGGTTGCTCCTCTTCCAGTCCAGCTCTCTGCTATGGCCCGGGAAGGCAGTGGAGGATGGCCCAAGTGCTTGGGCCCTGCACCCGCATGAGAGACCAAGAGGAAGCACCCAGCTCCTGGCTTTGGATCAGCACAGCACCGGCCATGGTGGCCATTAGGGAAGTGAACCAATGGATGGAAGACCTTTCTCTCTGTCTCTCATTTTCTATAACTCTACCTGTCAAATAAAAAAATGCCTGTGTAAGTCTTTCGCCCATTTCTTAACTGGGTTGCTTGTTTTGTTGTTGTTAAGTTTCCTGAGCCCTTTATATAATCTTGATATTAATTGTTTTTCAATTGCATAGTTTGCAAACAATTTCTCCCATTGTATCAGCTGCCTCTTCACTTAGCTGAGTGTTTCTTTGCTGTGCAAAAGCTTCTCAGCTTTATGTAATCCCATTTGTTAATTTTGGCTTTGATTTCTTGTGCTCCTGGGGACTTTTTCAAGAAGTCTTTGCCAAGAAGTCTTTGCCAAGGTTATGCAGGGTTTACCCAATCTTCTCTAGTAATTTGATGGTATTGGTTTAGGTCTTTGATTCATTTTGAGTGAGTTTTTGTGTGAAGTTTATGGTAGGGGTCTTGTTTCATATTTTGCACATAGAAATAAAGTTTTCCCAGCATCACTTATTGATGAGGCTGTCCTTGCTCCAGGGATTGATTTTAGCTCCTTTGTCAAAGATAAGTTGGTTGTAGATGCGTAGATTGGCTTCTGGAGTTTCTATTCTGTTCCACTGATCTACCCACCTATTTTTTGGCACTACTAGGTCTTTTTTTATTATAATGGCCCTGTAGTATGTCTTGAAGCCTGGTACTGTGATGCCTCCAGTTTTGTTTTTATTGTATAAGATTGCTTTAGCTATTCTTGGTCTCTTCAGTTTCCATATTAATTTTAGTATCATTCTTCTCTAGACCTTTGAATTGGTATTTTGATTGTTATTACATTGAATCTATAAGCTGCTTTCAGTAGTGTGGGCACTTAATAATATTGATTCTTTCAATCCATGAACATTGAATATTTTGCCATTTTTTTGAGTCTTTTCCTATTTTTTTTCTTTAGTGTTTTTTAATTTTCATTTTAGAGATCTCTGACATCTTTTGTTAAATTTATTCCAAGGTATTTAATTTTTTGTAGCTATTGTGACTGGAATTGATCTTAGAAATTATTTTTTAGCCATGGCATTGTCTGTGTATACAAAGGCTATTGATTTTTTTTTGCATGCTACTTCTATACCCCGCCACTTTACCAAACTCTTTTCTGATTTCCAATAGTCTCTCACTGGAGTCTTTATGTAGAATCATGTTATCTGCAGATATGCATAGTTTGACTTCCTCCTTCCCAATTTGAATCCTTTTGATTTCTTTTTCTTGCTTAATAGCTCTAGCTAAAACTTCAGAACTATATTGAATAGTGATGGTGAGAGTGAGCATCCTTGTCTGGTTCTGGATATTAGTGGGAATGCGTCCAACTTTTCCTCATTCAGCAAGATGCTGGCTGTGAGTTTGTCATAAAATCCCTTGATTGTGCTGAGGAATGTTCTTTCTATACCCAATTTGCTTAAGGTTTCATCATGAAACTATGTTGTATTTTATCAAATGATTTCTCTACATCTATTGAAACAATCATAAGGTTTCTATTCCTCAGTTTATTAATGTGATGCATCACATTTATTGATTTGAAAATGTCAAGCCATCTCTACATATCAGGGATAAGTCTTATGTCATCCAGATGAATGATCTTTCTGATGTAGTGTTGGATTTGATTAGCTAGTATTTTTTGAGGATTTTTGCATCTCTATTCATCAGGGATATCTGTCTATAGTTGTCTCTCTCTGTTGTGTCTTTTTCTTTTTTTTTTCAACAATCACTGAATCAGATTTCTGGAAATTAATAGCACATTTTCATATCTAGAAGGAGAAGTCTCTTTTCATCTCATTGCAAATTAACATCATCTCAAAAGTAAAAAAAAATAGTATGTGTATTTCCAAAATTTTCAACCTTGTTTGTTCTTACATTTCTATTTGGTTCATGTAAAAGTGAGAAAGTTATTGAAGAAATACTCAGTTTGAGAAAAATGCAATTTTTTTCAATCACAGAGCACTATTTTCACATTCAGATTTCCTTCTGACTTCCCTTATTTTAAAACTTCTATACACAGGTGTGCACTGACACATACTGGATTTTACTCAAAGAATTTTTAACTCAGAAGTGGATTATAGAAATTATTTCTCTCATCACACATTTTCTATGATATACATAATATATACATTAAACACATACATTAACAATAAACTGTATAGAGTTAATTTTGCTAGTTAAATCACTTCTTTCATCAGTACGATGTGCTACAAGGGAAATCATGAATAAATCAGAAAGCAGACCAAGTTTTGTTTTTGTTTCTCAGAGTGGTAGTCTGAGGGTGATGCTTCTGCATCTTAAGTGCTGAGGAAGCCCAGCTCCCCTGCTTACAAAAGCACAGCCTAGGCCTCTGATGAGCCCGGGAACTCAAGCGTTTCTCCTCCTTTCTGTCTGGCTTTCGTCCCCCCACTGTTTGTGCATGGATCGTAGGCCCTGTTACTTGGTAGTCACAGTACCTGTTACCTGTTCTTGTCACCTTCATTTAGGCCAGTTTTCCTAACAACAGAAGCGGCTGCCCTGGGGTTATTTCACCTGTCTAGGCAGTTTTGTATATCTTTTAAGATCCTCGTCTTGGAGGCAGTATCTGGACTGTGATTTATTCTTCTTTGCTACACTTGCCTCCAACCGAAGAACTGAAGACACTCCTGAATCAAAAACCTTAAAGGTAAAAACCTTCAAGGCGGAGACTGCTCGCAACTTTCCACTGCCTCAAAAGCCTAAGGCCAATGCTGTCTCCCCTCCAAATCCCAAGAGGTAAGCTCAGTGCCTTTGCAACCTCTTAGCTCACAATAGTAGCCAAGCAATGCTGTTAAACACTAGTGCTCAGGCGTGCCTCTGGAGGCTACCTACTGCACATGCGCACAAAAGGCTGACACCCTCCCACCCTCACCCCCCGGGGACCCAGTGTGCTGGGTTGCCTATGTGCAAGGTCGGTGCTTCATAAATCTGCATCCCCCTCCCGCCATTTTTTTTAAACTTATAAATGTTGGGACTTGGTTAGGCAAGCATTGGGTCCACTCTGGGAAAAGTGAGACCCTCCCTTCCTGTCGGAAAGCAGTCTGCCCCTGACTGGGGTTAAAGTCTCTTGGAATGTAAGGATGCTGTAAAAACTCTCTAAATCTCATCATCCCTCAGTTTATTCTCTTTCCACATTCCTGCGGGTCCTAGCCAGTCTCTGAGAATTTAGCAGATGCAATGACAAAAGGCTCTTTTCCTGATTTCAGACATTGTAGTAACCTGTGCCATTAGGTGCAAATTTGATAGCAGAACTCAGTGCGCATTTTCCAGAAGGAATGAGAACACACTTCTGCAGACTTCCTAGCCCTCTTGTATCTGGAGTGCATTACCTGATTCTTGACTTGTGTATAGGCATGAAGAAAGAATCTGAAATGCAAAGCAAATGTAAGTTGATTAAGCAAGCAAGAAAAAGAATAAAAGCTCTCTGTCTCACTGGAGACCTGGAGTACATAGAGGAACCCCAGAGCTGGGGGTCTGTTCAGGAAGTGGGACTCTGGGTCTTTTACAGGTAATCTAACATCCTTTTTGTTCACTCCATCTGGGTGGCAACATGGGGTATGGGATAGGAGGATACCTTTTATTGGGTGAGGACTCTGAGAACAAGCATGACCATGGAAGGGGTTTGGGGTTGGCTTTGTTTTGGAGCATGGTGTATTATTTATGGATTTTTAAAACTGGATGTTCACTTGCCCCAAATGGTTTATATTTTTGCAGTAGGCTAAAAATTTGACCTTTTGTTATATTTTCTCTGATGCTGTTTTTTGTTTTAAAAAATGCTGTTGCATTGAATGGTCTGCTTCTTATGTGAGTACTCCATGACTTTTCCTTATTCATCAATAAAATATACAGTGCTTTGAGTAAGTGTCTGGCACACTGGATAAAAGGTCACTCAGAATGCCTTCATCCCATATAGAACTGGCTGGGTTCCCAGACTGACTCTGGGATCCTGATTTTTGCCTGGTCCAGTCCCACATGTTGCTAGCATTTGGGGAGTAAGCTAGCAGAAGGATAGATATCTCTCTTCCTTATTTCTGTCTTCTTTCTCTCTTTTAAATAAAATGAAAATATTTAACATTATAAATTTTAAATATAAAGTATTTTAAAACATGTTCCAGTTATAATGTTCCCCTCCTTATTCTTTCCTTTCATGATTCTCTTGGTAATACTCATTTCTTACACAGTTATTCTTAAATGTTGAAACTTAAATGAAAAGTGATCCCTGTTAAATATAAGAGTGGGAATAAGAGAGGGAGGAGATGTACAATTTGGGACATGCTCAATCGGACTTGCCCCAAATGGTCGAGTTAGAAACATACCAGGGAATTCCAATTCAATCCCATCAAGGTGGCATGTACCAATGCCATCTCACTAGTCCAAGTGATCAATTTCTGTTCACAATTTATCATAAAGATAGGACTAAGAGTCAAAGGGATCACATAAACAAGACTAGTGTCTACAAATACTAACCGATAGAATAAAAAAAAAGGGAGATAATGATCCAACATGGGGAGCAGGATACACAGCAGACTCACAGAATGGCAGATGTTCTAAACAGCACTCTGCCCTCAGAATCAGCCCTTAAGGCATTCGGATCCGGCTGAAAAGCCCATGAGAGTATTGTAGGCATGGAAAGCCAAGACACTTTGGCAAAAAAAAAAAAGTGACCTAAATGAAAGATCTCTGCGAGTGAGATCCCAGTGGGAAGAACAGGTCATCAAAGATGGATGTACCTTTCTCTGAAGGGAGGAGAGAACTCCCACTTGACTATGACCTTGTCTAAATATGATCAGAGTCAGCGAACTCGAAAGGCTTCCATAGCCTTGGCAACTCATGACAAGAGCCTAAGGTGATTACTGATGCCATAAACAAGAGTGTTAATTTGTTAAGTGAACAACAGGAGTCACTGTGCACTTACTCCTCATGTAGGATCTCTGTCTTTAATGTGCTGTACATTGTGATTTAATGCTATAACTAGTACTCAAGCAGTCAAGCAGTATTTTACACTTTGTGTTTCTGTGTGGGTATACACTGTTGAAATCTTTACTTAATATATACTAAATTGATCTTTTGTATATAAAGAGAATTGAAAATGAATCTTGATGTGAACAGAAGGGGAGAGGGAGTGGGAGAGGGGAGGGTTGTGGGTGGGAGGGAAGTTATGGGCAGGGGAAAAAGCCATTATAATCCATAAGCTGTACTTTGGAAATTTATATTCATTAAATAAAAATTTAAAAATACTCATTTCTACATTGAGATGGGTTTTTTAAAGATTTATTTATTTGAAAGGGAGAGTAACATAGAGGCAGAGAAATACACAGAGAGAGATCTTCCATCTGCTGGCTCACTCCCCAAATGACTGCAATGGCTGGAGCTGGGCTGATACGAAGCCAGGAGCCGGGAATTTCTTCCAGGTCTCCCACACGGTTGCAGGGGCCCAAGGACTTGGGTCATTTTCTACTGCTTTCCCAGGCCACAGCAGAGAACTGGATTGGAAGTGGAGCAGCTGGGACTTGAACCAGAATCTAAATGGGATGCCACCACTACAGGCATCAACTTTACCTGCAATGCCACAGTGCAGGCCCCATAGATAGATATTTAATTCCTATACAAATTTAACCATACAATGTTCTGAGTATTTGATTGTAATTGTGTTAAGAAAACAATTGCAACCAAGAATCAACTGCCCAATTAAGTCTATCCAGGAAAATGTTACATCTCCTATTATTTTTTCATTTTTCAAAAAAACAGTATCAATTTGAGATCCAGAGAGAAATAGTACCCATTAGCTGATTCATTCCCCAAATGTCCTTAATTGACTAGGGCTGACCCAAGTTGCAGCCAGGAGCTGGAAACCCAATCATAGTCTCCCACATGGGTTGCAGGGACCCAGCTACTTGAACCACCATTTGCCATCTCCTAGAGTGCAAGTTAGGGGAAAGTTAGAATTAAAAGTCAAGCATGAGGGGCCGGCACTGTGGTGTAGTGGGTAAAGCTGCCGCCTGCAGTGCCCTATATGGGCACTGGTTCATGTCCCATCTGCTCCACTTCCAATACAGCTCTCTGCTATGGTCTGGGAAAGCAGTAGAAGATGAGACCTTGGGCCCCTGCACCCATGTGGGAAGACCTGGAGGAAGCACCTGGCTCCTGGCTTTGGATTGGCACAGCCGCTGCGGTCATCTGGTGAGTGAACAAGTGGGTGGAAGACCTCTCTTTCTCTCTCTCTGCCTCTCCTTCTTTCTCTGTAAAACTCTTTCAAATAAATAAATAAATCTTTTTTAAAGATTTATTTATTTATTTGTTTGAAAGTAGAGTTACACACAGTAAGAAGCAGAGAGAGAGAGAGAGAGAGAGGGGTCTTCCATCCAATGGTTCACTCCCCAACTGGCTGTAACGGCCAGAGCTGCACCAATCTGAAGCCAGGAGCCAGGAGCCTCCTCCAGGTCTCCCACACGGATGCAGGGACCCAAGGACCCGGGCCATCTTGTACTACTTTCCCAGGCCATACCAGAGAGCTGGACAGGAAGTGGAGCAGCCGGGTCTTGAACTAATGCTCATGTGGGATGTCGGCACTTCAGGCCACGGTGTTAACCCCCTCTGCCACAGCGCCGGCCCCAATAAATAAATCTTTAAAAAAAAGTCAAGCATGGACTTGAGCCTAAGCACTCCAGAATGAGGTGCAAGCATCTCAACTTGCAAGTTAAGTACCAGGCCAAATCCGTTTAACTAGAGTACATATTTTTCGTGACCTATATGAAAACCCATCACGTACATGCATCTCGGAATTTTTGTGTTCTTCAAAGCTGTCAACATACCTGCATCAAGGACTGCTATGAGGGCTGTAGGGATGTTATTTTGATGTAATTGTGTGCACATGTAGAAATGACGTGAGATAGGAAACTGAGAAGTTAATGTCTCAGGAAGGTTTGTGGATTTCATATCAGAGGAGAGGGAACAGCTAACTGGATCCGATTAAGTGAGTACACACCCTGGCAAAACCTGGCATTTGGAGACGAGGCACCCAGATTCTAGAGATAGACCATACCCACATCACAAGGCCAAAGATAGTTGAGACAACAATATGCTTTCATCTTATATCCCTACTTCCAGAGTCTGTGGCCTCAGAGAAGACTCTGGAATATGAGCCTTTACCAAAGCTGAAGATGTGTGTTCAGATCTCAACACCACAGCCTCCATCTTGCCTTTAGATATCAATGTGTAAAACAAGATGACCCAAGGCAAGTCTGTCAAGGCTAGCACAACACTCTGGGCATTCCAACACACTCTTCCTGACTGGGCATAAAAGGGGATAAGAGGAAAAGGCTTAGCAGGAGAAAGGAGCAGGTTAAGGGATGAGAGCAACTTGATGGCTTTGTCATCTCCACACCAAATGCCATGGCAGACAGGGTAGGAAGAAACATCTGGGGCACTTCACTGGGGCTAGATGTTCACTCGCGTGCCTCAATCTGTCATAAATTTTCCCTCTAGGGTCTTGTCTGACACAAAGTTGGTGTGTGATGTCAGAGTAAGTCTCCTGGATCAGAAAGAACCCATACCATGGCCAAGAAAGACTCTTGCCTCTTGTCTGGCTGCTAGGAATTGTCTTTGCTTAGACACGTGCAGCACGCAAGCCAGGTGCTGAACAAAGATCATATGCCTCATCTTCTGCAGAAGAGGTGAAGAGCTCAGGATGCCTACAGGGATTAATTCAGGTTCCATCTGAGTGTGGGCACAGAGGGGACATCACATCTAGAAAATGTAGAAGGCCAGAGGGAGCCAAGGGACCCAGATTCTGCCATGACCACACCCTCCAATTGATTTTTCCCATGGAAAGACTCTCAAAGGAATTGCAGACCCATATACTCCCCCAAAACCAACCTCTCTGTTCAGAATCTGCTTGTCTAGGGAAAGGCTACAATCCAGGTATTCATTTGTATATCAGAAGGGTTTTACATTTGGCAATGTTACCAGGTTTTCACTCATACAACCTTTTATCTTTGTAGTAGATGGCCTGACAGTGCCCCCATACCTTCTCCATATCTCACACACCATCAGGAGGGACAGAGTTGTGTTTTTCAAAAAAATATGGGAGCATAATCATTTTATGACCTTTTCTCTGGAATGTACGGTCCTTGGTAACACCAGCAGAACACCTCTATGCATGGAGAAACAGCCACACTAGGCTGAACAATGTTCCAGAAGAGATTTGGTTAACACAGTGATTCAGATTTCCATATTGTGGGAGCTTTGTGTGATTCAACAGTGCTGCAGGAGCACCCCATGAGTCCTAGTGCACTGGTCCTTCCCATCTCCTCATATGCCGCTATTTTCTCATTTATATAGAGGATATTGTTTATAACACAGGGAGGAGTGGTCAATATTGAGTTAAAAACTGAATTATGATATTGATATTCTTCAATATTTCCTTATGAAATGTACTTTGAACATAAAGTACAATTTTTTAAACTTTTATTTAATGAGTATAAATTTCCAAAGTACAGCTTATGGATTACAATGGTTTCCCCCCTCCCATTTCTTCCCTCCCACCTGCAACCCTCCCCTTTCCCACTCCCTCTCCCCTTCCATTCACATCAAGATTCATTTTCTTTTTTTTTTTTGACAGACAGAGTGGATAATGAGAGAGAGAGAGAGACAGAGAGAAAGGTCTTCCTTTGCCATTGGTTCACCCTCCAATGGCCGCCGTGGCTGGCGTGCTGTGGCCGGTGCACCGCGCTGAGCCGATGGCAGGAGCCAGGTGCTTCTCCTGGTCTCCCATGGGGTGCAGGGCCCAAGCACTTGGGCCATCCTCCACTGCACTCCCTGGCCACAGCAGAGAGCTGGCCTGGAAGAGGGGCAACCGGGACAGAATCCGGCACCCTGACCGGGACTAGAACCTGGTGTGCTGGCGCTGCAAGGAAGAGGATTAGCTTAGTGAGCCACGGTGCCAGCAAGATTCATTTTCAATTCTTTTTATATACAGAAGATCAGTTTAGTATATATTAAGTAAAGATTTTAACAGTTTGCCCTCACATAGCAACACAAAGTGAAAAATACTGTTGGAGTACTAGCTATAGCATTAAATCATAATGTACAGCACATTAAGGACAGAGATCCTACATGATTTTTTTTTTATTAAACTTTTATTTAATGAATATAAATTTCCAAAGTATAGCTTGTGGGTTACAATGGCTTCCCCCCTCCCATAACTTCCCTCCCGCCCGCAACCCTCCCCCCTCCCGCTCCCTTTCCCCTTCCATTCATGTAAAGATTCATTTTCAATTCTCTTTGTATACAGAAGATCAATTTAGTATATATTAGGTAAAGGTTTCAACATTTTGCCCATATAGCAACATCGAGTGAAAAAACTACCATTGGATTACTAATTATAGCATTAAATAGCAATGTACAGCACATTAAAGACAGAGATCCTACATAATTTTTTTTTCAAAATAATTAATTTTCTATGCCATTTCCATTTTAACACCAGGTTGTTTTTTTTTTTCATTTCCAATTCTCTTTATATACAGAAGATCACTTCAGTATATAATTAGCAAAGACCTCATCAGTCTGCGCCCACACAGAAACGCAAAGTATAAAAATACTGTTTCAGTACCAGTCATAACATCACTTGGCTTTAGACGACACATTAGGGACAGATCCCGCATGGGGTGTAAGTACACAGTGACTCCTGTCGCTGACTTAACAATTTGACACTCCTGTTCATGGCGTCAGTAATCTCCCTAGGCTCTAGTCATGAGTTGCCAGGGCTATGGAAGCCTTTAGAGTTCGCTGACTTTGGTCTTATTCAGATAGGGTCATAGTCAAAGTGGAGGTTCTCTCCTCCCTTCGGAGAAGGGTATCTCCTTCTTTGATGGCCCCGTTCTTTCCACTGGGATCTCACTCACAGAGATCATTCATTTAGGTCTTTTTTTTTTTTCCCATGATATCTTGGCTTTCCATGCCTGCTATACTCTCATGGGCTCTTCAGCCAGATCTGAATGCCTTGAGGGCTGATTCTGAGGCCAGAGTGTTGTTTAGGACATCTGCCATCCTATGAGTCTGCTGTGTATCCCACTTCCCATGTTGGATCTTTCTCTCCCTTTTTGATTCTATCAGTTAGTATTAGCAGATACTTGTCTTGTTTGTGTGATCTCTTTGACTCTTAGACCTATCAGAGCTATCAATTGTGAGCTGAAATTGATCACTTGGACTAGTGCGATGGCATTGGTACATGCCATCTTGATGGAATTGTGTTGGAATCCCCTGCACATTTCTAACTCCACCATTTGCGGCCAGTCCGATTGAGCATGTTCCAAATTGTTCATCTCCTCCCTCTCTTTTTCCACTCTTAGATTTAACAGGGATCACTTTTCAGTTAAAATTTAAACACCTGAGAATAATTGTGTGTTAATTACTGAGTTCAACCAATAGTACTAGAACAACAACAACAACAACAAATACTAAAAAGGATAAAGTATTACATTGTACATCTAAAGTCAGGACAGGAGCTGATCAGTTCATTGTTGCTTATAGTGTCCATTTCACTTAACAGGTTTCCTCTTTGGCGCTCAGTTGTCATCGATCAGGGAAAACAAATGATATTTTTCTCTTTGGGACTGGCTTAATTCACTCAGCATGATGTTTTCCAGATTGCTCCATCTTGTTGCAAATGACTGGGTTTCGTTGTTTCTTACTGCTGTATAGTATTCTATGGAGTACATGTCCCATAATTTCTTTATCCAGTCTACTGTTGATGGGCATTTGGGTTGGTTCCAGGTCTTAGCTATTGTGAATTGAGCTGCAATAAACATTAATGTGCAGATGGCTTTTTTATTTGTCAAATTAAATTCCTTTGGGTAAATTCCAAGGAGTGGGATGGCTGGGTTGTATGGTAGGGTTATGTTCAGGTTTCTGAGGAATCTCCAGACAGACTTCCATAGTGGCTTAACCAGTTTGCATTCCCACCAACAGTGGGTTAGTGTCCCTTTTTCCCCACATCCTCTCCAGCATCTGTTGTTGGTAGATTTCTGAATGTGAGCTATTCTCACTGGGGTGAGATGGAACCTCATTGTGGTTTTGATTTGCATTTCTCTGATTGCTAGTGATCTTGAACATTTTTTCATGTGTCTGTTGGCCATTTGGGTTTCCTCTTTCGAAAAATGTCTATTGAGGTCCTTGGCCCATTTCTTAAGTGGGTTGTTTGTTTTGTTGTTGTGGATTTTCTTGATTTCTTTGTAGATTCTGGTTATCAATCCTTTATCTGTAGTATAGTTTGCGAATATTTTTTCCCATTCTGTTGGTTGTCTCTTCACTTTCCTGACTGTTTCTTTTGAAGTACAGAAACTTCTCAATTTGATGCAATCCCAAATGTTAATTTTGGTTTTGACTGCCTTTGCTGTTGGAGTATTTTCCAGGAAGTCTTTGCCTGTGCCTATATCTTGCAGGGTTTCTCCAATGCTCTCTAATAATTTGATGGTTTCGGGTCGTAGATTTAAGTCTTTAATCCATGTTGAGTGAATTTTTGTGTAAGGTGATAGGTATGGGTCTTGCTTCAAGCTTCTGCATGTGGAAATCCAATTTTCCCAGCACCATTTATTGAATAGACTGTCCTTATTCCAGGGATTAGATTTGGATCTTTGGTCAAATATAAGTTGGCTGTAGGTGTTTGGATTGATTTCTGGTGTTTCTATTCTGTTCCATTGGTCTATCCATCTGTTTCTGTACCAGTACCATGCTGTTTTGATAACAACTGCCCTGTAGTATGTCCTAAAATCAGGTATTGTGATTCCTCCGGCTTTGTTTTTGTTGTACAGGATTGCTTTGGCTATTCGAGGTCTTCTGTGTCTCCATATGAATTTCAGCATCATTTTTTCTATATCTGAGAAGAAGGTCTTCGGGATCTTGATGGGTATTGCATTGAATGTATAAATTGCTTTTGGGAGGATAGACATTTTGATGATATTGATTCTTCCAATCCATGAGCATGGAAGATTTCTCCATTTTTTGGTATCCTCTTCTATTTCTTTCTTTAAGGTTTTGTAGTTTTCATCGTAGAGATCTTTAACGTCTTTGGTTAAGTTTATTCCAAGGTATTTGATTGTTTTTGTAGCTATTGTGAATGGGATTGATTTTAGAAGTTCTTCCTCAGCCGTGGCATTGCCTGTGTATACAAAGGCTGTTGATTTTTGTGGATTGATTTTATATCCTGCTACTTTGCCAAACTCTTCGATGAGTTCCAATAGTCTCTTAGTAGAGTTCTTTGGGTCCCCTAAATAAAGAATCATATCATCTGCAAAGAGGGATAGTTTGAGTTCTTCCTTCCCGATTTGTATCCCTTTAATTTCTTTTTCTTGCCTAATAGCTCTGGCCAAAACTTCCAGAACTATATTGAATAGCAGTGGTGAGAGAGGGCATCCCTGTCTGGTACCAGATTTCAGTGGAAATGCTTCCAACTTTTCCCCATTCAATAGGATGTTGGCCGTGGGTTTTTCATATATTGCTTTGATTGTATTAAGGAATGTTCCTTCCATACCCAGTTTGCTTAGAGTTTTCATCATGAAAGGGTGTTGTATTTTATCAAATGCTTTCTCTGCGTCTATTGAGAGAATCATATGGTTTTTCTTCTGCAGTCTGTTAATGTAGTGTATTACGTTGATTGTTTTGCGAATGTTGAACCATCCCTGCATACCGGGGATGAATCCCACTTGGTCTGGGTGGATGATCTTTCTGATGTGTTGTTGCATTCTATTGGCCAGAATTTTATTTAGGATTTTTGCATCTATGTTCATCAGGGATATTGGTCTGTAATTCTCTTTCAATGTTGCGTCTCTTTCTGGCTTAGGAATTAAGGTGATGGTGGCTTCATAGAAGGAATTTGGGAGGATTCCCTCTTTTTCGATTGCTCTGAATAGTTTGAGAAGAATTGGAGTTAGTTCTTCTCTAAATGTCTGGTAGAACTCAGCAGTGAATCCATCTGGTCCTGGGCTTTTCTTTGTTGGGAGGGCCTTTATTACTGTTTCAATTTCTGTGTCAGTTATTGGTCTGTTTAGGTTTTCTATGTCTTCCTGGCTCAATTTAGGGAGGTTGTATGTGTCCAAGAATCTGTCCATTTCTGATAGATTTCCCTGTTTGCTGGCATACAAGTCCTTGTAGTAATTTCTGATGATTCTTTTTATTTCTGTGGCGTCTGTTGTTACGTTTCCCTTTTCATCTCTGATCCTATTGATTTGGGTCTTTTCTCTTCTTTTTTTAGTTAGTTGGGCCAATGGGGTGTCAATTTTGTTAATTTTTTCAAAAAACCAGCTCCTCGTTTGGCTGATTTTTTGTAATGTTTTTTTGGATTCAATCCTGTTGATTTCTTCTCTGATTTTAATTATTTCTCTTCTCCTACTGGGTTTGGGTTTGGTTTGCTGCAGATTTTCTAGATCCTTGAGATGACTTGAAAGCTCATCTATTTGGTGCCTTTCCAATTTCTTGATGTAGGCACCTATTGATATAAACTTTCCTCTTAACACTGCTTTTGTTGTATCCCATAGGTTTTGGTATGTTGTGCTGTTATCCTCATTTACTTCCAGAAAATTTTTGATTTCTCTTTTAATTTCTTCTATGACCCGTTGTTCATTCAGGAGCATATTGTTCAATCTCCATGTGTTTACACGTGCTCTAGGGATTCCTGAGTTGCCAATTTCCAATTTCATTCCTTTGTGGTCTGAGAAGCTGCATGGTATGATTCTAATTCTTTTGAATTTGCTGAGACTTGCTTTATGGCCTAGTATGTGGTCAATCCTAGAGAGGGTTCCATGTACTGCTGAGAAGAATGTAAAGTCCTTAGATGTAGGATGAAATGTTCTGTAGATGTCTGTTAGATCCATTTGGGCTATAGTGTCATTTAAATCTACTGTCTCCTTGTTGATCTTCTGTCCTGTTGATCTGTCTATTTCTGAGAGTGGAGTATTGAAGTCCCCCAGTACTATTGTATTGGGGTCTAAGTCTCCCTTTAAGTCCCTTAACAAGTCTTTTAAATAAGCTGGTGCCCTGTAATTAGGTGCATATACGTTGATAATCGTTATATCTTCTCGTTGAATGGATCCCTTAATCATTATATAGTGCCCCTCTTTGTCTCTCCTAACAGTTTTTGTAGTAAAGTTTATGTTGTCCGATATTAAGATGGCTACGCCCGCTCTCTTTTCATTTCTGTTGGCGTGGTATATCTTTTTCCAGCCTTTCACTCTCAGCTTGTATGGATCATTGTTGGATAGATGGGTTTCTTGTAAGCAGCAAAAGGATGGGTTTTGTTCCTTAATCCAATCAGCCAATCGGTGTCTTTTAACTGGACAATTCAAGCCATTAACATTCAATGTGACTATTGAGAAGGAGTAACTTTGCCCTGCCATTTGCCAAAGATATTTTCTAATATATGCTTTGAGATTCCTGTGATCTTTTGCTCTGAGGTTTCCTTCCTTTACCTTCTTTCATATTGGTGACCGTGTTTCTGTGTTTCTGTATGTAACACGTCTTTAAGCATCTTTTGCAGGGCTGGACGAGTGGCGACAAATTCTTTCAATTTCTGTTTGCTGTGAAAGGTCTTAATTTCACCTTCATTCACAAATGAGAGCTTTGCAGGATATAATATTCTGGGCTCGCAGTTTTTCTCTCTTAGTACCTGGGCTATATCTCGCCATTCTCTCCTGGCTTGTAGGGTTTCTGATGAGAAATCAGCTGTAAGTCTAATTGGAGATCCTCTGAGAGTAATCTGTCGTTTCTCTCTTGCACATTTTAGGATCTTTTCTTTGTGTTTCACTGTGGTGAGTTTGATTACGACGTGTCGTGGTGAGGATCTCTTTTGATCATGTTTATTAGGGGTTCTCTGAGCTTCCTGTACTAGGATGTCTCTGTCCTTCTCCAAACTTGGGAAATTTTCTGCTAGTATCTCACTAAAAAGGCCTTCTAATCCTTTCTCCCTTTCCATGCCTTCAGGAACTCCTAGAACCCGAATGTTGGGTTTTTTAATAGTATCCTGTAGATTCCTGACAGTATTTTTTAGATTTCTGATTTCTTCTTCTTTTCTTTGATTTGACTGTTTCCTTTCCTGTTCTCTGTCTTCTAATTCCGATATTCTCTCCTCTGCTTCATCCATTCTGTTTTTAAGGCTCTCTAATGTGTTTGCCATTTGATCTATTGAGTTCTTCATTTCATTGAGGTTTTTTTTTCACTATCGCAATTTCCTGTTCCACTAGTTGTTTCATTTCATTTTGATTCCTCCTTAATATTTCATTTTCACGGGAGAGATTTTCTATCTTGTCCATTAAGGATTTCTGTAGTTCAAGAATTTGTTTTTGAGAACTTCTTAATGTTCTTGTGAATTTTTTGAAATCTGCTTCTTGCATTTGCTCTATCTCTTCGTCTTCATAATCTTGCATTGTCATGTCTTGTTCACTTGGGGGCGTCATAGTGCCTTCCTTGTTCTTGGTAGCTCCGCTTCTATGTTTCTTGCTTGGCATGTTAGAGATAATTTGTGGTGTTTTTGTTTTTGTTTTTTTTTCTCTCGTTATACTATGCCTCTAAGTGAGCTGTCTGTTTTGTTGGAGCCTTAGGGCCTGTGATGGGTGTGGTCAGAGGGCTATGCTTGTTTCTTGAGGTTTAAGGCTGTGTAAAGAGCGACTCTCCCAGATTATTTGCTCCTTGCTGGGACGCTCTCTCTCTCTCTCTCTTTTTTTTTTTTTTTTGTTTTGACTTAGTTGGGAGTGGGGTTGAGGGTAGTTGAAATCTAGCCTCTGTGAGTATTCGTTTGATCTACCCCTGGGACCATACACAGCGTTTATGCAGCCCTCAATGTGTTCTCCAGTTTCGCTAAAGATACTGAGTTTGGCTGAGCTTTACATATGTAAAATCGCGGTGCTCTTTGTTTTGCTTGGTGAGTGAAGGGAGAGGCCTCTGTTCCCCCTCCCCCCAATGTCTCGGACTTCTCAGGTCTTTTGTCTTTCTTACCCTCCTCCGTTCCCGCTTGGCAAGTTAGAGATAATTTGTGGTGTTTTTGTTTTTGTTTTTGTTTTTTTTTCTCTCGTTATACTATGCCTCTAAGTGAGCTGTCTGTTTTGTTGGAGCCTTAGGGGCTGTGATGGGTATGGCCAGAGAGCTATGCTTGTTTCTTGAGGTTTAAGGCTGTGTAAAGAGCGACTCTCCCAGATTATTTGCTCCTTGCTGGGACGCTCTCTCTCTCTCTCTCTCTCTCTCTCTCTTTTTTTTTTTTTTTTGACTCAGTTGGGAGTGGAGTTGAGGGTAGTTGAAATCTAGCCTCTGTGAGTATTCGTTTGATTTACCCCTGGGACCACACAAAGAGTTTATGCAGCCCTCAATGTGTTCTCCAGTTTCGCTAAAGATACTGAGTTTGGCTGAGCTTTACATATGTAAAATCGCGGTGCTCTTTGTTTTGCTTGGTGAGTGAAGGGAGAGGCCTCTGTTCCCCCTCCCCCCAATGTCTTGGACTCCTCAGGTCTTTGTCTTTCTTACCCTCCTCCGTTCCCGCGCTGGCGAGATTCTGTGGCTCTGCCTCCTCTCCCGCCGCTGCCGCTCGGCTTGTCTCGGTTGGTTTTCCACGCGGTGGGTTCCCTGTAAGTCCTCTGTGTTTCCTCCACAAGATCCGGAAGCGATTCCTCTGCAGTTTTTTTCTTGAGTTTTTTCCTGATGCTACAGTAATTCCGCTTTTATGAAAGTTTATTTTCCCAAACTAAGGCACACGTCCTCACTATCCGCCATCTTAGCTCCGCCCCCCATGATTTTTTTTTTAAATTGGATTAATTTTCCATGCAATTTCCATTTTACCACCAAGTTTTTTTTTTCATTTCAATTATCTTTATATACAGAAGATCAATTCAGTAAATACTAAGTAAAGATTTCATCAGTTTGCAACCACACAGAAGCACAAAGTGTAAAAATACTGTTTCAGTACTAGTTATAGCATTACTTCACATTGGACAATACATTAAGGACAGATTCCACATGAGACGTCGTAAGTACACAGTGACTCCAGTTGTTGATTTAACAATTTGACACTCTTGTTTATGTCATCAGTAATCTCCCTAGGCTCTAGAAAGCACAATTTTTATGAAAGGGTAGCTCAGTGATTAAACCTCCTGGTGATTCATGGTGACCCTGATGAGTGTCCCTACTTTGTCTTATGCCAGGATGAATATGAATGTGGTGTGGAAATAGATGAGACCTGCATGACAAGGGCAGTTGGGGCAAGTGTGATGGAAAAGCTATTGGAGAACCCATTTCCTTACTTTCTTGGTAGTGACTTCTAAGTCCCCACATTCCTGAGCACTGACTGAAACATTGACATCATCCAACATTTATTTTTTATTGTAAAAAAATTTTTGGACCTCCTTTTTTATTACACATTTATTTAATGAATATAAATTTCCAAAGTAGAGCTTATGGATTACAATGGCTTCCCCCTTTATTACTGTTTCAATTTCTGTGTCAGTTATGGGTCTGTTTAGGTTTTCTATGTCTTCCTGGCTCAATTTAGGTAGGATGTATGTGTCCAAGAATCTGTCCATTTCTAATAGATTTGCCTGTATGCTGGCATACAAGTCCTTGTAGTAATTTCTGATGATTCTTTTTATTTCTGTGGTGTATGTTGTTACGTTTCCCTTTTCATCTCTGATCCTATTGATTTGGGTCTTTTCTCTTCTTTTTTTAGTTAGTTGGGCCAATGGGGTGTCAATTTTGTTTATTTTTTCAAAAAACCAGCTCCTCATTTGGCTGATTTCTTGTAATGTTTTTTTTGGATTCAATCCTGTTGATTTCTTCTTTGATTTTAATTATTTCTCTTCTCCTACTGGGTTTGGGTTTGGTTTGCTGCAGATTTTCCAGATCCTTGAGATGACTTGAAAGCTCATCTATTTGGTGCTTTTCCAATTTCTTGATGTAGGCACATATTGATATAAACTTTCCTCTTAACACTGCTTTTGTTGTATCCCACAGGTTTTGGTATGTTGTGCTTTTATCCTCATTTACTTCCAGAGAATTTTTGATTTCTCTTTTAATTTCTTCTATGACCCATTGTTCATTCAGGAGCATATTGTTCAATCTCCATGTGTTTGCACGTGCTCTAGGGATTCCCGAGTTGCTAATTTCCAATTTCATTCCTTTGTGGTCTGAGAAGCTGCATGGTATGATTCTAATTCTTTTGAATTTGCTGAGACTTGCTTTATGGCCTAGTATGTGGTCAATCCTAGAGAGGGTTCCATGTACTGCTGAGAAGAATGTAAAGTCCTTAGATGTAGGATGAAATGTTCTGTAGATATCTGTTAGATCCATTTGGGCTATAGTGTCATTTAAATCTACTGTCTCCTTGTTGATCTTCTGTCCTGTTGATCTGTCTATCTCTGAGAGTGGAGTATTGAAGTCCCCCAGTACTATTGTATTGGGGTCTAAGTCTCCCTTTAAGTCCCTTAACAAGTCTTTTAAATAAACTGGTGCCCTGTAATTAGGTGCATATACATTGATAATCGTTATATCTTCCTGTTGAATGGATCCCTTAATCATTAAATAGTGCCCCTCTTTGTCTCTCCTAACAATTGTTGTGGTAAAGTTTATGTTGTCCGATATTAAGATGGCTATGCCCGCTCTTTTTTCATTTCTGTTGGCATGGTATATCTTTTTCCAGTCTTTCACTTTCAGTCTGTATGCATCATTGTTGGAAAGATGAGTTTCTTGTAAGCAGCAAAAGGATGGGTTTTGTTCCTTAACCCAATCAGCCAATCGGTGTCTTTTAACTGGACAGTTCAGGCCATTAACATTCAATGTGACTATTGAGAAGGAGTAACTTTGCCCTGTCATTTGCCAAAGATATTTTCTAATATATGCTTTGAGATTCCTGTTTTCTTTTGCTGTGAGGTTTCCTTCCTTTACCTTCTTTCATATTGGTGACCGTGTTTCTGTGTTTCTGTATGTAATACATCTTTAAGCATCTTTTGCGGGGCTGGACGTGTGGTGACAAATTCTTTCAATTTCTGTTTGCTGTGAAAGGTCTTTATTTCACCTTCATTCACAAATGAGAGCTTTGCAGGATATAATATTCAGGGCTGGCAGCTTTTCTCTCTTAATACCTGGGCTATATCTCGCCATTCCCTCCTAGCTTGTAGGGTTTCTGATGAGAAGTCAGCTGTGAGTCTAATTGAAGATCCTCTGAGAGCAATCTGATGTTTCTCTCTTGCACATTTTAGGATCTTTTCTTTATGTTTCACTGTGGTGAGTTTGATTACGATGTGTCGTGGTGAGGATCTCTTTTGGTCATGTTTACTAGGGGTTCTATGAGCTTCCTGTACTAGGATGTCTCTGTCCTTCTCCAAACCTGGGAAATTTTCTGCTAGTATCTCACTAAAAAGGCCTTCTAATCCTTTCTCCCTCTCCATGCCTTCAGGAACTCCTAGAACCCAAATGTTGGGTTTTTTAATAGTATCCTGTAGATTCCTGACAGTATTTTTTGGATTTCTGATTTCCTCTTCTTTTCTTTGATTTGACTGTTTCCTTTCCTGTTCTCTGTCTTCTAATTCCGATATTCTCTCTTCTGTTTCACCCATTCTGTTTTTAAGGCTCTCTAATGTGTTTGTCATTTGATCTATTGAATTCTTCATTTCATTATGGTTTCTTGTCACTATCACAGTTTCATGTTCTACTAGTAGTTTCATTTCATTTTGATTCTTCTTTAATGTTTCATTTTCGCACCACAGAGTTTCCATCTTGTCCATTAAGGATTTCTGTAGTTCAAGAATTTGTTTTTGAGAACTTCTTAATGTTCTTATCAATTTTTTGAGATCTGCTTCTAGCATTTCCTCTAACTCTTCATCTTCATAATCTTGAATTGGGGTGTCTTGTTCATTTGGGGGCATCATAGTGTCTTCCTTGCTCTTGTTACCTCGGTTTCTACGTTTGTTGTTTGGCATGTTGGAGATACTTTATAGGTTTTTTTTTTTTGCTGTGGTATTTTTTTCTGGTTATACTATGCCTCTAAGTGGGCTGTCTGCTTTGATGGATCCTTAGAGGCTGTGATGGGTGTGGCCAGAGAGCTCTGCTTGATTCTTCATGTTTAAGGCTGTGCAAAAAGTGACTCACCCAGATTGTTCTCCCCCTTGCTCCTTGCTCGATCTCTCTCTCTCTTTTATTTTTTTTTTTACTCAGTTTGGAAGTAATTCTGCACAGCTGAGTAGAATTGAGCGTAGTTTAAATCTGACCTCTGCGAGTATTCGTTTGATCTATCCCTGGGACCACACAAAGAGTTTATGCAGCCCTCAATGTGTTCTCAAGTTTTGCCACAGTCCCAAGGTTACTGAGTTTGTGTACTCAGTGAGTTTGCTCGCCCCCTCTCAGATTTTCACAGTCTCAGATCATTATCTCCACCTGCTTTCACTAGATTCTAACCTCCTGTTATTTCTCCCGACCAGAGTCAAGTTTTTCTGCTCCGCTACTCGAGGTTGCCGCTTTACATATGTAAAATGGCGCCTGCTCTTTGTTTTGCTCGGCTTTGTAAGGTGAGTGGAGAGAGAAGCTAGTGTCCGTGCTGGTTCCCCTGATTTATTTGTTTTTTTTTTCTTTCCTCCAGTCAGCCTGGTGAACTTTGCCCAGTGGGGCCTCAGGCCTCTGCCTTTCCCCGCCAATGTTTCGGGTTTCCTAGGTTTTGTCTTACCTCCCGTTCCCACGCCAGCGAGATTCTGTGGCTCGGCTCCCGCGGCTGGGCTTCCATGTGGTGGGCTCCCTGTAGGTCCTCTGTGTCACATCCACTAGATCCAGAAGCATTTCCTCTGCATTTTTTTTCTTGAGTCTTTTCCTGAGGCTACAGTAACTCCACTTTTATTAAACTATCTTTTTCCAGACTATCGGTGTACTTCCTCACTATCTGCCATCTTGGCTCCGCCCCCCGAACCTCCTTTTGAGAAAGATGAGACCCACTCCACCCCCACCCCCCCACACCCATGGTAGAACTATACGTTGCTTGTTGTGACTTGGCCTCCTGTTTCCAGTGTGTCTTTGAGGTCACTGTGTGTATCTGGTTCTCCAGTTTGCTGTTGTGATAGCCCACCATTAATGAGTGCAAGCACACATTTTTAATACTCAGAGACTACATGGAACCTTGCACATTTACTTATGCCAGTCCATGAAAATATATACTGAGTGGGAACGTGATTATTCTCTTCTATTACTTCCTTCTCTCCTTTCGGAAGCTTTTTTTTTTTTACCCCCTCTGACTCTCTGAACATGAGTTAAGCTGGGTTCTTATTTGTAAAGAATATGGATATTTCTGCTACAGGGTTCTAGGTGCATTAAAAGCAATTGTCCTTGGTGTCTGGCTTAGAGGCTGAAGACCCACCCAGGAAACTTAGGTATCCTCAAAGTTATGGTTCAATCATTAAAGAAATTTACTTGAAGCCTTGTGATGTGCAGACACGTTTCTAAGCACTGAACATAGTCTGATGAACATAGCAGTGATCAGTCCCAGATCTCCTGGTCTTTCTTTTTAACTATTAGTGAGACAGTCACATTGGACAGCAGGTGGAGCTGGTGGCCACCATACAGTACATGTGATGCACTCCTAGCCTCCTGTGCTTCTAGATGCATCCACCCTTATTTTGCTGTGGATTGAGGATCCTTGAACCTACAGAAACAATAAGTGATGTTTCAGTCTGAAAGCGGAGTGTTGAACCTGCCAATGGGGAGAAGCTGGGATATCTCTGGATCCCAATCATCCTATGATTTCAAGTACAGGGCTGGTATTAGGAAGTTGTAACAACAGGAGCACAGAAGACCAAGAACTGTATATAGGGTCATGGGCATGGTAGATATTGTTATGAAGTCTAAAGGATGGAGTAAGCCCTGGGAGAATCCATTCCCACAACTTGTCATTCTGCATTGTTTATATAACTTGTGATGTAGAACAGATGTGGGGAACATCTTGCTCATGAAGACAGCTGGAATCACTATAATGATGCTCAGATGGGGTTCAGGAGGCTCAGTGAGTTCTCAGGGGGTGCCATTATCCCCATATTCCAGATGTTAGTGTCAGTGAAAAGAGGAGACCCTCATGGTGTACACAGATTGGTGGTGTCTGAGCTATGTTTGTAGATTTTCAAGGACTCTGGTCAAGGTAGGCAAGAACACAGGCTACTTATGTTTCCTTATTTATCAGACAAAAATAAAGCACCTACTGAATCCCAGGGCAATGGGTAAGTTGAAACTCCTCCTTTTTTAATTTGTGGAGTTGCCATTCCAGGGGATAGGAACCAGGGACATAGAGTATGTCAAAGTAGTGTTGTTTCACTGATCCATGGCTTCCCATGGTGGAGGTTGTTGCTGGCTGCTTATTGATGGAAGTCCTGTCTCTGGCAGATCTGCCATATTTGTGGTAACCATGAACACAATGGAGAAGAACACAAGAGCAAAGGACTTGGAGATGCCCTGAGAGAAGGGTTTGGAAGGAAGGGCCATGCTTCCGACTGACTGCTGCCCACCTCACTCTGCCCAGTGCCACCTCCCTCATCCAGGCCTCCTGGCGATAGCAGTCCTCAAATGATTTTTATTAACCACAATAATTTTGCAATCTCTGGTTTATAGTGCAATGCTCACTTTCTCTTTTACCAGCAGAAGCAACCAGCGTTCACTGATGCAGAAGCCAAGAGTCAAATGGGTACACTTAAGAGTCTAAGCTAGAGATATGGCTGAGCCATGGGGAGCAGAGCTTTCAAACGGTGAGGTGGGGCCAGGAGCAATAACATAGTCAGATCATTCTTGCAGCTTACTGTTTTCTGGGAAGATTTTCTGGCTACAGAGTGAGACTTTTTTTGTAAGATTTATTTATTTACTTGAGAGGCAGAGTAACAGAGAGAGAGAGAGAGAGAGAGAGAGAGAGAGAGAAAAGAGAGAGAATCTCCCATCTGTTGGCTCACTCCCCAAATGGCCACAATGGCCAAAGCTAGGTAGATATGAGGCAGAAACCAGGAGCTTCTTCTGGGTCTCCCACATGGGTTCAGGGGCTCAAGAACTTGGGCCATCTTACACTGCTTTCCCAGGACATAGCAGAGAGCTGGATCAGAATTGGAGCAGCCAGGACTTGAAGATATTGGGATGCTGACACTGCAGACGGCAGCTTTACCCACTATGCCACAGTGCTGGTCTTGATGAAAACATCTTGAGGCCTCCACAGGATTTAGCATTATAAAGATAACAGTGCCCTTTACGCTGTCCACCTTGGGTAATGAAATTTTATTTTATAATGAGACAGGAGGTCTTTAGAAGGGGAAAAATATGAAAGGTGTTTGGCTCAGGAATTAAGATGCTATTTAGGGTACCCATATTCCATATCTGAGTGTCTGGGTTCCCGTCCCAGCTTTCCTTCTCATTCCAGTTTCCCGCTAATGTGCACCCTGGGAAACAACAGGTGGTGGCTCAAATGGTTGAGTCCCTGTCATCCATATGAGAAATGCAGATTGAATTTCTACTTTCCAGCTTTGGCCTGTCCCAGTGCTGGATATTACCAGCATTTGGAGAGTATAACAGTGCATGGAGCTGCTGGCAGTTCTGAGACCATCTTTCTCTCCATGAGGCATATCACATTTTATGCATGTTTTCCTGCTGCCTAGAGAATCCGGCAGGAGAGAGGAGTAACTGGAATGAGTCTGAGACTCTACTTGGGCACTTTCAGTCTTCTCGTCAACAAGTCAGTTTCTTCTAGTGGCAGAAGACAGTCATCCACTCTGTTGTGACATCCAGTGAGCCATAAAACTATTCTCCTTCTTTTTAAAAAAGAATAATCATGTATTTCTTACAGCATGTGTGTGGGAGGGACAGTTTCAGTGTCTGTAAGCCTTTTCCTGGGCTCCCAGCAACACCAACCTATAGTCCTCCAGCAATTCTCTAAGAGAGAAAAATTGGGGGCTGATGTAGGCAGGAGGAAAAGGGGGAAGAAGAAATGGTGCTTAGAGCAAGTTAGTACCTTAGTACCTTCTCTTTCCCTACTACACAAAGCTCACCCAAGGAGCTCCAAAAAATTCCTGGAAACTCAATATGACCTTTTCCCAACCCCAAGATGATTTATGATTTTCTACCAGCAGTGGTTTCCCCATTAGCTCAATTGAATTACATTGATAACTTATATGCAAACTAGTCAACAATATATAGGATGATTTTCTGAGAAATCTGATTGTTAAAATCACATGGAATGAAACATACTCAAACTTACCCACTCCCACAGCCCCCCATCATATCAGTGAACCACATTTTCTCAGAACTCACCTACATCCACCAGAAAGGGCTTTCCAATCTTTTGAAGAAATTAATATTTTGGATAAGGACATGAAGCCTTATCATGTGTTAGTTTTAAAAGTCCCTAAGTTGATCCAAGAGCATGCTTTTACTTTGTGGTAGTCTAACCTAATGAAGGAAGACAGGAAGCCTCTCCAAATGAGAAGGAAATTGGGTGCAAACTCAGCTGACTTGACCTATGGGCCTGAAACCTGCCCCGAATTATTTCCCACAACTTTCCTCCCTTTGAGTCAGAAAGACACTTTAAATTCAGAAAATTACAGCTCAGCCTTTTTAACAGGTTGCCTGTCTATATTTGCATCGCCTTCAAGATAATCAACACTATAACTAATACAAGAAAGAACCTGCTTGGAAACAGACAATTCTTGAGTTAAAATTGTCTTGGATCCTTGACATTTCAATGTGAACAATCTCTGGACTTCTAATTTTACACAGAATTTGGTTAAACACTGAACTAGAACCAAGATGTGCGTTTAAATCTCTCTTCTTAGAAGTCATAGGTTCCGGTTTTGAAGGGATCTGAATACCCAGGAGAAACCTCTGGTGGACCAAGTGCCTGAAAAAGGAAGAGGCTAACCTGAAAAGGGGACTCCTAGGAAGGTGTACCATGGCTGCTTTCTGAACCCAACCCAGGAAGAACATGGAATGGTTTCGAGTCACATTATGGTGTGTGTGTGTGTATGTGTGTTTGAAAGCATTTTTAGGGAACAATATGTGTGTTATGTATTGTTTTATTCTTTTGAAAGAAGAAAGTAAAGATTGGGGGAAAATCACCCAGGAATGGCCCTGGGAGTCAGTCAGAAAGGTGAGACACTCTGGCTAGCAACGAGGTTAACATTCTGCTCTATAACTTCAATGCACACCCTCCAGACTGCTCCAGATTATAGAATTCAGTTGTTTACTCTTTGTTAGGATTTATTTATTTATATGAGAGGCAGAGTTACAGACAGAGGAAAGACAGACAGAAAGATCTTCCACGAGCTGCTTCACTCCCCAAATAACCACAATTGCCAGACCTGGGCCAATCCAAAGCCAGGAGCTAGGAACTTCTTCCAGGTCTCCCATGTGAGTATAGAGGCCCAAGAACTAGGGCCATCTTCCACTGCTTTCCGAGGCCATTAGCAGATTTCTGGATCAGACAAGGAGCAATCCAGACATGAACCAGTGTTGATATGAGGTGCCAGTGCTGCAGGCCAAAGCATCTTAGCAACAGCATGGGCCCAAACTGGTTGATTTTCTTTTTATAAAAAATTTATTTATTTATTTGAAATAGTTACACAGAGAGGGGAGAGGGAGGGAGAGAGAGAGAGAGAGAGAGGTCTTCCATCTGATGGTTCACTCCCTAATTGGCCACAATGGCTGGAGCTGCACCAATCCGAAGCCAGGAGCCAGGAGCTTCTTCTAGGTCTCCCATGCAGAGTGTAGGGGCCCAAGGACTTGGGCCATCCTCCACTGCTTTCCCAGGCCATAGCAAAGTTGGATATGAAGTGGAGCAGCCAGGTCTTGAACTGGTGCCCATATGGGATGCCGTTGATTCAGGCCAGGGCATTAACCCACTGTGCCACAGTGTTGGCCCAAAACTGGTTTATTTTCTACTCGGTTTAAGTCTCTGAACCACCAGGGTCTTGAATTGATCTCAGAAAAAGGCACTCAACTGAACTGCTCTCCAAGGCAGCCTCTCTCATATCCCCATTACTCTTTTTTTAATTTATTATTTATATAAAGGGAACAGATTTCATAAATACAGATTTTTAAATAAGATTTATTTTATTTATTTGAAAGACAGAGCTACATAGAGAGGTAGAGACAGAGAGAGAGATGTCTTCCATCTGCTGGTTCACTCCACAAATGGC
The DNA here is from genome assembly GCF_033115175.1 of Lepus europaeus. Lineage (NCBI taxonomy): Eukaryota > Metazoa > Chordata > Mammalia > Lagomorpha > Leporidae > Lepus > Lepus europaeus. The sequence goes on along the minus strand of NC_084846.1, from coordinate 12,947,750 downwards.
TGATCTGAAGCCTTTAGGAGCTGGGAACTTCTTCCATGCTTCCCATGTGGGTGCAGGGACATGAGGACTTGGGCTATACTCTTCTGCTTTCCCAGGCACATCAGCCAGGAGCTGGATCAGAAGTGGAGCAGCCAGGACTCAAACTGGCACCCATATGGGAGTCTGGCACTGCAGGTCGGGCTTTAACTCACTGTGCCACAACGCTGGCCCTAAACATACAGTTTTAAGAACATAATGATACTTCCCATACTACCTTCCCTCTCTCCCTCTCTTGCCCCTACCCACTTTCCTTTCTTACTTTTCCTATAATTTTTGCAACAAAACACTTTCAATTTGCTTTATAATTTATTCCTCCACTAAATAAAGAATTCAACAAGTAGAAAAACCATTCTTCCTAATGTGTATAGACAAGGACTATCCTTATGCATTGTGAGTTGACCTTTGTAAGGTCTTGTTTCATACTCCTGCATGTGGAGACCCAGTTTTCACAACACCATTTGTTGAAAAGACTGTCCTTTATCTAGGGAGTGATTTTAGCTCATTTGTCAAATGTTAGTTGGTTGTAGATGCATGGATTAACTTTTGGAGTCTCTAAACTGTTCCATTGCTCCACATATATGTTTATGTATCAGTACCAGCCTGCTTTGGTTATAACTGTTCTGTAATAGGTCTTGAATTCTGGTCTTGAGCACCTCCAACTTTATTTTTATTGTTCAAGATTGAGTAAGTATTTGGCATCTTCTGTGGTTCCATATTAATTTTAGGGTAATTTTTCTGGATCTCAGAAAAAATGTCCTTGGTATTTTGATTGGGATCACATTGAATCTGTAAATTGCTTTGACTACTATGAACATTTTAACATTAATTCTTTCAATCCTTGAACATGGGATAGTTTTTTCATTTTTTGTGTCTTCTTCTATTTCTTTCCTTAATGTTTTGTAATTTTCATTGTAGAGATCTTTCACATATTTGGTTAATTTATTCCAAGATATTTCAGTTATTTTGTAGCTATTGTAAATGGGACTGACCTTTAAGTTCTTTCTCAGCCATGGCATTGTTTGAGTATACTAATGCTATTGATTTTTTTGTGTTGATTTTATATCCTGCAAAATTGCCAAACTCTCTTATTAGTTCCAATAATCTCTTAGTGAAGTCACTAGGCTCCTCCATGTATAGGATCATGTCATCTGTTAAAACAGATAATCTAACTTCTTTTCCAATTTGTATCATTTTTTTTTCAACAGGAAGAAATTTTTATTCAAGTATTTTTTTTCATTTATTAAGCTTTTATTTAATGAATATCAATTTCCAAAGTAAAGCTTATGGGTTACAATGGCTTCCCCCCTCCCATAACTTCCCTCCCACCCGCAACCCTCCCCTTCTCCGCTCCCTCTCCCCTTCCATTCACATCAAGATTCATTTTCAATTCTCTTTATATACAGAAGATCAGTTTAGTATATATTAAGTAAAGATTTCAAAAGTTTGCCCCCATATAGCAACACAAAGTGAAAAAACACTGTTGGAGTACTAGTTATAGCATTAAATAACAGTGTACAGCACATTAAAGACAGAGATCCTACATAATATTTTTTTAAAAAAATAATCAATTTTCTATGCCATTTCCAATTTAACACCTGTTTTTTTTTTTCATTTCCAGTTATCTTTATATACAGAAGATCAATTCAGTATATAATTAGTAAAGAGCTCATCAATTTGTACCCACACAGAAACACAAAGTGTAAAAATACTGTTTCAGTACTAGTTATAGCATCACTGCACATTAGACAACACATTAAGGACAGATCCCACATGGCATGTAAGTACACAGTGACTTCTGTTGTTGACTTAACAATTTGACACTCCTGTTTATGGCGTCAGTAATCTCCCTAGGCTCTAGTCATGAGTTGCCAGGGCTATGGAAGCCTTTAGAGTTCGCTGACTTTGATCTTATTCCGATAGGGTCATAGTCAAAGTGGAAGTTCTCTCCTCCCTTCAGAAAAACGTACCTCCTTCTTTGATGGCCCTGTTCTTTCCACTGGGATCTCACTTGCAGAGATCTTTCATTTATGTCTTCTTCTTTTTTTTTTCTTTTCCATGGTAGGCTTTCCATGCCTACAATACTCTCATGGGCTCTTCAGCCAGATCCGAACGCCTTAAGGGCTGATTCTGAGGCCAGAGTGTTGTTTAGGACATCTGCCATTTTATGAGTCTGCTGTGTCTCCCGTTGTTGTTGTTGTTGTTGTTGTTGTTCTAGTACTAGTGGTTGAACTCTGTAATTAACACAGAATTATTCTTAGGAGTTTAAATTTTAACTGAAAAGTGATCCCTGTTAAATATAAAAGTGGAGAAAGAGAGGGAGGAGATGTACAATTTGGGGCATGCTCAATCGGACTTGCCCCAAATGGTGGAGTTAGAAATGTGCCAGGGGATTCCAATACAATCCCATCAAGGTGGCATGTACCAATGCCATCTCACTAGTCCAAGTGATCAATTTCAGTTCACAATTGATGGCTCTGATAGGTCTAAGAGTCAAAGGGATCACACAAACAAGACAAGTGTCTGCTAATACTAACTGATAAAACCAATTTGTATCATTTGATTTATTTTTGTTTTCTAATGGCCGTGACTAAAACTTCCAAACTATACTGAATAAAAGTAGTGAGAGTGGGCATCCTTGTCTGGTTCCAGATCTCAACAGAAATGCTTCCAGCTTTTTCCCATTCAATATCATGCTGGCTGTGGGGTTATCATATATTGCCTTGATTGTGTTGAGGATTATTTCTTCTATACTCAATTTGCTTAAGGTTTTCATCATGAAAGGATGTTTTATTTTATCAGATATTTTCTCTGTATCTCTCAAGATAGTCATATGGTTTTTATTTTTCAATTTATTAATGTGATATAGCATATTTATTGATTTGTGTATGTTGAACCATCTGTACATCCCAGGGATAAATACCATTTGGTATGAGTGGATGAACTTTTTTATGTGTTGTTGGATTTTGTTGAGGAAGTTTTTAAGATTTACTTTTATTTACTTTAAAGTCAGAGAGAGAGAGAGAGAGAGAGAGAGAGAGAGAGAATATCTTCAACATGCTAGTTGGCTCCCCAAAATGGCCAGGCTGAAGCCAGGAACCTAAAGCTTCCTCCAGGTCTCCCATGTGGATGCAGGACCCAAGCACTTGGGCCATCCTCCATTGCTTTCCCAGGCACATTATTAGGGAACTGTGTTGGAAATGGAGCAACTGGGTCTAGAATTGGCAGCCATATGGATTGCCAATGTTGCAGGCAGAGGCTTAATCTGCAATGCCACAATGCTGGCACCTTTGTTGAAGATTTTTACAGCTATCCTCACCAGGAATATTGGTCTATAGTTCTCTTTCTTCGTTGTATCGTTTTCTCATTTTGGAATTAAGATGTTAGTGACCTCATAGAAGGAGTTTGAGATGATTCCCTCCCTTTCAATTGTATTAAATAGTATGAGAGTTGGGATTATTTCTTTAAAAGTTTGGTTGGGGAGCAGCTCTAAGGCATAGCAGGTAAAGCCACCATCTGCAATGCCAGCATCCTGTGTGGGCACCAGTTGAGTCCCAGCTCCTCCATTTCTTCTTTTTAAGATTTATTTAGGGACCAGTGCCATGGTGCACTAGGTTAATCCTCTGCCTGCGCCACTGGCATCCCCTATGGGCGCCGGTTCTAGTCCCAGTTGCTCCTCTTCCAGTCCAGCTCTCTGCTGTGGCCTGGGAAAGCAGTGGAGGACGGCCCAAATTCTTGGGCCCCTGCACCTGCATGGGAGACAGGGAGGAATCATCTGGCTCCTGGCTTCGGATTGGTGCAGCTCTGGCCATTGCAGCCACTTGGGGAGTGAATCAATGGAAGGAAGACCTTTCTCTCTGCCTCTCTCTGTTTCTCTCTCTCTCTCTCTCTCTCTCTCTCTCTCGCTCTCGCTCTCTCACTGTCTAACTCTGCCTGTCAAATAAATAAATAAATAAATTTATAGAAAGAGAGATAAATAAAATTACACACAGAGAGAATGAGAGGCAGATAGAGAGAGAGAGAGGTCTTCCATCTACTGATTCACTCCCCAATTGGCCGCGATGGCCAGAGTTGCACTGATCTGAAGCCAGGAGCCAGAGATTCTTCTGGGTCTCCCAAGTGAGTGCAGTGGCCCAAGGACTTGGGTCATCTTCTACTGTTTTCCCAGGCCATAGCAGAGAGATGGATCGGGAGTGGAACAGCTGGGACTCGAGCCGGTTCCCATATGGGACGTGGGCACTGTAGGCCGTGGCTTTACCTGCTATACCACAGTGCCAGCCCCACTCCTCCACTTCTAATCCAACTCCCAGCTAATGTGCCTGGGAAAGCAGTGGAAGATGGTCCTTGGGTCCCTGTACCCACATAGAAGGCCCATAAAATGCTCCTGGCTCCTGGCTTCAGACAGGCCCAGCCCTGGCCATTGCAGCCATTTTGGGGGAGTGAAACAGGAGATGGAAGTTCTCTCCCTTTCTCTGGTTCTCCCTCTCTGTTTCTCTGACTCTGCACCTTTCAACTAAATAAATAAAATCTTTAAAAATAAAAGTAAAAATGTTTGGTGGAATTCATCAGTGAAGCCATCTGGTCTTTGGGTTTTATTTGTTGAGCAAATCTTTATTAGTGATTCAATCCCTGTTTGGTTATTGGTTTATTTAGGTTTTCTATGTCCTTATGCCTCAGTTTTGGTAACTTGTATGTACCCAGAAATCTATCCATTTCTTTTATATTTTTCAATTTGCTGGCATATAGCTTTTTGTAGTAATTCCTGATGATTCTTTTTATTTCTGTAGAATCTGTTGTAACATCTCCTTTTTCATCTCTGATTTTATTAATTTGGGTCTTTTCCTGTTTTTGGTTAGTTGGGCCAATAGCATATTAAATTTATTTATTTTTTCCCTCAAAGCAGCTGTTCATTTCACTAATCTTTTTATGTTTTTTTCTCTAATTTCAACTTTGATTATTTCTTCTCTAAATTTTTTTTTATTTCCTCCCTCTAATTTTGGGTTTGGTTTCTTGTTTTTCTAGATCCTTGAAATGCATTATTAGATCACTAGTTTGACTCCTTTCTAATTGCTTGTTTTTCCTTCTTTTTTTTTAAGATTTATTTATTTACTTGAAGGTCAGAATTTCACAGAGAGAAGGAGAGGCAAAGAGAGAGAGAGAGAGGTCTTCCATTCTCTGGTTCACTCCCCAGATGACCACAATAGCCAAAGCTGTGCGGATCCGAAGCCAGGAGCCAGGACTTTCCTCTGGGTCTCCCACGTGGGAGCAGGGACCCAAGGACTTGGACCATCTTCCACTGCTTTCCCAGGCCACAGTAGAGAGCTGGATAGGAAATGGAGAAGCCGGGTCTCAAACTGGTGCCCATATGGGATGCCAGTGCTTCAGGCCAGGGCGTTAACCCACTACACCACAGCACTGACCCCTCTGATTTCTTGATATGGGCACTGACCATTGAAACTTTCCTAACACCGCTTTTGCTGAGTCCATATGTTTTGATTTGTTGCATTGTCATTTGCATTTGTTTCTGGGAATCTGTTTGATTTCTTCTGTTACCACTGTTCATTCAGGATTGTGTGTTCAGTATTCATGGGTTTGCACATTTTCTAGAGTTCTTTTAAAAATTATATTTAAGGGGCTGGGGCTATGGCGCAGTGGGTTAATGCCCTGGCCTGAAGCGCTAGCATTCCCTATGGGTGATGGTTCGAGACCCGGCTGATCCACTTCAGATCCAGCTCTCTGCTATGGCCTGGGAAAGCAGTGGAAGATGGCCCAAGTCCTTGGGTCCCTGCACCGACGTGGGAGACCTGGAGGAAGCTCCTGGCTCCTGGCTTCTGATCAGCACAGCACTGGCCATTGCAGCCAATTGGGGAGTGAACCATTGGATGGAAGACCTCTCTCTCTCTCTCTGCCTCTCCTCTCTCTGTGTAACCCTGACTTTCAAATAAATCTTTAAAAATATATTTAAGGTATCCAAATTTCATGTATTCAGATTTATAAACATAGTGATTAGAGATTTTTAAGTTGTTATTTTTCAGTTTCATTGCATTGTGTTCAGAAATGATACATTGTGTGATATCACCTGCCAAAAATCTCAAGATTTGGTTGGTGCTCATCCTTTTTTGTACCCAAAGCTTTAAGAATGATACTTGCTCTTGCTGACTGACCCCAAATCCTGTCTTCTTCATAACCTTGTTCTTCCAGAAAAATATCTGCTGCTTTTCTTTCTGGAAGATTTCTCTGGGTCTTTGTCTATAAGAATCAAATCACCTGGGCAACTTCTACTAGACCTGCTCCTGGACAGTCTGCTTGATCTATGCGTGTGCCCAGTGGACATTGTTCCTTGGGTGTAGCTGTTCAACCTAAGCGATGAGGTGGTGGGGCAGTTGTACTCAGAGAAAGAGCTGTAGCAGCTGCAGTGAACATCCAAAGTGAATGAGCAGTCCCATGCTGCCCTACAAGAAACACCTCTCCAATACAGACAGGTAGTACCTGGCCATTGGCTAAATCAGCTTTCCTAGTGGCCTCATGCATGCCCAGCTGCCACTGGGGTGGTGGGATGCCTGGCTGGTGTGGAGAGGGGGGCAATCCAGGAAGCCAGGACCAGAAAGTCATCTTTTTCACAGTGGCATCTGTATGTACATCCACATACCAGCTCAAAGAGACGTGGCTTGTCCCAGGTGTGTGCAAAGGCCCTCCAAGGGCTTGCAAATACACTGAGAAGCAACTGGACTTGATTCTAAGAAGGCACTGGCAACCTGGAGGGAGAGCTTGCTGATTCTGGGGAGATGCTTTGGTGAACTGTGGGCTATAGTAGGGACCATTATGGTAAGATGTGTGTTTAGGTGAGGTGCTCATGGAAGGATCCAAAAGGATTAAAGGAATGGCAATGAGTGCGCTTGGATATTCACAGTAGCAAAGTCTCTGGATTACAGATTTCTAAAGCTGTTTATTAAGTGTCAAGAAATAGGTTTGTGGTTGCTGTCATACAAAGTTGGTAGGGTCAAAGGAATGCTGGAGAGGCAATTTAATTGTATGTTAAATTGGGAAAAATCTCATTGGGGAGAGACATTATATTTAGCACAGGTACAAGGGGTAGCAAAGCACTGGGGAACATTACTCAAGCTTCATCTACTATGTGCTATATCCTATCATCTCCAAAGGAATGGAAACTTTTTATATGTGCTGCTCTATATTAACATCTGTTTTAAAAGATCTCTGTTGAATTCCAATTACACAGTTTGGTGCTTACTTCCTTTTAATTTTCTCCCTTCAGTTTGGTTAAAGAAAGGCCTTTTCCTTTAGAAATTAATTGCCTTAATTAATAAGTAGATTAATAGTGATTGCTGGTGAGCTGGTCACTAGCATTCTCCCCAGAGAGAGTAAATCAGAGTAAGTTCTTACATCTTTCCCTAAATTGCTCCCAGCCATATTCACCAACCAAACAACTGTGCAAGAAGGTGAATAAATGAAATAAAATTTATATTCTCAGTATACCTTGAAAGAAGCCACTTGGTTGTGAGCAGCAGAGACTTCTTCATTGCAGGACATTAGCAGAGATTTCAATCTTCTTTTTTTTTCCAGCTACTAAAATAAAATTGCAAATAGCTGATAAATCTCACCAGAGAACATTAGGTGTATGGGAAACTCCTGAAGCTCCTAATCAGTATCATAGAAACAGATTATATCAAGATACTTTGGAGGAGAATCATTGAGCATGAATGAGAATTTTTTTTTAAAAATATTTTATTTATTTATTTGAGAAGCAGAGTTACAGAGAGAGGGAGGGACAGAGAGAAAGATCTTCCATCTACTGGTTCAGTCCAATGGCCAGAGCTGGACCCACCCAAAGCCAGGAGCCAGGAGCTTCTTCCAGGTTCCCATGTGGGTACAGGGGTTCAAGGACTTGGGCCATCTTCCACTGCTTTCCCAGGCCATAAACAGAGAGCTGGATTGGAAGATGAGCAGCCAGGACACGAACCGGCACTCATATGGAATGCTGGTACTGCAGAGGGAGGCTCAGCCTATTATGCCACAGCCCTAAGAATGGGAGCTTGTATGGTCTTACACCTGCACACACTGACATGCAGGCAGTTATTCAGCCCCAGCTAGACACATGTAGAAATTTAATAAATTTTCATATCTATAATTTATCATACTGGTCATGGACATTTTTGCAAGGTAAATAAACTATCACTGAATTTGAAAAATCAATGCTCACAGATATAAACACAACTGTGAGGCTGGTCTTTCTCTTAAAATGGAAATAAATATGTCCATAAAACATGGTGATTTAGAAGCTGACTTTATTTCAAATGTCCTTTGGCAGCAGGTAGCCACAACTTCTTGGACTTTCTGCTTCAGGCAAATGAACATATGGACTCCTATGGGAAGGAAGTGAGAAAGTTGTGTTAGATGCATGTGGCATGCAGGGAAATAATAATATACACTGTAGGAGGAGGTGAAAGATGAAAACCTCCTTAAGATCTTCAAGCCCTTAGAGTAAAAAGTTTCACTTTTCTATTTATGTCAAAGTCCAACTCTGCTTTCTGAATTTAACTGAGGAGTATGGATGTCCAAAGAGTTGGTCAATAATAAAACTTCCTCATGGATGCTCCCTGAAAATAAGTGAAAATTTAACAGGAAGGCCTTGTTCTGAGCTAATAAACAATCTGGTTAAACAGCAAATGAGAATCTTCAGGTTGATCTTAGAAAAGACTATGTGTCTTCAGAAAATCTATCAAAGAATTCAGGAGAAAAATTGTATGTTTCAAAGTATTGCCATATTAAATGATTCATAAATGTGGTGCTGTAGACAGTTTTTAAAACCTCCAACAGACAATTTACCTCCTCAAATCTGCATCCCTCTTTTGTCTCCACTGACCCATCCCCAATCCACCAGCTCCATCCTTCCTTGAGACAAGGTGGTACAAAAGGGACCTATAAGTATTAAATGCAATATTTACAAGCTCTCATGAGGGAAAACATCATAGCAAGGTATCTTTGAGGCTAATCCAATGGTACATCTATGTTTTCCCCTGAAGAAAGTTCAGCACTGTTGTGATTGTTCCATGGAGGAAATGTATTAACACCACAAACTGAGTCAACTGTCTTTGTAACAACCTCAATATTGACACTTGTACAGTAGCCATGATCCTTAGGCATGCCCTATTCTTGTAAATATGCCAATTTTCAATCTGATCCTTATGTCCCACACTAAACTATGACGACATAGTTGAGCCTTGGATGAAAGTACTACATGAAAGAGAAATACTGGAAAGGGGGTGGCTTGGCTACCATTTCATGGTATCTATTAAGCAATCAAAAACAGTAAGTCATTGATCATTTTTTTTTGTTTTTTTTTGGTTTTTTTTTTGACAGGCAGAGTGGACAGTGAGAGAGAGAGAGAGAGAGAGAGAGAGAGAAAGGTCTTCCTTTGCTGTTGGTTCACCCTCCAATGGCCGCTGCGGCCGACGTGATCATGTTTTCAAAAGCATGGGTGAGCTTCCAAATAATTGCTTTAGGCCTCACATCTTTGATATAGCCACAGATGCTATTTATTTTACCCTTATATTTAATTATATGCACTGGTGTTAGGCATGTTGTTGCAGGTGAGCATCCTTCACTTGTAAGTGGATGATCTTTTGTAATTTTTTAAAGATTTATGTATTTGGAAGTCAGAGAGAGAGAGAGAGAGAGAGAGAGAGAGAGAGAGAGAAACAGACACAGAGGAAGAGATCTGCTGGTTCACTCCCTCAATAGCCACAACAGTCAAGTATGGGCCAGGCAGAAACCAGGGTCCAGGAATTCCATCTCAGTCTCCCAGATGTGTGGCAAGGGCCAAGTACTTGGGCCATCTTCTGCAGCTTTCCAGGCACATTAGCAAGAAACTGGATCAGAATTGGAGTAACAAGTACTTGAACTGACAATTGTGGCACTTGCTGGTGTTGCAGAAGTACCTTAGCCTGCTATGCCACAATGATAGTCTTGAAGTGGGTCACTTTGAACATTTTATTTCTGTTTAGCCTGTCACTGAATAATGCCAGAAGATTAGTTTCTACTGAGTAACTACAATGAGAGCTGAGACCCATATACATCAAATCCAAATGCCAACATGACCCAACCGAATTTCAAAATAAGATTCCTTCCAGAAATATTAGACATCGGCCAGTGCCGTGGCTTAACAGGCTAATCCTCCGCCTTGCGGCACCGGCACACTGGGTTCTAGTCCCAGTTGGGGCACCGGATTCTATCCCGGTTGCCCCTCTTCCAGGCCAGCTCTCTGCTATGGCCTGGGACAGCAGTGGAGGATGGCCCAAGTCCTTGGGCCCTGTACCTGCATGGGAGACCAGGAGAAGCACCTGGCTCCTGGCTTTGGATCAGCACGATGCGCTGGCCACAGCGGCCATTGGAGGGTGAACCAACGGCAAAAAGGAAGACCTTTCTCTCTGTCTCTCTCTCTCACTATCCACACTGCCTGTCAAAAAAAAAAAAAAGAAAGAAAAGAAATATTAGACATCAGCAGAATCTAATTCCAAAGACTACATTCCACAAATAGGTCAGGTGCTGATGTTATAATGGCAAATAAAGCAGATACGGTTCTTCTCCTCATGAAGTTTACAATCTGGTATGAAAGAGCAATCTCTCCAAAGAGTATTGCACAACATAGTAAACACTCATGTGAAGTGAACAGATTCAAACACTCCCAATCCAGCACCTCTAATCTCACAGACTACAAGGGACAGAAGTAGTCATAAGCATAGAATGCCATGTGATCTGGTTAACCATTTATTTATAGAGCTTCCAATTAAAATTTTAAAACACAAATGACACACATATACCTAAGAATGCATATTATTTAGCTGCTACCTCAATGTAAGAAAAAATGATCATGGCATAATATCAAGAATGAGGCTTTGAGACTCATCCTGTTCTTGGACAGTTTGTAACCCTATGTGCTTCTCCGTAGTGTGGATTATCCTTACTGTTACTCTTTCTCATTTTGTTTTTCCAGATGAGAAATCAGAGGCATTAGAAAGAGATCCACAAGACAAAAGAATGATTTTGAAACCACTATTAGATTTGGATTGGCTTTTCTCCTATATTCTTTAATCACATTCCCATGGGCAAATCAGAAAGCCCTTCTTTCTTTTTTTTTTAAGATTTTTATTTATTTTACTTGAAAGTCAGTTACATAGAAGAGAGGCAGAGAGAGAGAGAGAAAGAGAGAGGTCTTCCATCCGCTGGTTCGCCCACCAATTGGCCTCAGTGACTGGAACTGTGCCAATCCAAAGCCAGGATCCAGGAGCTTCTTCCAGGTTTCCCACATGGGTGCAGGTGCCCAAGGACTTGGGCCATCCTCCACTGCTATCCCAGGCCATTTCAGAGAGCTGGATGGGAAGTGGAGCAGCTTGGACTCAAACTGGCACCCATATGGGATGCCGGTGCTTCAGACCAGGGTATTAACCCTCTGTGTCACAGCGGTGGCCCCAAGACAACCCTTCTAACTTCAGTTTTCTCTTTGTAAACTGTTATAATATTGTCTTCAGAATTAATCTAAGGCGTTGAATGAGGTGGTGTGAGGCAATTAGTCCCTTAACTTGGCTCCTAGGAGATTTTCAGGAATGTTTGTGCTCTAGTTCCCCTGTTTGTCTTTCCAAACTTTGTGAATTATTTCTTTTTTTTTTTATTTTTGACAGGCAGAGTGGACAGTGAGAGAGAGACAGAGAGAAAGGTCTTCCTTTTGCCGTTGGTTCACCCTCCAATGGCCGCCGCGGTAGCGCGCTGCGGCCGGCACACCGCGCTGATCTGATGGCAGGAGCCAGGTGCCTATCCTGGTCTCCCATGGGGTGCAGAGCCCAAGCACTTGGGCCATCCTCCACTGCACTCCCTGGCCACAGCAGAGAGCTGGCCTGGAAGAGGGGCAACCGGGACAGGATCGGTGCCCCGACCGGGACTAGAACCTGGTGTGCCGGCGCCGCAAGGCGAAGGATTAGCCTGTTGAGCCACGGCGCCGGCCCAAACTTTGTGAATTAAAGGATTAATAAGGCTGGCGCTAATTCTCTGCCTGTGGTGCCAGCATTCCATACGGGAACTGGTTTGTGTCCGGGCTGTTCCTCTTCTGATCCAACTCTTTGCTATGGCCCAGGAAGGCACTATAGGATGGCCTAAGAGCTTAGGTTCCTTCCTCCATATGGGAGTCTGGGAAGAAGCTCCTGGCACCTGGCTTCTGATCAGTCCAGCTCCAAGCATTGTGGCCATTTGGGGATTGAACCAGCAGATGGAAGACCTTTTTCTCTATATATAACTACCTCTCAAATAAATAAATAGAATCTTCAAAAAATGATCATATAAAATGATTTAAAACAATCACCAAAATCAATGACATATCAATATAAAAATTTATTCTCCAATCTGGATACAAAACTATGCCTTTGTACGCCACCTAAAAGTTATATTGTATTCATACTCATTTATTATTTGATTCTTATAGACAAAGACCCAGAGAAATCCTCCAGAAAGAAAAGCAGCAGATATTTTTCTGAAAGAACAAGGTTATGAAGAAGACAGGATTGGGGTCAGTCAGCAAGAGCAGGTGTCATTCTTCATTCTTTTTTTTTTTTTTTGACAGGCAGTGTGGACAGTGAGAGAGAGAGAGAGAGAGAGAGAGAGAGAAAGGTCTTCCTTTTTGCCGTTGGTTCACCCTCCAATGGCCGCTGTGGCCAGCGCATCGTGCTGATCCAAAGCCAGGAGCCAGGTGCTTCTCCTGGTCTCCCATGTGGGTGCAGGGCCCAAGGACTTGGGCCATCCTCCACTGCACTCCCGGGCAATAGCAGAGAGCTGGCCTGGAAGAGGAGCAAGCGGGATAGAATCCGGTGCCCCAACTGGGACTAGAACCTGGTGTGCTGGCGCCGCAAGGCGGAGGATTAGCCTGATAAGCCACGGCGCTGGCCAAGAGCAGGTGTCATTCTTAAAGCTTTGGGTACAAGAAAGGATGAACACCAACCAAATCTTGAGATTTTTGGCGGGGTATATATAAAGGAAAGAAAAGGGCTCTAGTTTCCAGTTCAGTCTCTGCCCAAGGCTGCCAGGCCCTTGGGGAGGGCCAGCAGCTCTGACCGCTAGGAATGCCCGTACCTGGACTCCATTTCCCAGAGCTCCCTAGGAACTCCCAGCATTCCCTGTGAGTGTGGCTCCGGGGCCCCATCAGCGTCTGCCTCAGCGCCGCTCCCGCTCTCACACTCACCAGGCTCCTGTCCCGTCCTGGCAATCCCAGGGGGTTCGCGAGCGCGCAGCCCTGCGTAGCCCCCGCCGCCTCCACTTCCGCTTCCGCCGTGCCGCGGGATTTTCCCGCCGCGTACCTTCAGCCCCAGGTTCTCTGCATTGTCCTGAGGCGCGCGGCTGGGTCCCTCAGGAGTTTCCACGGCAAGTACGGAGACCGGGAAGGGTAGTGCAAACGTGCGTGTGGGAGAGGCCTGGGTGCGAGGGCGGCTGGCGGCTCCTGACTGGGCTCGCTCTCCTGGGCGCGCCTCCCAGTGACCGTCGGCTCGCAGCACTGACAGTGGCTGCAACCGCTGCCTCCCAGCGTCTTAGTGAGTTCCTGGCGCTGCCTCCGCTCAGCACTTTTCTCCATGTGTTTTATTTTGCGTATGCAAGGGGGCGGGACCCGGCGCGGCGGCGCTGGGCGGCCCTCAGCCGGGGAGGGAGGCTCAGGTGAGGCTCGGCCTCGCTGTGCTCCCACACATCTGCTAGTGGGAAGCCTGCGGACACCCTGGGCAGCTGGGACTCTGCGTACTTGCTGGACTTTTTCCCAGTGGGGGTGGGGGTGTATGCAGCAGCTTTGTTGGATGGACCCCCGGCTCCGTGTGGAGTCCCCAGACACTCTTTGCAACCCGGAGTTTGAGGCGGTGGGAAAGTAGCTAAGTAGCTGGTGTTTGTTTTTTTTTTTTTTTCTTCTTCTTCTTCTTCTTTTTTGGGGGGGCTGCTGTTCGATTTCTGGCTTCAACCCTTCTTTTTCTCCTTTTAGCAGGGTTGGCGGCTCCTGATCCCTTTGCAAAATGAGAAGTGCAGTGAATGCAAGCCTACTCTGCTTGGGGCCGTAACTGGAGCTATTTTCATCTGGAGTTGTCTCAAGTGAGAAGCTACAAACACAGCCAGGCAGAAAGGTAAGGTTTGTGCCCAAAGACTCCAACTTGGTTATCTTACAGGCCCTAGTGTTTTAATTAAGGGGGCCAGTTAGTTTTCTTATTTTGGGTTCAGTGTTGAAGCCCAAGCCAATTTCAGAATTGGGAGCCTAGTAACTGTAAATTTTTCATAATGTCAGTGATGTGCAGAAGCTTCTGTACAAGCTGTTAGTGTGAGGAGGGGCTAAGAGAGAAAAGGGAAGAGAAAGAAAGTTGCAGGTCTCCCCCCACAGAGAGGCCCACACAGCAGAGTCTAGAGAAATGTGGCCTTGAACAATACTGCTGAGTTACTTTCTGAGGTTTTCAAATGAATAATCAGGTTTTAGTGATTCCCAGGTTCTGTTAGAGGGTTTGGCTCTGTGACTAGATGACTAATTTATGAGACTAATTTAAATTAACAAGGCCAGGTAGAAAGTAAAAGTAGAAAGTGATTCCTAAGTGTGTGTGTGTGTGTGTGTGTGGCAGCCTTACTTCTTAAATGGCAGTGTGCTATTTTTGTTCTTTTCTCTAGCAAGCTTCCTATCTTTCTGCTTATTTTATTTTTTTAGAGATTTATATATCTGTTTGAAAGGCAGAGTTACAGAGAGGGGGAGAGAGGGAGGGGTATCTTCCATCTGCTGGTTTGCTCCCCAAATGATCAGAATGGCCAGAGCAGGATGTATCAGGAGCCAGGAGCCTCCCAGGTCTCCCATGTGGGTGCAGGGTCCCAAGGACCTGGGCCATCCTCCATTGCTTTCCCAGGCCACAGCAGAGAGCTGGATGGGAAGTGGAGCAGCCAGGACCCAAACTAGCGACCACATGGGATGCTGGCACTGCAGGTGGCGGCCTCACCTGCCATGGCACTGGTCCCTCCGTGTGCTTATTGAAGGGCAAGCAGTTAGGTATTTCTGCTGTGAAGGACTGCTTCAGACCCTCAAAACAGGTGTAAGTGCCCTTTCTGAGCAACTATGTTGTGTGACCGTTAATGTGACTTGAAACAACTAGTAACAGGATTCCTAGACATGTCAGGCCAACTGGCTGTCCTTGGCAGATCCTTCCCTGTACTGCTATAAGTTGACAGGTAAATTTAAAATTTGGAAAAGAAAATTTTAAAAATATGAAATATTTAACTTAGTACGGAAAAGCATCAATTAGGAAGCAGTCTGATGATATCCATTCATCTTCCCATTAATAACAGTGATTGACATCTGCTACAGGGTGAAAGGAAATATTCTGAATTGCTAGGAGGATTCAGCTGTAGTTTAACTGAGGTTTTTCTGTTCAAGGGAATAACCAGAGTACTTCATTGTAAATGGGTTATTTGAAGGAGGGGGCACCTTTTTTTTCTTTTTTTGAATCTCTACGTAAAGATCATAATTGGTAGCAGATGGTGTTTTTTGATCACATTTTGAGTTCATTAAGTTTCTATGTGGAAGTTATCAAGCCTTAGTATTCCTTTTATGTTATCTTTTTTTTTTTTTTTTTAATAATTTATTTGAAAGGCAGGGTTAGAGGCAGAGATAGAGAATGGTCTTCTGTCCACTGGTTCACTCTACAAATGGCCACAACGGCTGGAACTGGGCTGATCCGGAGTCAGGAGATTCTTGTGGGTCTCCCATGCAGGTGCAGGGGCCCAAGGACTTGGGCCATCTTCTACTGCTTTCCCAGGCCATAACAGGGAGCTGGATCAGAGGTGGAGCAGCCAGGACTCCAAGTGGCGCCTATATGGGATGCTGGCTCTGCAGGTAGCTACTCCACAGCGCTGGCCCCATCTTTGCTTTTGATAAATAACCTTTCTTCTATGTATCACTAAAGATAGGTTTTTTTTAAAAAATAAGATTTATTTATTTGCTTACTTAGAAAACAGAGTTAGAGAGGGAGGGAGAGAGATATAGATAACTTTCATTGCTGGTTCACTCCACAAATGCCCACAATGGCCAGGTTTGGTCTAGGCCTAAGATAGGAGCTTGAAACTCTATCCAGGTATCTCACATTGGTGGCAGGAACCAAAGCACTTGGGCAATCTTCTGCTTTCCCAGGTGCATTAGCAGGGAGCTAGACTGGAAGTGGAAAAGCTGGGACTTTAATAAGTCTTCTATATGGGATGCTGGCATTGTAGGTGGAGGCTTAACCAGCCATGTCACAATGCTAGCCCCTCCATGTACTTTTTTAAACGACTTTTTTTTCAGAGATTTATTTATTTGCTTGAACGGCAGAGTTACAGAGAGGCAGAGGCAGAAAAAGAGATCTTCCATCTACTGGTTCACTCCCCAGATAACTGTAAGGGCTAGAGCTGGGCCAGTCTCTGAAGCCAAGAGCTTCCTCTTGGTCTCCTATGTGGGTGCAGGGGCCCAAGGACTTGGGCCATCTTCTACTGCTTTCCCAGGCAATAGCAGGGAGCTGGATTGGAAGTGGAGCAGCGGAGCAGCCAAGACTTGAACCGGCGATTCTATGGGATGCTTGCACTGCAGGTGGTGGCTTTACCTGCTATGCCACAGTGCCAGCCCCTGAAAGATTTATTTTATTCATTTGAAAGATAGAATGATAGAGTGAGTAAGAGAGGTGTTCCTTCTATTGATTCATTCCCTAAATGCCCACAGTGTGTGGACTTGGCTAGGCCAAACCCAGGAGCCTGGAACTCCATTTAGGTCTCCAATTGGGTGGCAGGGACCCAAGTATTTGGGCCATCTTCTGCTACCTTTGCCAGGGGCATTAGCAGGGAGCTGGATCAGAAGTGGAGCAGCTGGGATGCAAATTGGTAAATCATAAGGGATGCTAGCATCGCAGCAAAGACTTAACATTATGACACAGTTCCAGCTTCTCTGTCTATATGTATATGTGTGTGTGTGTGTGTGTATACATATATATATTTTTTTTATTTTTTAAAGATTTTTTATTTGAGAGGCAGAGTTACAGAGAGAAAAGTCTTCTATTTGCTGGTTCACTCCCCAAATGGCTGCAGTAGCTGGAGTTGGGCCGATCTGAAGACAGAAGCCAGGAGATTCCTTTGGGTCCCCCATGAATGGTGCTTCTTTACAATATAGACCTCTGCAGGTATTGTACTGGGTAATGTGGCCTTCAAAGCTTATTTTGAGTATTGTATTTGAAAGTTTCATAATTTTTTTTTTTTTTACTTACCTAAGGTGTATTTCGCCTGGAACACATACAGACCAAAGTCAGCTGTGTGTAGATCACAGGAAGTTGTCTGTTGATTTTCCTGAATGAAAGTGGTAGTCTGTTGCTGCCCTCTGGCTTGTGAAGCCTGTGATGTCTTTTGCCTGAGCATCTGTAAACCAGAAATATGGACTCTCAACCACTTTTTTTTCCTCCTCCCCCTGACTTTCTTCCTCCATCTCTTTCTCTTTGCTGTTTCTCATGGTCTGCAACAGGGGTGATTCGCTAAGCATACTGCTTTGATCCAAGATGCTACTTGTCCTCTGTCCCTGGGAACACTGCTTGTTGTGTGACACTGGCCACTGAAAGAGACTTTATGGATTTACACTGGGCATCGGCAAGATGGACAGCTTGTCTTACCTTCCCAGCTTTTTAAAATTTCCAGCCCTGGTGGTTTTGGCACCCATGACAGAGGCTGGCCATAATGCTTCTATCCCTTGGAAGCAGCCATGATCCTTTGGTGTATATCTGTCACAGTAGACAGTGATGTGCATATTGTATTCACCAGTAGTTTCTATACCTTTGCTTCTCTGTACCTTCTGCAAGGTGGGCTGCCAGGCAATTTTGCCAAGTTTGCTTTTGCGCCTTCCTTAACTATACCTCTGCCCTCAGTGTTCTCATAATCTAGATTGCACTTCAGGCGATGTGCTGGATCGCAGTGGCAGGGGCTTTCCATGCATTTTCTTCCACTGTGAACCAGATGAGCTGTCAGTTAACTTTTACACCAGCCTAGGAACTGCAGAATTGCCATGGTCCCCGGTTTGCATTTAGCAGATGCAGATGGCAAGTGATAGGACTTGGGGTCACAGTACCCCTCCAGGTCTCTCTGATCACTTATTGAAGGTGTGTGCTGTTTCTGGCCTCATTTCTGATAGGGCATCCTCATCTGGCTCAGAAGATTGGGACGGCAGGTTCAAGCCCTCCAATCCCCCAGTCAGTGCTATTGTGCATGCTTCTGGTCATGGGAAAGGCCAACTCTTTCTCACCTGATAGCCGTGGAGTGCTGGCATGTGCCAGTCTCATCAATGAGCATTGATATATATATATACTTGTGGGAAGTATTTTTCTAATGGTGTTCAAAGGCAAGTTGGCCTTGGTGTTGCCTTGGTTGGCTTATGCTCTGGAGACTCTGGAGTGAAGAGGGGTGCAGAGATGCACTGCAGTGCATTTCACTACATCAGCAAGTGTAGACCTCTAGAGAATTTGGGGGAGATAGGGTAAAGAAATTCACCCATCCCCTCATTTCTTTGCTTTCCTCATTGTCTTTCTCTAATCTTGGTATTTTCTGGCTTTTCCATTGACTCCCACGCACCAGATTCCATGTGATTCTGTTTTCACAACCCTCAACCCTTTTGTCAGAGAAGAAAAAAGTTGTTCTCAGTCACTGTAAAACATTCCCAAATACTGTGATTTCCTTGTGACCAGAAGGCTAGAAAACTGACGACTCTTGGGACCTAGTAGGTTTTCTGGGTGCTTATCCTGGGGCTCACTTTCAGGAGTTCCTGTGTGACTGCTCCGTATTTTATATTCACAACTGCCACTACTTCCTGCTTGTGAAGTGGCTTTTCTCATTTTCTTCAAGTGCCTGGTTGGGATGTGGCTATGGTCACCCAGAGTAAAAACTAAATCTTTATTTGGCACTTGGCAATATAAGTGCTAAGCCCTGAAATCTTCTTTTCAGAGTTATTCAGAAAGTAATTGTGCTTTAAAATGACTGGGCTGTGGGTAGGCAGGGCAGTTATCTTCAAGCCTGATAAGAACTTGAATTGAAGGTGTTTTTCCACTTCATGATTTTCCCTAAGATTTGCTTCATTTTAAGAAAACTACAGCTGAGATTTGTTTTTCCCTGTTCCTCTAATTTTTGTGCTTCTCCGCTCTATAGCCACCAACAGGAAGACTTTTTTTTTTTTTTTTTTTGTCTTCCCCTTAGAGGCTGAGAACAGCATTTTTGTCCACGTTGGCAGTGCTTTTGCAGGCTGTCTCCATGACTGGAGACACTAAAAGGCATCTGCCTAGACCCAGTATACCTTTTCAGTAGAAGTCATCATGAAATCCACCTGCCTTGTACATTGCTCATGATTTTGGTTTTGAAATCTGCTGAGAGTGTGTCTCCTCTGTCGGTGTCTTTAAGCTGGAGTTTTCCTACTGGAGGCCGAAGGCTGCTGAGGGGTAGCACAACGGCCAGCCTTGCTGTGTGGCTTTGGCTGTGGCTCATCTTTCATCCTTTCCCTTTCTGTTGACTTGTGTGTGTTCTGACCCTGCTTGTTGGAGAGACCTGTGAAGCAGGTCTTGGCTTTGTAATTTGTGCTAGTTGTAACCTGTGTTTTGTGTTTTGTTGTAATTTGTGTTAGTTGTAATTTGCGTTTTGTGTTTTGTTGTAATTTGTGCTAGTTGTAATTTGTGTTTTGTTGTAATTTGTTTGTGTTTTGTGTTTTGTTATAATCTGTTGATCAAGGCTAGCTGTAATCTGAGCCATGGCGAAAGATGTCCTTAGGTTGTGACTGATTCTGCCTTTTTTGTTTTTCCACATAAAAGTGGAAAATGAAACCTTTTCCAAACCAGTATGTCAGAAAGTAGCATCTGGACTCAGCTAACAGATCCACTGTCTCTATGTTTCTATCTTTTCAGCCCAAACCTTATCAGACTCTTATTAGAGAAGAGGAAGTTTGTTAGCTTAGTCAGAACTGATATGTGTGGATATCTGTTCCTCTCAGAGTGGCAAAGCTATAGCTTTTCTGTTTGTTTGGTTTGCATTGCGTGGTGCTGTCCCCCATGGAGATCTCCATGCCATACGCTGGCATGGAGAAAAGTTCAGTGAGTCTGTATTCCTTAAGCAAAATAAAATTCTTTTTTTTTTTTTTTTTTGACAGGCAGAGTGGATAGTGAGAGAGACAGAGAGAAAGGACTTCCTTTTTGCCGTTGGTTCACCCTCCAATGGCCGCTGTGGCCGGCGCATTGCGCTGATCCAAAGCCAGGAGCCAGGTGCTTCTCCTGGTCTCCCATGCGGGTACAGGGCCCAAGGACTTGGGACATCCTCCACTGCCTTCCCGGGCCATAGCAGAGAGCTGGCCTGGAAGAGGGGCAACCGGGATAGAATCCAGCGCCCCGACCGGGACTAGAACCTGGTGTGCCGGCCCCACAAGGCGGAGGATTAGCCTGTTAAGCCACGGCGCCGGCCAGCAAAATAAAATTCTGATCTGAAAATTCATCAGATTCTCATCAGAAGGGTGGGGAAACTTATTTGTTTCAAATTAGGTGTTCTATAAATTGGCATCCTCTTCCCTTTTGTTCATGGTCTTCCTCCTTCATGGAGAACTGTGTGTTCTGGTGACTGAGAATATTTGTGAACAATCACAGTATCCAGAGTTGCCTTGGTGACCAGTCTCTAACCAGAAACAAAGGTGAAAATGAGGAGACTGTGACCCTGAAGCCACTCTGGGTTTGTGCTCCTGCTCTTTTTCTTTCCTTAGGAGCTGGAGCGGCCTTCACAAAGTTATACCAGGAAGCATTGTTGCTTTCAGTTTTTGGAAAGGAGAGAAATAGTTGTTTTTTCTTTTTTCTTTTTTTATAGGGAAGGATTCAAGAGGCATTAGACAAAGTCAGCAGCAACTTTCTTGGCTCCTGTCCTGCTGACATGTATCAGGATATTTATGGTCAGTTTTATGTAAATATATATTTAAGGCACATTAGAAGGCCTGAGTATGTCCCTTAGAAGTCATGTCCCTACAGAACTCTTTTGAAGTAAGTGCTCTTTCTCATATAATTAGGTGACCATCTATAAGAGTGTTTCCAAAGGAAAGCAAGCTTTAACGGCAGATTGAATGTTTTTTTTTTTTTTGGGGGGGTGGGGGAGGCAGCGAAAGAAGAGAGGTTAGAATGTGTTCAGTAAAGTAATGAGATAGGACATTTGTGCAGATGGCCAACATTAATCATGTATATTTTAGTGTGTTGTATTTTTAAAACTTAGAGTTAATTTCTGACATTTTTATTTTCTTCACATAAAATTTTTTCATAAGATGTAGAAAAATGATCTAGTGAAATGCAATAGTAAACTCCTAAAAGCCGTTAGCTTTAGAGTTTGATAGGCAGTTGGGAGAGGGGTGGATATGTGTGTGTGTATCCCTTGGTTGGGGCAGGAGTTTTATCAGTGAGTTTCATGTCTTTAAAATCAGTTTTATAGTGGCAGCACTGGCAGTCCTTACAGGTGCAATGCCCGTTCTCGGCATCCCTATGTAAATAGGTCCACATGTGAGCACCTTGGAATGGGGAACCTGCAGACTTGCAGTAATTCACATGTGCCCTTTGCTGAAACCTGGAGACTGATAGGTTGGATCTTTGTGATTCAATTTGCACTTTTTCTTTAGAATTTGAAATACACCTATTTAGGTAAAGTATCCTCTCTCCTGGTAAATGAATCCAGCTGGCTTGCCTGTCCTTCTACTGGATATCACAGGTGGTTCCCAAGGCAGGTATTGGGCTCTGTGGAAAGAAAGAAGCTGTTGCAGAACTGACTTATTTCTCCTGGAAATTGGGAGAAGCAGTTCGTGGAGGATGCATAATTCCCTAGGGTGGGGGCTGCAGTAATTTTTGTTCATGGTCACTCCCTAAGCCAGTTCCCAAAGCTGCTTCTCTAGGGAAAAGAGACTACCATTTATAGGCCAGTTACGAATGTCCTACACAGTAGTGTGACTAACATATGAAGTGTCTGTAGATATGTTTCCCAGGGCCCTTAAAATCAACATTTCCCCAGTAAGGAAACTTTATAACGAGGGAAGGTAGGCATTGTCTGCTGCCTTAGGCTACAGTCTATGCATTTATTACCCCCTTGGCCCTCTGGCCCCTCTGTACATCCTTATGATTCTCTTTAGGCCATCTCTGTGTTTAAATTCTTGCTTGTGTGACAGTCTTTAGCCAGCCTGCTGGAATATCCGCTCAGACTAAATGAGAGTTGACTTTGTGCATTCTCATTCCAGGGTTAGAAGTGCTCAGGAATACCTATGACTGTCCCTCTCTTCTGGCTCACCACAGCAGTGGACACTGGGCACAGACCCTAAATTACTTTGCTTGGTCCTCCATCCTTGGCCTTCCTGGTGGTCATGCACATTCTCGGGTAGGCAGGAAACCTGGTGGCTCACAGCAGGCTTTGGCTTTCTACTTTGCTCTGATCTATGATATATTTGAAAAGTCTTCTTGGGTCCCAAAAGCCCTGAGTACAGGGTGATATTTTGTACTCAGAGATGTATATTTTTGTAAGATTTATTATTATTATTTTTAAAGAGTATTTAGGCTGGTGCCATGGCTCACTAGGCTAATACTCTGTCTGCGGCACCGGTACTCCATGTTCTAGTCCCAGTTGGGGCGCCGGTTCTGTCCCAGTTGCTCCTCTTCCAGTCCAGCTCTCTGCTGTGGCCCGGGAGTGCAATGGAGGATGGCCCAAGTCCTTGGGCCCTGCACCCACATGGGAGACCAGAAGGAAGCACCTGGCTCCTGGCTTTGGATCAGCGCAGTGCGCTGGCCGTAGCGACCATTTGGCGGGTGAAGCAATGGAAGGAAGATCTTTCTCTCTGTCTCTCTAACTCCTGTCAAAAAAAAAAAGTTATTTATTTATTTGAAAGGCAGAGTTACAGAGAGGCAGAGCCTGAGAGAGAGAGAGGTCTTCCATCTGCTTGTTCACTCCCCAGATGGCCACAATGGCAGGAGCTGAGCCAACCCAAAGACAGGAGACAGAGCTTCTTCCAGGTTTCCCACGTGGATATAGGGGCCCAATGACTTGGCCCATCTTCTATTGCTTTTCCAGGTCATAGCAGAGAGGTGGATCAAAAGTGGAGCATCCGGGACTCAAACTGGCGCCCATGTAGGATGCCAGCATTGCAGGTGGTGGCTTTACCCACTATGCCACAGCGCCAGCCCCAGATTTATTATTTGAAAGGCAAAGGTAGCGAAAGAGAAATTGCCCATCATCTAGTTCACTCCCCAAATGGTTCCAATGGCCAGGGTAATCCTGGCTGATGTTAGGAGCCAAGAATACCATCCAGGTCTCCCATGTGGGTGGCAGGGGCCCAACTACTTGTGCCATCTTCATCTGTTTTCCCAGATACATTAGGAGGGAGCTGTATTGGAGATGGAGCAGCCAAGTCTCCAACCAGTGCTCATATAGGATGCCAGCATTGCAGACAGTAGCTTAATCTGTTGCACCACAACACCAGCCCCAAGAGATGTGTCTTTATAAGGTCATGTGTTGCTAAGAATCAACTGAGCCCATCAAAGCCATGGCCAGCCTGGAATGATCAGGGTCCTAGTGACATTGTGCCTATGATGCTGGACACTAGGGGGGATACTTTTCAAGGTCTTTGAGACTGAAAGTAGGGGGAAACCTGGCATGGGGTTTTAGAATTGCTCTTGCTGAGGAAAATGGGGCAGCGCCAAGGTCATCAGGTGCACCTCTGGATTGCAGCCAGAGCAGATGACCACTGCGAAGGGTCAGCAGATCACTTGATGAACCATCCATCTATCCTGACTGCACAGACATAGCTCAGCTCTGGCTCGTCTGCCCCTGCATTCTCCCTAAGCCTCTTCTCCTTCTCTCCAGGGGAGGCAGGGACTTCAGTGATGTGTGTGGTGGTTTCTTGTTTTTCCTCAACATAGTCTTGCAGGTTCCTTTTCATGCTTCTGGGTTTGTCTTGTAGGAATGAAGAAATGTTTGCACAGTGAATGGGCTGGCTGGATGGGAGCTGTCCCTGATGGCTGCGGAATCCTCTAGTCTAGCTTGGCATGGCTCTGGCGGATCAAGCTCCACACCACTCTGAGCTGTGCTCCTACACCCAGCAGGAACTTCTAATCACCAGGTGAGAAAGCTGGTACTGGGCCCACCTTCCTGCTTCCCCTGGCAATTTATCATGCAGAAGTTATCTGGGCTGCTTGTTGCTCTCATCTGCCTGTCACCCTTGCTGTGCAGAAAAGGTGGCTAGAAATTGATCATTTTCAGGTAGGGACTTGAGAGGTACCAGGACCAGACTACGGAAGTTAGGATGTGGAGGGGCACTGGTGTCTGCCTGCAAAGGACTCCCAGCCTCTTCCCCCAGTGAGGCTTGCGAGTGCTTTCACAGATGCAGGTGACTTTGCCATCTCTCTGTGGGAGAATTTCACACGTAGACCAAGGGTAGGAGGGTCTGTGTCCTCTGTGTCCTTAGGTCACCCTAAGGATGGAGCCCCAGGTTGATTTTCTGTCTTTTGAGCACAGGGTGGAGGATGTGGGTGATGGTCAGGAGAAGGCATGTGGCCAGAGGCGATGCAGGAGGAGGGGACAGAGGGCAGACCACATGGTCATGGAGTGATGGGGCCAGCAAGTGGTGCATAGAGGAGGGAGGAGCACAGGATGTGGAAGGGTAGAGTGCAGGGTGGGCTTGTGGGTTGTGGGGGAGTGAGGTTTGGCCAGCTGTGGCATCTGCACAAAGTGAGTCACACTGTCACCTGAGGACCACACCTGGGCATCACATCATTGATTACCGTCCGGCTGGTTTCTAGAATCTTGCAACAGGAAGTTTTCCAAGGTTGTCTTCTGGTCAGCAACCTCTGCTTGATTATTTGGTGGCCTTTCTTTGAAATTGAAATGTAGTATCTAAATAACAGAAGTTGCTCTACCTCCCCTTGATGGCAGTCTCGAAAGGCTACAGGTCACTTTTCTGTGCTGACCCTGCTGCTTCTCCTCCCTCTGTTACTATCCCTTCCCCAGGAGTAGCCCTGGGTTTCCTCTGGCCTCTTTCTCCCTTCAGTTTATTGAGCAAGGTCATAACAGAGTTGAGGAACTGAGTCTCTAGGTCAGGAGGGGACTTGGCTAGGATTAGATATCTATGTGGTAGCCCAGGTTAGAGAACCTCTGAGGAATTTTGTAGAATCAGATATTGTGTGAAACAAATGAACTATTAGAATTTGTGTGTCATGGTGTTTGGGGTGGTATATAATTATAATTGCAGTGATGATATATAATAGTGTTCAAATTCAGAGTTCCAGGGTTTCCTGTGTGTCCTTCCATCAGAATCTACATAGACACATTTATCCTCTTGTCTATGTGAGACCCATCTGCAAGCCTTCCCCCATGTGTATGTCACAGGCCCACAGCACCATGGAAAGGCTTAGGATAGAACTTGAAGGGGCCTTGTAGGTCAGGAGAGGAATGCAGAGCAGGCCTGAGATGTGGGGAGTTCTGGACAGGCATTAGATATAGGCCTGAGATGGGTGGGGAGAGGCCTCTCATGTGTCTGTGTGCATCCTCCTAGGGGTGAAAGAGGACTGTCCATTACCCTGAGTGCACAGATAAACCCAGTGTTTTTCTCTTCATGAAAAGGGAGCCCCCATGGGGCTTGGGAATGCCAGAGAAGGACTCTGATTGTCAGAGAGGTGAGGAGTAGGAGGGTGGGAGTGGGGAACACTGACCTGCCTTTCTGCTGGCTTTGGATTTCAGCCAGTTAATTAAATAAACTCATTTAGATATGGCTTATGTTTGAAAAGCCTCATGTTCACATATGTGTGTAGCAGAAACAGCCATGAGAAGTCAGACATCTGACATCTTAATTCTTGTCAACTCCTTTATGGACCCTTTTAAAGTTAAGGGAAGGGGGCTGGCACTGTGGCTCAGTGGGTTAAAGCCCTTGCAGCGCCAGCATCCTATATGGGCACCAATTCGAGTCCTGGTTGCTCCACTTCCAATCTAGCCCCCTGCTAATGTGCCTGGGAAAGCAATGGAAGATGGCCCAAGTCCTTGGGCCTCTGCACCCATGTGGGAGACCCAGAAAAAGATCCTGGCTCCTGGCGTTGACCTGGTCCAGTTTTTATGGCCATTTAAATAAAATAAATCTTACAAAAAAGAAAAAAAAAGGTTTAAGGGAAGGGGTTAAGTTCATTGTTGGGGCAGAACATCCCTGCCAATCATGGAGCACCCAGTTCTGCTCTCTAGTCCCTAGTCCTTCCAGTATATTGTCACAAAGCTATATGGGAAGCAGGAAGGGAGACACTAACATGGAATTTAGGCCCAAATGCCACAATAATAATGAAAAAAGAATTCTAGAAAAAGCCAGGATGGAATGTGAGAGATACCCAGGCTTGGAGAAGGCTTTAGCAGGTCTGCTGTTAGGTCCTAGGCTTCAGCTTCCTTCGTGAGCAGTAAAATTACAAAGCAACAGCAACCTTAGAGTAACAGAAATTTGGGTGCATGGATGTGCTTTCTGCCAGGCCAGTCAGAAGTCAGAGCTGGTTTATGAATAAAAGAACCCAGCAGGTGGACTTAACCCTTTTCTAACAGCACAGATTCCTCATTGCAAATGTTACCTCCTCCTCCTAACTTGTAAGCATGGTGTTGTCAGCTTCAGGTCATGTGTGGTAGTGCTGGTGGGGAAAGGGGACTGGGAGTGTGGAGATTGTGTAGTGTAATGTAGGTTCCCAGAGCCTGCACTCATCCTTCTAAGCAGAATCACAGGAATCACCACTCAGTGTTCTGGATCTTTAGAAAGCCACCCCCAAGTTGCTGCTTATGGCCCTTGTGGTTTCTGAATCATTCATCTAGGGGGAAAGCATCAGAGGGAGGGTTTGGCGTAGGAATTTGACCTGAAGAAAGGGGAGTTAGGACTGGAAGAGAGGAGAGGAACAGGGAAGGGCTTCTCCTAACAGTGTCTTTCTCACGCAGTCTCCTGGCCTGGGGAGGACCTGTCCAGTTGCCTGTGTTTTCCACGATGGCCTGTGTTCTTCCGTGGGGACTTCCTTTTTCTTCTCACATTGCTAATTAGTTGACTATGCCTGCTCTGGCCTCCACTTCTCATTGCAATATTCTAACAAAGAGGTGGCCCAGTGGTTGAGGCTTAAGGTGCTTAGCCAGATATGAGAGAGGCTTAGCCCACATTGTTGTGGCTTGGGGACCCACCAGCTCATCTCCTTGTTGCTGTTATGATGCCAGTGCTAGGAGGCTTTTTTTTGGCCAACTTGCTCTTTTCTTTACCAACTCTTAAGGTATCAAATGCCCATTTGTAAAGAAATAAGGGTTGGAGGGTTAGACGTAGCTTTCAAGATTAGTCACCAGCATGTGTAGATTGGACTTCTGCTTCAAGCTTTAGCCTTTGGGCAGTGCCAGTGGGTGAGAAGTTAAATGAGTCACAGAAAGGGTCTCTGGGTGAGGTTCTGGTGGCTTTAGATACCTGAGTACTAAGGAATACACTCATCAAACTTGCTTCTGGACTTGGAGTGGTATTTTCTCCCAACATAATTTCCTGCTTCCTTTTAAGATAACTCATCATATTCTATTGTAAATATTTGCTTAATTGTTTTCTCTTCCATGCGCCAATTTCTGTCTCCTTTGTGACTCTATCCAGTGTGTGACTTCGTGTAGTTGTATAGTGGTTGTGAGAACACCACTTCCCCTGTGGAGCCCTGCCAAGAGGCGTTGGCTGGCTCCAGCCTCTTTGACATAGTGTGAAAGACCCTCCAGTGTTGAGCACCTTCTGGCGAGAGGATTGGCTCAGGGACAGGGTCACAGCGCAGAATCAGATGCTGGGCTTGTCAGGGACAAGCTGTATGACTCCGGGTAAATCACTTTGTTTTTTTGAACCCAGCTACTCACACTTAAAATGAGAAGTAGCAAATAATCCTTGCCATGCCTTACAGGGTGGCTGAGTTGAAAAAGATCACACAGGTGTGTTTTGTAGTCCAAAAGTAACTAAGTAAATGCCTACGTAGGCACTGTATGCATGGATATGGATACACAAAGAAATGTTTGTCTAAAGAATGAAACAGGCCGCGGCTCAACAGGCTAATCCTCCGCCTTGCGGTGCCGGCACACCGGGTTCTAGTCCCAGTCGGGGCACCGATTCTATCCCGGTTGCCCCTCTTCCAGGCCAGCTCTCTGCTGTGGCCAGGGAGTGCAGTGGAGGATGGCCCAAGTCCTTGGGCCCTGCACCCCATGGGAGACCAGGAGAAACACCTGGCTACTGCCATCGGATCAGCGCGGTGCGCCGGCCACAGCACGCCAGCCACAGCGGCCATTGGAGGGTGAACCAACGGCAAACAGGAAGACCTTTCTCTCTCTCTCTCTCTCTCTCTCACTATCCACTCTGCCTGTCAAAAAAAAAAAAAAAAAAAAGAATGAAACAGTATTAGGGGATTAAAATAGCTTATGAAATACCCTAGTGTAGGGGCCGGCGCTGTGGCTCACTTGGTTAATCCTCCGCCTACAGTGCCGGCATCCTATGTGGGTGCTGGGTTCTAGTCCCAGTTGCTCCTCTTCCAGTCCAGCTCTCTGCTGTAGCCCGGGAGGGCAGTGGAGGATGGCCCAAGTGCTTGGGCTCTGCACCTGCATGGGAGACCAGAAGGAAGCACCTGGCTCCTGGCTTCGGATTGGCGCAACATTGGCCATAGCAGCCATTTGGGGAGTGAACCAATGGAAGGAAGACCTTTCTCTCTGTCTCTCTCTCTTACTATGACTCTGCCTGTCAAATATTTATTTATTTATTTATTTAAAATAAATACCCTAGAGTAGAATTTGGAGGGAGGCTTCTCATATGCTGTTCTGTAATTGGAATTGGACTACAGTAGAGGGTTTGTTCCCTGAGGCTGATTATAGCATTCCTTCCCTAGGCAATTTGGGGCAAAAGCTTCCCAACTTTTGTAGACTCTTGGGAATGTAGGCTAACAGACCCTGTTCTATGCTGATCTGTGACATCTCAGCTGACATTTCACTTTGCCATATCCCCGTTGGGAAGAATTCACCCTTCGCCTTTCTACTCAACAGAAATCTGAGCACCTTTGTTTTTCTGTGTCCAGGGCCTGTGACTTTCTTTTCTATGGAGGGAAATAAGGGTATAACACCCTGTCTGAGGAATGACAAGCAGAAACGAGATGAAGAAGGCTTTTTGCCTAGTGATCTTTTCTAGGCTGTAAGCATAACCGATCTCTGTGCTGGGCCACTATGAAGAGGCCAGGACAGATTTCGAAGGATTTGGAAGGGCTTGTGCCTTAGGTGAGATCTTTAGAAGTTAGAGCTGGGCTGGGAGGATTGGAAAGAGCAAGCAATTGGGAAAGGCTTTAGTTGTGTGGGAAATTTCATTATGTGATTTTTTAATAGACCATTATCAAGCAGATTCATTAACAAAATCTTAATAAGTTTCAGGATTACTCTTCCAACTTCCTAGGGGAACTGTTCTCTTCATATTTATTTGCACACTTCCTGTCCTCCTTAAGCTAAGGAGACACATTGAAATTCAATCTTTTTATGACTATTGAAATGACAACAAGGGAAGACAGAAACAGTGCTTCTCCCGATAATAATAGCAGACAGTATTTTGATTGCATTGAAGGTAATCATTTATTTAATCTTTATATCACTGTTTTGAGATAGGTGTTACATATTTCCATTTACAATTCAGGAAACTGAGCCACCGGGTTTTTAAGCAAAGTTCCCCTTATCACACAAGCAAGAAGTATCGTAGATGAAAATCAAACCTGGGTAGTGTAGCTATAGGATCAATTGAAAAGGAAGAAAATCCCAGTATAGGGAGAACTATAGATCAGATTCATGATGTAGTCGTTACAATGATGCTTCCATCTGTTCATGGACTGCTAGACATTCTTTTTAATATTTATTTGATATACAGAGTGATGGAGAAAAAGAGAGACAGACAGAGAGATCCTTCATCTACTAGTTCACTAACCAAATGGCTTCAACAGCCAGGGCTAGGCCAGGCTGAATCCAAGTTACAAGAACTCCGGCTGGATCTTCCACATAGGTGGCTGGTGCCCATTTATTTGGTCCATCTTCCCTTGCTTTTTCAGGCATTAAGCAGGCACTATAATAGACGCACAGAACAGCTAGGGTTCCAGCTGGCACTCTGTTATGAAATGCCAGTGTCACTAGCAGCAGCTTAACTCAATCCACCAGAATCCAGGCTCTCAAATCCTAATCTGAGCACTTCATGTGGATATATTTGTGTCCAGCTGGGTCTATACTTGAAGAAATGATAGGAATCTTATATAGGGTGGTAGTCTTTAGATCTAGTCTATTTTAGCACACTCCCAAGCCTTTGTCACATTGCCACACTGTGGGTCCTTTGAGTTGAGGGCTTTGTTTTTAACCTTTGTTCCAAGTTTCTGATGCATTGC
Source organism: Lepus europaeus (assembly GCF_033115175.1). NCBI lineage: Eukaryota > Metazoa > Chordata > Mammalia > Lagomorpha > Leporidae > Lepus > Lepus europaeus. The sequence goes on along the minus strand of NC_084846.1, from coordinate 12,917,241 downwards.
CTGTGACTTACTAGTTATAATCTTTTTTTTTTTTTTTAACATTTATTTTATTTATTTGAAAGAGTTACAGAGAGAGGAGAGGCAGAGAGAGGTCTTCCATCTGCTGGTTCACTCCCCAAATGGCTGCAATGGGCGGAGCTGCACCGATCTGGAGCTCGGAGCCAGGAGCTTCTTCTGACTCTCCCACGCGGGTGCAGGGGCCCAAGGACTTGGAGCATCTTTTACTGCTTTCTAAGGCCATAGCAGAGAGCTGGATAGGATGTGGAGCAGCCGGCACTAGCACTGGCGCCCATATGGGATACCGGCGCTTCAGGGCAGGGCTTTAACCTGCTGCGCCACAGTGCCAGCCCCACTAGTTATAATCTTAAAAACAAGTTTGTCAAATGTATCCTTTGATGGGATGGAACAAGATGATTTAGTACCTGCTAACTCCTAATGCTCTTTGTGCTGTAGCATCTGCCTCTGGCAACTCAAAGCACCTTATAGATCTTGTGTTTTAAGAAGTGCTCCTTGAGGCTGGTAGTGTAGTGCAGTAGGTTAACTCACTACTTGTGATGCCTGCGTCCCCTGTCAGGGTACTGGTTCAGATCCTAGCTGTTCCACTTACAATCCTGCCTTCCTGGGAAGGTAGCAAAAGATGGCTCAAGAAGTTTGACCCCTGCAAACCACTCAGGAGGCTTAAATGGAATTTCTGGCTCCTTTCTTCATCCTGGCACAGTTCTGATAGTTGTAGCCATTTGGAGAGTATACCAGTGGATAAAGAGATCGCTCGCCCTCCCTCTCTCCCCCTCCCTTTCCCCCTCTCCCTCTGTGTATGTGTGTGTGTATGTGTGTGTTGCTCTGCTTTTCATGCTAACTCTTTGAGAATGCAGAGATGCTCCTGTTGTTTCTATACCTCCCTTTCCTTAGGGCTAAGTGGGATGAACACTGATACCAGATTATGAGAGTTGTCATAAAGCTAAGTGAGTTAATAGAATATACAGATAAGGTCCTAAGAGTAATAATGCCTGGCACAAAGTAAGCATTTTGTAAATGTGAGCTAAATTAATATTACAAGCGTTGGGCACAGAGCTGAAGTCTCTTGAACCGCGCTTCCCTTTCACATATGCTTTGATTGCATTACAAGGACAGACTCTGGCAAGCCCTGATCTTTTAGGGGTTTGTGTAGTTTGTGACAGGTCTTTAGCATCCCCCTACCAATTCTAATTGATGTTAAGGAATTGGTACCTAAAATGTTGCCTTTCCTCCATAGCTCCAGTTGTATGGTGGCTAGAACAGGAATGACTTGAGAGCTCACTCCATGACCCCCTGTATGAACTCTCTAAAGACAGAGGAAATGACTAGGATGTGATGCTACATTCCTAACTGGGGAGTGATAATAAGACATAGGGTCTTTCTCTGGGGCAAGGGGCTTGATTAGTTAGTCATACTCTTTGCCTCTACCTTGGTGGCTGTCAGATACCAAGCCTAAGGACAATTCACTCCTTCCCAATGACTTTGGAGAGAAGATGAGTGAATAATATAGTGTCTAAAATTACAGGGAATTTTGAGCTGTTAGAGAACTGCTGCAGACCTCTTTTCTCTCCTTTTTGATTTATTGTACTTAAGACCTAAGAATTGTGTTTTCCAGGATGGGTGCAAGTGGTTATGATGCCATTTGGGGGCCAGCGCTGTGGTGCAGTGGATTAATGCCCTGGCCTAAAGCACTGGTATCCCATATGGGCACCGGTTCTAGTCCCAGCTGCTCCTCTTCTGATCCAGCTCTCTGCTCTGGCCTGGGATAGCAGTAGAAGATGGCCCAAGTCCTTGGGCCCCTGCACCCACATGAGAGACCCTGAGGAAACTCTTTGCTTCGGATCGGCGCAGCTCTGACTGTTGCGGCCATCTGGGGAGTGAACCAGTGGATGGATGGAAGACCTCTCTCTGTAACTCTGTCTTTCAAATAAATAAATAAATCTTTAAAAAAAAAAAAAAAGCTGCCATTTGGGACACCCATATGAAGTGCCAAGTTCAAGTCCTTTTTTTTTTTTTTTTTTTAAGATTTATTTATTTATTTGAAAGTCAGAGTTACACCAGAGTTACACAGAGTGAGAAGGAGAGGCACAGAGAATTCTTCCATTCGCTGGTTCACTCCCCAGTTGGATGCAGCAGTTGGAGCTGAGCCAATCTGAAGCCAGTAGCCAGGAGCTTCCAGGTTTCCCACGTGGGTGCAGGGGCTCAAGGACTTGGGCCATCTCCTACTGCTTTCCCAGGCCATAGCAGAGAGCTGGATTGGAAATGGACCTGCTGGGGCTTGAACCGGCGTCCATTTGGTGCCATGGTGCCACCCCTAAGTTCAGGTCTTGACTGTGCTTCTTATCCAGCTTCCTGCTAACGCTCACCCTTGGAGGCAGCAAGTGATGACTAAAGTTTTTAGGTTCCTACCACCCATTTGGGAGACCTGGATTGAGTTCCAGGCTCCTGGCTTAAGCCTGACCCAGCACTAGTTCTTGTGGGCATTTGGATTTGTACTGGCATATGGAGGATCTTTTTCTTTCCTGCTCTCTACCTCTTTCTGTCTCCTCTCTCTCTCTCCCTGCCTTTCAAATTAAATAACAAACAGGTAAAAATCTAAAACAAAAACAAAGAATCCTTTCCCTTGCATTCTAAGAAAAAAAAAATGATTTTTGTTCTGTATAGATCTCATCTCAGTTGTGCATGTTGCAAATACTTTTTTTTAAAAGTGGCATCATAAGTGAGCAGTTGCAGTTGTTACTTTTTTTTTTTTTTTTTAGCTTTATTTAATTTATTTGAAAGCAGAGTTAGAGAGGTAGAGACAGAGAGGTCTTCCATCTGCTGGTTCACGCCCCAAAAGGCTGCAATGGCTGGAGCTAAGCTGATCTGAAGCCAGGAGCTTCTTCTGGGTATCCCATGTGGGTACATGGGCCCAAAGACTTGGGCCATCCTCCACTGCTTTCCCAGGTGCATTAGCTGGGAGCTGGATAGGAAGTGGAGCAGCTGTGACCCAAACCAGTGCCCATATGAAATGCCCATGCTGCAGGCCAGGGCTTTAACCTGCTGTACCACAGCACTGGCCTATTTGTACATAATTTTCTTTTTCTTTTTCTTTTCTTTTTTTAAAGAGGCAGAGAGAGAGAGAGAGAGAGTAAGAGATAGAGAGAGAGAGAGAGAGAGAGAGAGAGAGAGAAAGTGTTCCATCCACTGGTTCACTTTCCAGTTGGCCTCACCCCAACTTCTTTTGCAGTAAATCTATACTCACCACCAAAAATCAGCTTCACAAAATAAACCACTGCGCTGATCTGAAGCCAAGAGCCAGGAGCTTCCTCTGGGTCTTCCCATGTGGGTGCAGGGGCCCAAGGACTTGGGCCATCTTCTACTACTTTCCCAGGCTGTTGTAAAGAGCTAGATCAGAAGTGGACCTGCTGGGACTTGAACTGGCACCCATATGGGATGCTGGCACTGCAGGCAGCATCTTTACCTGTTATGCCACAGCGCTGGCTCCTGCACATACTTATCTTAATCTGCTTGAGGCCTTACTGAGTACTGTTGTCAGGGCTGCATGCTTTAGCCCCAGTTATTTTATCTAGCACTTTCCATTGTCTTCAGTTCATTTTCAGTAGTCATAAAGCCATAGACTACCATCTAATTTGCATCTTTTTTTTTTTTTTTTTTTTAATATTTACTTGAAAGGCAATAATGGGGATGGGAGAGATCTTCCATCTACTGGTTCAATCCCCAAATGGTCACACTTCTCAAGGCTGGGCCAAACCAAAGCCAAAATCTGGAGCTCCACCATGGATGGCAGGTACCCAAGCACTTTGACCGTTTTCTGCTAACTTCCCAGGCACTTTAGCAGGCAGCTGGATTGGAAGTGGAGCAACTGGTGCTCAAACCAGTGCTCAAATGGGAGACCAACATTACAGGCCACAGCTTATCCACTGTACCATAGTGCCAGCTCCTGTTTTTGTCTTTATAAGTATCTTGACCATAATACCACTTTATCTAGCAGCATCCTAATTTCTAAGAGGCTTAATAGGCCAGCAACTTGTGGATCTTTGATTTTTCTGAGCCTCAGTGGTTTATTCTGTGAAGCTGATTTTTGGTGGTGAGTATAGATTTGCTGCATAAGAAGTTGGGGTGAGGAATATGCTATTAGAGGAATTGGGTTTTCATTGCCCCTTCCACTGTGCCCTACCCTGCATGCAACCCATGCCTTCTCTTGAATTGTATTTAGAGCTCTGGACAGAAGGTGGTAGTGATGGAGTGAAAGATCTTTTCTTGGAGGATGCAAGAAGTTGGCTTTTTTTCCTGAGATAATCTTTACTCTCCCATCTCTACCCTTTCTGTGATTTGTTTCCTATTTTATAGTCTGGTACTTTTAGGATTTTAGGTTTTTGCTTTTCTTCCACCCCTACTTTTTGCCCTACTTCTTCTCTATTATTATTATTTTTTTAATATTTACTTATTGTCATTTCATTTGAAAGGCTGGGGGACAAAGATTTTCCACCCTCTTTTTTTTTATTATTATTTATTTATTTAAAAGGCAGAGTTACAGAAGGCAGAGGCAGAGAAAGAGAGAGGTCTTCCATCTGCTGGTTCACTCCCCACATGGATGCAATGGCTGGAGCTGTGCCAATCCGAAGCCAGGATCCTGGTGCTGCTTCTAAGTCTCTCACACGGGTGTGATGGCCCAAGGACTTGGGCCATCTTCCAATGCTTTCCCAGGCATACTTTTCCTCAGAGCTACAGCAGTGGCAATTTATTCCTTCTTGTAATTTGACCCTGATGAAATCTTTCCAGGTTTCTTGATTAACATTCTCTGTTGGTCCAGGAAGTTGACAGATTGGGAGAGCAGGGAAAGAGTGTCTGCTTTCTGTTCGCTGGTGCTGAGCTGCAGAGAAACTATAAGGGTAATTTATGAGCAGGGAAAATGAGGTTGGAGGTGTAAGGGAAAGGAATTAGAGTGTAAGGATGGAGGGAAATAAGTACAGGACAGTATTCACAGAAATTTGGTAAAAGAACCAAATGTGATCAGAGAGCCATGAAGAAGGAAGACAACTTGAAGTTAGAGAAAGGAAGAAGATGGAAAATTTGAAGCATCTCCTTGACATGAACAGTTTGTGTGATAACATACTTGATGAAGTTGGGGAAGAGGATCTTGTACTCACAGGTGGCAGGAATATAATACAGAAGAGTGTCTCTGGAGGAAAATTTGCCAGTATCTTTACAAAATATTTTAAATGCAAGTGTCCTTTGGTAGGAGGATTCAGCTGCAGGAATTTATCCTACAGATGTATAATCAAGTACATAAAGACTTTGTAAGTTCTTCATAATATTTTTTGCAATGAGAACAAAACAAACAAGTGTGTATCATTAGGGAAATACTAAAGTACATTATGAAACATCCATATAATAGAATATAAAATATGTAGTAGTTTGAAAAATGAGTTAGGGACAGATTGCTTATATGTCAAAGAAGGCACAGAAAAAAATACCACTTCATATAAAAAAAAAGATGCAAGCGTATGTATCTTTGTAAATTCAAAAAATTCATAGAAAATGGAGTTAAAAGATAAGGTTAATTTGGTGCAAAAAATTGAAATCCATTCAATTTTTTTCATAATACACACTCTGCACAATCTTTTCAAAGACCCCTTCTATGCATGGATTTCAAAATTTATAATAAAACAATGTTTACATTTTAATTCCATTTTTCATGATGTTAAGTACAACTGTGTATATGCATATGGAACTTACAGTAGGGCATGTAAGAAACTGTTAGAGTAGTTTATTCTTGGAAAGAAAGAAAGAAGTAATACTTTTATTTATACACCTGTGTGGTATTTGACACTTAATATGTACATGTATTATGGGTTTTTTTTAAACATTTATTTAATGAATATAAATTTCCAAAGTACAGCTTATAGATTACAATGGGTTCCACCCCCCCATAACTTCCCTCCCCACCCACAACCTCTCCCCTTCCATTCACATCAAGATTCATTTTCAATTCTCTTTAAATACAGAGGATCAGTTTAGTATATTTTAAGTAAAGATTTCAACAGTTTGCCCCACATTGCAACACAAAGTGAAAGAATACTGTTGGAGTACTAGTTATAGCATTAAATAACAGTGTACAGCACATTAAAGACAGAGATCCTACATGATATTTTTTAAAAATTAATTTTCTATTCAATTTCCAATTTAACACCAGATTTGTTTATTTTTTTCAATTATCTTTATATACAGAAGATCGATTCTGTATATACTAAGTAAAGATTTCATCAGTTTGCACCCACACAAAAACACAAAGTGTAAAAATACTGTTTTAGTACTAGTTATGTCATCACTTCACGTTAGACAACACATTAAGGACCAATCCCACATGGGACGTAAGAACACAGTGACTCCTGTTGTTGACTTAACAATTTGATACTCTTGTGCATCAGTAATCTCCCTAGGCTCTACTCATGAGTTGCCAAGGCTATGGAAACCTTTAGGGTTCGCCAACTGTGATCTTATTCCGATAGGGTCATAGTCAAAGTGGAAGTTCTCTCCTCCCTTCAGAGAAAGATACCTCCATCTTTGATGGCCCATTCTTTCCACTGGGATCTCACATGCAGAGATCTTTCATTCAGGTCTTCTTTTTTTTTTTTTTTTTCTTTTCCATGGTATCTTGGCTTTCCATGCCTACAATACTCTCATGGGCTCTTCATCCAGATCCGAATGCCTTAAGGGCTGATACTGAGGCCAGAGTGCTATTTAGGACATCTGCCATTCTATGAGTGTGCTGTGTCTCCCGCTTCCCATGTTGGATTGTTCTCTCCCTTTTTGATTCTGTCAGTTAGTATTAGCAGACACTTGTCTTGTTTGTGTGATCCCTTTGACTCTTAGGCCTATCAGAGTGAGCAATTGTGAACTGAAATTGATCACTTGGACTAGTGAGATGGCATTGGTACATGCCACCTTGATGGGATTGTATTGGAATCCCCTGGCACGTTTCTAACTCCATCATTTGGGGCAAGTCTGATTGGGCATGTCCCAAATTGTACATCTCCTCCCTCTCTTTTTCCACTCTTAAATTTAACAGGAATCACTTTTCAGTTAAAATTTAAACTCCTAAGAATAATTCTGTGTTAATTACAGAGTTCAATCACTAGTACTAGAACAACAACAACAACAACAACAAATACTAAAAAGGATAAAGTATTACATTGTACATCTAGAGTCAGGACAAGAGCTGATCAGGTCATTGTTTCTTATAGTGTCCATTTCACTTCAACAGGTTTCCCCTTTGGTGCTCAGTTGTCGCGATCAGGGAAAACAAATGATATTTGTCTCCTTGGTCCTGGCTTAATTCACTCAGCATGATGTTTTCCAGATTCCTCCTCACTAGATTCTAACCTCCTGTTATTTCTCCCCACCAGAGTCAAATTTTTCTGGCTGGCTACTTGGGGTTGCCGCTTTACATATGTAAAATGGCGCCTGCTGGGCTTTGTAAGGTGAGTGGAGAGAGAGGCTAGTGTCCGTGCCAATTCCCCTGATTTATTCGTTTTTTTTCTCTCCTCCAGTCAGCCTGGTTTACTTTGCCCAGTGGGGTCTCAGGCCTCCTTTTGCCTTTCCCCGCCAATGTCTCAGGTTTCTGAGGTTTTTGTTTTACCTCCCGTTCCTGTGCTGGCGAGATTCTGCAGCTGGGCTCCCACGGCTGGGCTCCCTATAGGTCCTCTGTGTCACATCCACTAGATCCGGAAGCGTTTCCTCTGCAGTTTTTTTCTTGAGTCTTTTCCCTGAGACTACAGTAACTCCACTTTTATTAAACTATCTTTTCCCGGACTATTGGTGCGCACCCTCACTATCTGCCATCTTGGCTCTTCCCACATGTATTATGTTTTAAAGAGGGAAGTAGAGAGAGAGAGAGATAGGTGGCTGCAACATCTATGGTGGAACTGCCTGAAACCAGGAGTTAGGAACCCCATATGAGTTTCCCACTTGCATGTTAGTGATCCAACCATTTGGACCATCTTCCACTGCATTAACAAGAAGCTGGATCAGAAGAAGAGCAGCCAGTCCTCTAACTGGCTTTCTGATATGGAATACTGGCATGTAAGCAACAGGTTAATTTGCAGCACCACTATGCTGCCTTCATTTATTGTTTTTATAACTAAAAGATATAGTTTCTAATTTTAAAATTACAATTCGGAGATCCTGGAACAGAAAAAGAACATTAAGTAAAAGCTAAGCAAATGCAAGTAAAATGTGGATTTCAGTTCATAACATATCAATGTTGGGGCCAGTGTTGTGATCCAGTGGGTTAATTCACCACCTGCAAAGCCAGCACCCTGTATAGGTGATGGTGCAAGTTCTGATTGTTCAATTCCAATCCAACTCTCTGCTGATGCTCCTGGGAAAGCAGCAGAAGGTGGTTCAAGTACATGGGCCCTGGCCACCAATGTGAGAGACCCAGATGGTATTTTGGGCTACTGGTTATGGCCTATCTCAGCCCCAGCCATTGAAGCTAATTGGGGGTAAACCAGCAGATGGAAGATTTTTTCTCTTTCTCTGTCTCTCTGTAATTCTGCCTTTCCAATAAATATATTTTTTAAAAATATTATCAACATTGCTTCATTAGTTGTTGGTAAGCGTACCATATTAATATGTTAGTAAGAGTGGAAGCTGGGGGTGAGGGATATATAAATTCCGTTTTACTCTTGCATTTTTTTTTTCTGTAAATCTGAAAACTATTGTAAAACAAAAATTGACTTTAAAGAGATAACTTGAAAGTCAGTATTATGGTAAAGGCCTGTAACCTAGCATTTAAAGGTTGAGAATTGAAGAGATGAATTAATAGAGAAAAATGATGCCTCTGCATCTAGAACCAATTACTAATTGATTATGTTTCTTCTAAATAGTGAAATGGATAGGAGTGTAGCCACAGTTGCTAGGAAAGTGATTTTGCTTACAAAATGTTTTATGTAATAAATAAGTTGAAAAACTGTTAAGTGATGGTTACTTCAATTTCACCATCCAAAAATCACAGATTGAGACCTACCTATAGAAGGGGGTTTAAAATTGAAAAGACTTGGGGTGGTGTTGTGTTGCAGAGGGTTTAGCTGCCTCTTGGGATGTCTGTATCCCATGATGGAATACATGGGATCTACTCTGGGGTCCACTCCAGTCTAGCTTCCTGCTAACACACACCCTGTGAAGCAGCATATGGTGGCCCAAATACTTAGATTCCTGGCACCATTATGGGAGATCTTGGACCCTGGCTTCAGCATGGCCAAGTATCATCCTGTTGTGAGAGTATAGAGAACCAGCAGATAGAAGAACACAATCTTTGTCTCTCTCTGGTTTTTCTTCTCCTCACTGTCTTTCAAGTAAAGAAATGATAAATAAATCTTTTAAAAAGTGAAATGATTTAAAAGTGGTCAAGTGCTTGCTGTTTCTTTAAGTGAGCAAGATACAGATGGGATAGAAAGCACATGTGAGTGGTCAGTGTAATTGCATTTAACCAGCTCTGTGAGTGGTTATTTTTGAGAACTTTCCTCAAGTTGGCATCTAAGAGGCAGACCAGGAGATCGTCTTGCTACCCGTGTCCCAAGTTGAATCTCCTCCCTCTTCATGCACCATCAAGGTTATTTAGCCATTGGCTGACTTCTATGCAGGATTAAGGTTGAGGAACAGAAACGTGACACTGCATGAATATCACATGTACTCATCTCTCTTCCTGCCTTTGACACTAATGTATGGTTAAGAACAAATGTAAGAAATTTCCCCTTTGCAGGCCGGCGCTGTGGCTTAGTGGGCTAAGCTTCCACCTGTGGCACCAACATCCCATATGGGCACCGGTTGTAGTTCTGGCTGCTCCTCTTTTGATCCAACTTTGTGCTATGACCTGGGAAAACAGTTGAAGATGACGTAAGTGTGTGGACTCCTGCACCCATGTGGGAGACCAAGAAGAAGCTCCTGGCTCTTGGCTTCAAATCTGCCCAGCTCTAGCTGTTGCATACATAAGAGGAGTGAACCAGCGGATAGAAGACCTTTCTCTGTGTCTTTCCCTCTCTCTGTAACTCTGCCTCTCAAATAAATAAATAAAATCTTTACCCCCTCAAAAAAAAATTTCCCCTTTGAATTAATTTGTATCTTGACCAGAGAAAGGCACTTTGATTTTACCTCCCCATGTAGTAGGAGATCTCTGGACTGTGTTACCAATTGGCCTTGACAAGAGAAGAGGGGGTGCTCTGTAGTATAGGTTACAACCAACTACTTCATCCTTCTTGAAATTTACCCTCCCTTGGCTTCTGGTACATTTTACCTCCATTGTTTTACTTCCTCCTCCATGTTTATGCTGCTGTCATGCTCATGCCCTATTTCCCCACATAACAACACACACCAATTTTTATTTATTTATTTATTTATTTTTAATGACTGTGCAGGGGAAGGGAGCAGGATGCTGCTACTCTGTAGAAGGATTTTAGAGCAATCAGTGGGACAGGTACTGTGGTACAGCAGCAGGTTGTCACCACTCAGAGTGCCCATTTTCCCTATTGGGGTGCCAATTCAAGTCCCTGCAGCTTTTTTCTAATCTAGCTTCCTGATGTATCCTGGAAGGCAGTGGCTTATGGCTACTAGTGTGGGAAATTCAGGTGGAGTTCCTGATTCCTGGCTTCAGTCTGGGTTGGCCATGGCTATTGTGGCCATTTGGAAAGTCAACCACCTCTCTCATTATGCCTTTCCAGTAGATAAAAGAAACGTTTAAAAAAAACCAATATAATAGGCCTGGCATGGCATAGCAGGTAAATCTGTTGCCCATGATGCCAGCATCCCATATGGTCACTGGTTCAAGTCCCAGCCTGGCTGCTCCACTTCCTATCCAGTTCCCTGCTAACATGCCTGGGAAAACAGAGGACTATGGCCCAAGTAGTTGGCCTCTGCCTCCATTTGGAAGACCTAGAAGAAGCTCTAGGTTCCGGCTTCAGTCTGACTCAGCCCTAGCCATGGTGGCCATTTGGGGAGTGAACCAGTGGATGGAAGATTTCTCTCTCTGTCTCTCTTCTCTCTTTCTGTAACTCTGCCTTTCAAATAAATAAAAGAATGTTTTTTAAACAAACCAAAGGAACAAGTAATATTTGGCCTGTTCCTATATATCATATACTGGCAATTTTAAACAATGACCATTGTAAAATATTTCTCTCCTAAAAAAAATTTGGTTTATCTAGGGTTTAAAAATTGCTGTGGTTACTTAAGTTTTGATATATATGTTGTAACTTTAATGCACATAATATACACCGTGGACCCCTGAAATTGCAGATTTAGTTAGATTTGAGAGTAGTATTTCAGAATTGGTTGGTCCCTGGGACTAAGGTTTTATCTCCAACAGCTGTGATACTACATATGCTTGCATTCATCCAGAGAGAAAAACTGGTATCCCATCTGCTGGTTCTCTCTGCAAGTGCCCCAACAACTGGGACCTGGGCCAGGCCAAAGCCAGGAACTAAATCTAAGTCTCTCATGTGGATGGCAGGAACCCAGATACTTGATTCATCACCTGATGCTTCCCAGGAAACTAGAATTGCAAGCAGAGCAAGGACCCAAACACAGCACTCTGATGTAGGATGTGGTGTCCACTTCTGGTACCTTAACCACTATGCCAAATGCACACCCCTTTGATTATATTTTAAAGCAAACCAACTCAGCTGCAGAGTATAGTATTTTTGTTTGGTATGTGCAAATTTTAGTTTGCTTTGTAGATAGTATATTAAATTTGAATACTTTAAAAATGAAAGTTTCTTTTAGGTCATTAATTGCTTCTGTTAAAATTAAAGAATTTATCGAGAAAATAATTATGACTGATTTTATGTAATGATTTGTCATCAAAGAAAAAAAAAAAAAAACTAGGCCAAATAAGCTTGGTATGCCCTTGGAAATGATTTCCAATTGAAATGTGATGAGCAGGAGACAACTGTGTAAGGATTTGAAAGTAGGGGTCTTGGCACATTTGAGGAGTAAAGAGAAGGCCGTGAGAGTGTGAATTGAGGCATGTGGTAGTAGATGAGATGGAGAGGAGGCAAACCTTCCTGATATTTTTAGACCATCAAGAGCTTGGATTTTATTCCAATTGTAATGGAAAGCCATAGATTATTGTAAAGAGGAAGAAGCAGAAAGTGAGTTTTCTTTCATTTAACAAGGTTACTCTGGGGGTGAGAATTGTGGCACAGAAGATTAGACTATAGCTTCAGCTTCAGACACCCATATCTCATGACAGTGCTGGTTCAAATCCTGGGTACTCCACTTCCATTTCATCCTTCTGCTCATTTTCCTGGGAAGCAGTGGATGATGGCTAAAGTACTTGAGTTTCTGCCACCCACCTTGGAGACCCAGATGGAGTCCTTGGCTTCTGACTTCAACCTGGCACAGCCTCTGCTGTTGCACCCATTTGGGAAGTGAACCAGTGAATGCAAAAATTTTTCTTTTACCCTGCCTTCCAAATAAATAGATCTTTTGAAAAATTAAAGAATACTGTGACTGCTACATGAATAATGGGTTGAACTAGAAAAAGTGTTGGCGGCCGGGGCTGTGGCTCAACAGGCTAATCCTCTGCCTTGCGGCGCCGGCACACCGGGTTCTAGTCCCGGTCGGGGCACCGATCCTGCCCCGGTTGCCCCTCTTCCAGGCCAGCTCTCTGCTGTGGCCAGGGAGTGCAGTGGAGGATGGCCCAAGTGCTTGGGCCCTGCACCCCATGAGAGACCAGGAGAAGCACCTGGCTCCTGCCATCGGAACAGCGCGGTGCGCCCGCCGCAGCGCGCTACCGCGGCGGCCATTGGAGGGTGAACCAACGGCAAAAGGAAGACCTTCCTCTCTGTCTCTCTCTCACTGTCCACTCTGCCTGTCCAAAAAAAAAGTGTTGGCAACAGATTTGTAAACAGGCTATTGCAATAGTCAGAGTGAGAGATGAGGGAAGGAATCAGGTCTTATGCTTTTTAAAATGTCCATAGTAGCTTTCCCATACTAGGTCCTCAAGGAATACTGAAGAAATAAAATTTATAAACCACTCAATGCCACAAAACCCCTAAAACAAAACAAGATGCACCTGTGACAGACAAGGTGCTGCACAACATGGTATTGGGTCCAGAATTTGGAGTTCCACTAATCTGCTTTTAATTGCAGCTCTGGCACTTCTTAGCTACGTTGCTTTTGGGACAGGGAATTTAAACCCTTTGGGCCTTGGTTTTTTCTTCTGTACAATGGGACTGGCTTAATTCACCCCCTCTGTTTTATTGAATGAATTACGTGCGGTGATATATGTAGAGCATGGCTCCTGATTCATGGTGGTCTCTTGGTAAGTGGTGAACATTGGGGTTAACAAGACATGAGGATACCTCAGATAATGGTCAGTGAAGCTTCTGTGTGATCCCAGCCACAACTAACAGGATTCCTTAGAAGAGGGGTAACTCTTTGGGCCTTTACACTGTTAGGATTTTTTTCTCCTGAGCCAATTTTCTTCACTTTTAGTTAATTAGATTTCCAAGTATAAAGAGGAAAATATTAAGAAGAGAACTTTAGAAAGAGAAAGTGCTAAAATTTTCTCTCAGCCTAACTCTTTGCCTGGATTTTGGAAATGAAATTTTCTCTCCCTCTATTTGCTGAGGTTTGTGCTTCCTTGAGACTTAAAGTAGCTAGTTTCTGGGTCATTCCCAATTTTCTCTGCAAGGGTTCCTAGGAGTCCAGAAGCCTCTTATCTTGTGCCTAATTAAATGCCTTGATGAGGATGTAATTATAATTGTTTGGCTCTGTAAATTATTTGGCCCTTACATAGACCAATCAGGATTTCTGGGCCCCAGCAATGATCATTATGGACCTGTGAGAAGGTGCAGCTGAGACAGCTTTTTATCTTTAGGGAAGAGCTGGCCACTTCCTATTTTCCTTGGTTTTCTTGCTAAGATAAGTGTGTATGTGAGCAAGAGAGAAAAGAAAGAAGTAAGTTCAAAAAGGCCCAACAGTGTATAGAGACTTAGCACAGGGGCCAGCACTGTGGTGTAGTAGGTTAGGCCTCCAGCTGCAATGCCAGCATCCCATATGGGTGCCAGTTACATGTCCCAGCTGCTCCACTTCTGATCTGGCTCCCTGCTAATGGCCTGGGAAAGCAGAGGAAGATGGCACAAATGCTTGAGTCCCTGCACCCATGTGGGAGACCTGGAAGAAGCTCTGGGCTCCTGGCTTTGGATCAGCCCATCTTTGGCCGTTGGGGCCACTCGGGGAGTGAACCAGCAGATGGAAGACCTCTTTATCTCCCTCTCCCTCTAACTCTGCCACTCCAATATATATAGTTTGTTCTTTAAAAAAAGAAACTTAGCACAGAGACCAGGGGAGGGACTTATAGAAGACAAGGAAGTAGTTTTCCCAGTTTAAGTGCTACATGAAGTGGGTGATTTCTGAGTCCTGAAACCCCTGAGTTTCAAATTGAGTGCACTCTGAATAAAGCACGATTTCATGGCTCCTGTCAGAAAAGCTTTAAAAGATTTTGAAGTCTTTTCCTTGGGACAGCAACCAGTTCTCAGCAAAGCAAGTTGTTGTGTACAGATGAGCAGATTAAATTCTCCCATGAGGATTAGAGGCCACTTAAGAAGTGTGTGAAAGTGGAAGCATGGGAGATGGGAATCTGCCAGGACACACTCACTCTCATTTACCCTCAGTAGCCATCGAGTGCAGTAGAATTTCTGTTACTAAGCCATCAGGGAAGAGCAAATGTGGCCTGCATAGGCCTATGTGTGGGCCAGCTGCATGAGCCAAGCAGTTGAATCTTACTGATTAGCTTTCAGGGGAGCAACTCGGATTGGGGATGCTGTTAGGAAGTATAATGAGCAATTAAATGCATTTATGAAACTATTCTAAGCAGTCTCTTAAGGAAATAATTGTCACTGCTGATCAAACCAGTATTTTAAACACTAGCTTAAAGGCCTGCCCCATCACACCGTGCTCTTACTTTTAATAAGCCGTGCAGAGCTGGGCTATGCACCAGCCATACATATGATGATAGCACTGGCAATTCCTGATCTTCATCTCATCACAATCTACTAAATACACTTTCAGTAGTCATTCTTTGGTGTCACCTCCAACCTAATTCAGGGTCACCCTTCCGTCTTTCTGTCCCTCTTTATATTACTTTCCAGAGAAACTGGCCCTTATTCCTTAAAGCACTTGGCATGTAATTACAAAGGCTTCTTAACAAAAGTTCCTCAAAATGTGCATCATGAAAAAATATGCAGTTTCCATTTTATACACAACATAGGTTTATCTTAATTCAGTTTTCCACACACTTTCGAAGTACCCTTATGTTTACATGTGCTTCCAAGAGGCAGTTTGGGCCTCAGCCCTCAACATAGCATCCAGTGTGCACCCAGATAGTACTTGGTTGTTTGTGAATGTTTGTTGCCCAGCCAATTGACAACAAAGTGTTCCCTGCTAAAGCAGGAATTCAGGTTAAGTGGAGCCATCTTGAGAATTTGATAAAATGATGGTGATCAGCTTAAAAGTCCCCATTTGGGAACAGTGTTATGGTATAATGGGCAGAGCTGCCGCCTGTGATGCCAGCATCCCATATGGGCACCGGTTTCTCTCCTGGCTGTTCATTTCTGACTCAGCTCCCTGATAATGGCCTGAGAAAAGCAACGGAAGATAGCCTAAGTGCTTGGGCTATTTGCCACCCACATGGGAGACCCCAAAGAATTGCTAGCTCCTGGGATCAACCTGGCCCAGCGCTGCCCATTGCAGCCATCTGGGGAGTAAAGCAGCAGATGGAAGGTCTTTCTCTGTTTCTCTTTTTCTCTCTCTGGCTCTCCCTCTCTCTCTCTAACTCTGACTTTCAAATAAATAAATATCTTTGAAAAGTCTGGTATCACAGTTAAGATGGTGCTTGAGACACACATACTTCATTTTGGAGTGTTATTTTGAGTCCTAGTTCTGTCCCTGATCCATTTCCTACTAATTCATACCCAGAGAGACAACAGGTAATGGATCAAATACTTAGATTTCTGCTGCCCGGGTTGGAGTTCCAGAATTCTAGCTTTGGTCTGGCTCAACCATGGGCATTGTGAGAATTTGAGTAGTGAATCTGTGGATGAAAGATCTCTGTCCATCTATCACTGTTGCTTTGCCATTCAAATAAGTTAAAATGTGTTATGTCTACAACAGCAAGTGCTGGGCCAGGTTGAAGCCAGATGCCAGAAACTTCATCCAGGTGTCCCATGTGAAAGCAGGAACCCAAGTACTTGGGCCACCATTTGCTACCTCCCAAGTGCATCATTAGGAAGCTGGAACAGAAGCAGAAGTGCATCTCAATCCCAGTCATTTCAATATGGGATACAAGCATTCCAAGTGGTGGTCTGACATACTATGCCACATGTGAAAATATATAATGGGATAAAATGTCATTTTAAGAAACATGCAATGACATGTTATAGAGAAGAAGATTAAGTGTCTTTTAAAAAACATTTCATGGAAAAATAAGTATGATATAAAATAGACATGTTGATTAAACAAAGTAATATACATTCTCACTTTTTGGACCATAATCCTTTTCATTCAGGGAATATTATGTATAAGAAATTATGTATAAGAATAGTCTTCAGAATCACTTTATTCCATTCAAAGATAATTTTGAAATATTTTTGTTTGCTGTTTGGTTTTAGGATTTTAGGGTTCAGAGATGCACAGGGATGACTAAGGCAGAAAAGTTTTATATGGGGGAATACAATAGTTGGTTAAAGAGAATGGGGGTTCAGCCTACCTAGACAGAGGGCATGGGATTTGAAGCCAAACTTCATTTTTCTTGGGCAGTTGGCAGAATCCCTTTTTAAAGTGTTGGGAGACATCATGTGGATGCTCAGTGTGCCACATGGACACTGTTAAAAGTCGAGTGGGGCAGCTGTGTGTGCAGAAATGCTGTTTGCTGAGGTTTGCAATGATTGTCTTAGCAGTTTGGAATGTCCCAGGTCAGGGGCTTTGCTGGACAATAAACCACTAAATTTTAGATTATCTATACCTGCTTTCATTGTGTTTGGGCTTAACTACTCATGCCTCAGTGGCCTGAAGAAAAAAAAAAAATTGTTGTTACATATTAAAGGGTCCTAGGGGAGGGAGGAACCAGGGAATGAGGATTCCAGCAGTCTCCATAGCTGTGTCCTGCTGAGAGGGAGTGTGGTTAGGGGAGTGATACCTCCCTCTCCCAGTGCTGGGATTAGGTGCTTTATAGCAGATGGATGCTATGGATATAAGTTTGAGTGAGGTTTCCAGTAACTGAAAGAGGCATGACCCTAGAGACAAAAAAAAAAAAAAAAAAATTGTTATGAGAGAGTGAGAAGTGGTGCAAGCCGTGGTAACCAGCTTTTGAACTCAGTTGTTTCAAGAGCCAGATGTCCATTGTCAAACTTTGGGTGCCCCGTCAGCTTCTGAGGAACATCACAAACAAGCCTGGATTGATTCACATAAAAGTAACATTTTTTTCTTTAAAAATAAGCAGAGACCCTCTTTTTCTGTTGTCAGGTCTAAACTCTGTTGCTTTTGTAAAGATATTGTTGCCAAGGAGTCAACTTGGTCTTTAACCTTAAAAAGGCCTTGAAATATTTCATCTAAGCTGTCTTGAATATCTTTAGAAAGAGTCTGATAGTAGTAGAGAAATGTAGCAAGTTTTCCTGTTGCATCCACCCCCGAACTCTGGGAGTGTGTTTTCTCCATGACAAACTATGAGGTCAATGAACAGGAGAGAAGACAGCTTAATAAAGTTACTTAACAGTGAGAAACTCTTGTTAATCAGAAGGGGAATGGAGAATTCCAGAAAGAATAGGGTATGGGTTTTTATATAGGGGACAAAAAACAAGCTACTTCCTGCCTTTTGGTTGCTCTGGTGTCAGGGGGACTGTTAATCCTTACATATGTTTTGGAAAGTAGTCATGGCTATTAGATCAGATATAACCACTTCCTTATTCTTTGCATTCATACGTTCTTGTGGGGTAAAGTCAGGATCTGGCAGTTAATTATAGGACCCATTGTTTCCCTATTAGTATTCTCTTTTCTTTTTTTTTTTTTTTTTTTTTAATTTGACAGGTAGAATTACAGACAGTGAGAGAGACAGAGAAAAAGGTCTTCCTTCTGTTGGTTCACTCCCCAAATGGCTGCTACGGCTGGTGCTGCACTAATCCGAAGCCAGGAGCCAGGTGCTCCTTCCTGGTCTTCCATGCCGGTTCAGGGGCCCAAGCACTTGGGTCATCCTCCACTGCCCTCCTGGGCCACAGCAGAGAGCTGGACTGGAAGAGGAGCAACCAGGACTAGAATCCAGTGCCTATGTGGGATGCCGATGCCACAGACGGAGGATTAACCAAGTGAGCCATGGCGCCAGTCCCTAGTCTTTTGATTCTTTCCCTTCGCATGTCCTTTTACTTTCTTAGGGACTTGTTTTGAATTACTGAGTAGAAAATAGTTAACATTAGCTGGATACAGGCATATGCATATATCTTGCAGCTCCTTGCTGGTGCCACCATAGAAACTAATTATTTGTTCCCTATCTCCCTAAACCTGCCTTTCCAAATATCAACTATTTCCTCACATTCCTACCCTAATGTCAATTTTTTAGCTGGCTAACAGTTGTATTAGGGTGACAGCTATTTTGTGGTGAATATTTATGGTTAGAGAAGCCTGTAGAAATTGGTTTTATTGAAAGCTACACTAACATTGGGAGACAGATAAGAGTACAAATTCCAGGCTACTTGGTTCGGGCTGCAGAGTTAAGTGTTGTTCTCACACACACACACACACACACACAATTCGGTTTATATAAGCAAGCTGTCAGATGGAGGGAAAACAGATGTTGGTAAATGTAAGTGCCTCCTGGTGTTGGTTCATTCTCCTAGATGTTTAGTGTATCTTCCATTGGGCATCCCTGAGGGGTTGTAGTAGTTGTTAGGGTTAATTTGGATTACTCCTGGTGTTTTATTTTCATAAAGAATAAAATGTTTGTGGGTAACTATAAGAACCAGTCTGTAGAAAAAAAATTATTTTTTTAGAAACTAGTGTTTATTTTCCATCAACCTCATTTCCATTTTTGCTTCAGAGACTGGGAAGAGCAGCTAAAGACCACTCAGTAGTTGTTATTACCTTTTGTATCCTGAGCACTGGGAGCTGTGACCCAGTCTCAGTGGTGAAGAGCACTCCAGTCTTCAATAGGGAACTCTTGAATAGGCACAGAAGGTATCTGTATACCTTCAGATCCGTCTGCAACCTCAGGTTGAGTAGCAGTAAACTCAGGAGCTGGGGCAGTACATCTACCCTGAAATTCTCCCTTGGTCACAGCATTTGCAGTGGTGGCCTGCTCTTCTTTTTCAGTGTCTTCAGAATCTCTGGAGAAGTAGAGATCAGGTATGATTTCCCATGGGTGTTCGTGGGAGATTGTATCACACATGTGCAGAACTTCTCAGGCCAGCATCCACCACTTAAGACCCACTGAGTGGGCTCCCTTATTGCATAGGATGGCAGTGTCCACATAGAAGAGAGGAGAGTTGGCATTACATAGAGCAGTGGTAGGCAAGTTCACGTAAGATGCCTCTGTAAGAGGCTTGTGACACCCTGGGATCAGTAACCACCTGAAGATGTGGCTCCTGAAAGGCTGCTTGGGTCTGGGTGTGAAGCAAGCAATAGGAGTGGCTCCAGTTGCAGCAATAAACTTCACATCTGTCTGGCCAGTGTTCTTGGGGGATATCACACTGACAGGAGAAGGGTTTTCTTTTTTTTTTTTTTTTTTTTCTTTTTTCTTTTAAAGATTTCTTTGACAGGCAGAGTTACAGACAGACAAACGGTCTTCCATCTGTTGCTTCACTCCCCAAATGACTGCAATTGCTAGCTGAACTGATCTGAAGCCAGGAACCAGGAACTTCTTCCAGGTCTCCCACATGGGCACAGGAACCCAAGCACTTGGGCCATCTTCTGTTGCTTTTCTAGACAATTAGCAGAGAGCTGGATCAGAATAGGAGCAGCTGGGAGTCAAATTAGAGTCCATCAGGGATGCTGGTGCCACAGGCAAAGGCTTAACCTATTACACCACAGTGTTGGCCCCAGCAGGGTTTTCAATGGCAAGAATGGCATAAGCTGCCAACACAAGTTTCTCCCAGGACCTCTTCACATTTATGATGTAGATGCCTCTTGCCCTCCTTTCAGTATTCTAACATCACTTTTTCTTTTGTAGATGCACTGTTGCATTTGCCACCTAGGTGGGTTCCTGCTGCAAGGAATTTGAGGACATTCTCCTCCTTCATTTGTAGGACATCAAAGGTTCTGGACATTGTGACAGCTTCCATTTAAGTTACACTGGGAATCAAGAACAATGCCCTGTGACTCCCTTCCCAGACAGTACAGAAGGGGTCAATAGAATTTTTATATGCATTTGGAAGCAGACATTTTGTTTTAGTTTCCAAGGCATGTTCCCAGGGTAAGAATCCGTGCATGTGGAGGGATGGCACTTATAGAACTGGGAGTTGAGCATAAAGTTGGCACAAAGAGAATGGGTGCCTATGAACAAGATAGGTTGTGTGAGTTTACTGTTAGCCTAGGGGGAAATGTAGTGATTAACTCAGCCTGGTGTTCTGAAGGGCCAGTAATCTTGATCATTAGAGCACAAAGCTCAGGAAGAAAGTCCCTCAGTATAATGTTGCCCTGAAATAGGGCCCTTGTAGTGCAAAAATGGACCTTGTCTAGGAGTGGCATATTGGTTACTGGGCCAAGTATCTGGTTCTGAGATGCGGGAATTTTGTAATACTTGACATACAAGCCTTGAAATATCTAATGACCTGGTCTGCTTGTGCTGTGGGACGATTTTTGAAGACAGTTTTTGCTACATCTGCAAATGCTGCTCCCTTTTCTATTTTAGCAGAGAGATAGGCTTTGGTATCAACCCAGGTCGTCTATAGAGCTGAGACTGTGGCATAATTGGAGGAGGATAAAGACATAAGCGGAAATGTTTTGTGAGATTTGTGTTTGTGTTATTTAGAAGTGAGAGGTAAGACTGAATGTACTTTCTATATAAAATGTATTATAAATATGTTTCCTATAAATTGTGAGCAAAAAATTCAGATCATAAGATACATACTTTCTATGGAATTTTGGGTATATAAAAATCAGATGATTTAGTAAAAATACTAATATAGAGTCCTATGTATTGTATCTGTATTAATAGGAGAATAGTTAATGTCTCCCAATTATTTTTCTGTTGTATAGATTTTAGTAACAACATGATCTTTCATTAGTAATTTACTTGAACAATTGTGCTTAAAATCATAAATTATTTCTTTACAAAATAAGCAGCAAATAAATGTTTTCATTAATCCAATGGTAAATTGTGTTTAGTTTTTGCAGATTGATGGAATTGCCTGTGCTCTTTCAAGGAAGACTTTCCTGCCCCTTCTCATGTGTAAAGCTTTTTTCCAACTAATGTGCTTATCATTCTATAATCATTCCTGTCTTGATTTTACTTAGCACATTGGAATCTAGGCACAAGCCAGACCAGTTTTCACTACTCCCTCCATTCACTTTCTCTTCCAGGTGTAATTTTAGAGACCTCTACATGTTTCTAAGATCAAAGAAAAATGAATACATCTCCAATAAGTTTTATTTATTTATTTATTTGCTTGTGTTACATTATATTTTAGGAGATTTATGAGGTTTTATTAAGTAAAATGAAAAAGTAAAAGTAAATATAATTCAATGTCTGAATACATATAAGAAACATATAAAGTAAAGTTGTCATGGTTATAAGAATTAGAAGGATATTCCAAGAAGGCAGAATAGGGATGGCAGTTACTGCTCTAGTCTAGAGGAAGATAGCAAAAAAAAAAAAAAAAAAAAAAAAAAAAAAAAAAAAGTGGAGAGAGTGCAATCTCAGGGAAGAATTAGGGATAAAACCGCAGTGGAAACTCTGTGGATGTTAGAGGGATGCTGTGAATCTATGTGGAGGCTGTGACTTGTAGCAGGAGCATGGACACACACAGCACAGGTCCTAAGCAGCCAAGAGCCTCAGCACCAGCTTTGGAGAGTGAAGTGAGAACAGACTGCAGCAGCCCATTACTGGTGATAAAGCTCTGGGGAGAACTGTGTCTGAATACAGCCTGAAGCTCTGTGGGGGACAGTGTACAGGCCAACCTAGAGAAAAAGAGACATGTTTCTCTCTTCCCAACCCCCATAATGGCATCCTACAACTAGCTGAGAGAGGGATTTTGGAAATACATAACAGCTGCACACACCCAGCACACAGCAAAGAAGAGACTCCTGAGTCTGGCTGGGAGGATTGACAGGGGCCTGGGTGCCTACATAGGACTGTGAGGTGTCCCCAGCCTCCCAGCATGTCACAGGCTCTGGGGCTTGGGCTGCCTGGGTGGAATACCTACAGGCAGCTAGCTATGGGAGCATCTCCGCCTCTCTGTGGACAAGATAGACTGGCAGAGCAGAGTGGATCCTTGGTGACTGTGACTTTCAGAGCCTTGTGTACTGGGACTGTGGAAACACTCTCTCTGTGTGGGATGCTGGGTCCCTGGACAGTTACTGTAGGCAATTCTATATTCTCGGGGATCCCTGATTGCCTGGGGTAGGTCATTGTTGCAGGATCCATGCTCACACTGAGTACTCTACATATCCTTTGTGTGGTCCTTGTGGCAGTGTGGATGAATATTACACCCACTGGGGCTAGTGCCTGGGCATTGGTCACTTTGGAGGAGAGGAGTTGAGGTTGAGACCATGCCAACAGAGCTCATCAAATCCTCCCCTCTGATAAAAAGATATCTACCATGCTCAACTTGGGTGTCACCTTAAATACTACATTGAACAGAGCTCTCTGGGCACACCTAGCACATGCTTCTGGGTATTTACTGAAGGAGCACTCTATTAAACCACAGAGGTATAGTCCAAAGATAAAGTCATCAGAGGGGAGAAAATTAAAAAAAAAAAAAGAATATCTCCACAAATGCCTACAGATAACTGCAGAAATTCAAGTAACAGAATAAGAAGGACAACATGACACCCCCAAAGGAACAGAACAACACTTCAGTTGTAGAATGTGAAGATAGAGAGATTGAAGAAATGCTGGAAACAGAATTCAAAATATTAATCATAGGATTACACAGGAGTATACAGAAGCAAATCCGTGAATTAAAAGAATCTGTGGCCCGCGCCGCGGCTCAATAGGCTAATCCTCTGCCTTATGGCACCGGCACACCGGGTTCTAGTCCCGGTCAGGGCACCGGATTCTGTCCCGGTTGCCCCTCTTCCAGGCCAGCTCTCTGCTGTGGCCCAGGAGTACAGTGGAGGATGGCCCAAGTGCTTGGGCCCTGCACCCCATGGAAGACCAGGAGAAGCACCTGGTTCCTGCCTTCGGATCAGTGTGGTGTGCCGGCCGCAGCGGCCATTGGTGGGTGAACCAACAGCAAAGGAAGACCTTTCTCTCTGTCTCTCTCTCTCACTGTCCACTCTGCCTGTCAAAAAAAAAAAAAAAAAAAAAGAATCTGTAATGACATGAATAACAATTTTTCCCAAGAAATTGAGATTTTCAAGAGAAATCAAAATGCAATTATGGAAATGAAATTCAAGAGAAAAAATAAAAAATGTGATGGAAAGCCTTAACAACAGACTCAGTGAGACAGAAGAAAGAATATCCAAGTTAGAAGAAAATCTCTGGAAATTTTAGACACCCCCCCCCAAAAAAAAAGAAATTAGAAAAATTAAAAATAATGTTGGAGGTTTATTGGATACTATCAAATGATCCAACATATGGGTCTTAGGAATTCCTAAAGGCATTGAAAGAGAGACGGCATTAGAAGCCCTTTTCAGTGGTCCAGGAATCTATCAATTTCTTCTAGTTTCTCAATTTTTTGGCATACAGCTCTTTGAAGTAATCCCTAATGGTTCTTTTTATTTCTGTGATATCTGTTGTTACATTTCCTTCTTCATCTCTGGTGTTATTGATTTGAGTCTTCTCTATCTTCTTTGTTGACGTTAGTGAGCAAATAGTGTTATCAATTTTCTTTGTTTTTTCAAAAAACCAGCTCTTCGTTTTGTTGATTTTTTATTTTTTTTTTGTTCCAACTTTATTCTCCAAGTTTAATTATTTCTTTTCTCCTACTAATTTTGGCTTTGGCTTCTTGTTTTTCTTGATCCTTGAGATGCACTGATAGCTCATTTATTTAGTGTCTTTCCAATTTTTGATGTAGGCACCAACTGCAATAAACTTCTCTCTTAACACTGCTTAAGTTTTAATATGATATATTGCCATCTTCATTTATTTTCAGAAATTTTTATGTCTCTTTTGATTTCTTCTATGACCCACTATTCACTCAGGAGCATATTATTCAGTTTCCATGTGTTTGCATATGTTCTAGAAATTCTTGAATTGTTGATTTCCAGCTTCATTCCATTGTGGTCAGATTTATTGGAAAATGTTTTTTAACAGGATATCCTAATGATGTACAGACACATGGAATAATGCTCATGATCACTAGCCATCAGGGAAATGCAAACCAAAACTACATGATACTTTACCTCACTCCAGTTAGAATTGCTTTCATACCAACATCAACAAACAGCTACTGGCAAGGATGGTGGGGAAAAAGATATGCTGATCCACTGTTGGTGTGAATGTATACTGGTCCAGCCACTGTGGAAGACAGTATGGTGATAGATACTTCAGAAATCTGAAAATAGACCTACGATATGAAACATCCATTCAACTTCTGGGAATTAGAAAATGAAATCATCATGTAAGAGAGTTATCTGTACCCTCATGTATTATCTCACTGATGATTTCTTGTCATTCTACTTGAATTCAGATTTTTTTCTCCTTATGTCACCCACTCTGACATTGCATTTGTTGTCCCATTCATTCCTCCCTGCAATTCTCAACAGTTCTAACCTCTGTGGGCTGACACACCTGCTTCCTTC
Source organism: Lepus europaeus (assembly GCF_033115175.1). Classification (NCBI taxonomy): domain Eukaryota; kingdom Metazoa; phylum Chordata; class Mammalia; order Lagomorpha; family Leporidae; genus Lepus; species Lepus europaeus. Next base: position 12,892,272 of record NC_084846.1, on the reverse strand, counting down.
CAGTAGGGTCTCCTCCACAGCTTTTCTACTCCCTGTTGAATACTTTTTGTAGTTATCCAGATGGCATCTCAGTCCCAACAAATCTAAAAATTTGGGGTGTTTCATTTTGTTTCATTTCTTTTTTTCCTTGTGAAACTTCAGTTGCACTTATGAGGGTACATGGAAAGGTGTTTTTTTGTTTTGTTTTGTTTTGTTTTTCTTTTGGTGCACCAAATTTTGTAGTTCATGTTTAAAACTGGTTTAAAATTTCATTGAAAATGCATGCTATAAAAATAGCAAGTAGGCCAGCGCCGTGGCTTAACAGACTAATCCTCTACCTTGCGGTGCCGGCACACCGGGTTCTAGTCCCAGTCAGGGTGCTGGATTCTATCCCGGTTGCCCCTCTTCCAGGCCAGCTCTCTGCTATGGCCCAGGAAGGCAGTGGAGGATGGCCCAAGTCCTTGGGCCCTGCACCCGCATGGGAGACCAGGAGAAGCACCTGGCTCCTGGCTTTGGATCAGCGCAATGCGCCGGCCACAGCGGCCATTGGAGGGTGAACCAACGGCTAAACGGAAGACCTTTCTCTCTGTCTCTGTCTCTCTCTCTCTCTCTCTCTCTCTCACTATCCACTCTGCCTGTCAAAAAAATAAAATCTGTTCATCTATTTTGTGCCATAGTCTGTTTTATATTGCTGAAAAAATATTACAATTGGTAATTTAAGAAGGAAAACATTTTCAGGTTTCACTTATTTCCTTAATAGAGCAATAGAGTGGAAAACACACACACACACACACACACAAATCTTCCACCCACTGTTTCACTCAGCAAATGTCTGAAACAACTAATTGAGGGCAAGAAAAGCCAAGAATCAGGAATTCTATCTGGGTGTTCCACATGGGCATCAAAATCCCAAGTACTTGGCCGTTATCCACTGCTTTTCCAGATGCATAACAGGAAGCTGAATTTGAAGCTGAGCGTCCAGGACTCAAATCAGCACTCTGATCTGTGCTGTTGGATTTATTAGTGGTGGCATAACCTGTCCCCACATGCATGCTTCAAATCAATTTATTATTTAGAGTCTGAAGGCTGAGAAGTCTAAAGTCAAGCCATGTTGTCTGGCAAGTGCCATTGTTCTATATCATAACATGGTAGATGACATCACATGATGAGAGAAATCAAGAGTGGTATTCATAGCCTTAAGTTTTTTACAGTTGTGTTAACCCATTCCTAGAGACAGGAGCTGTTGCCTTGGGGATTAAGTTTCTAACACATGCATTTTGGGAGTAAATTAAAGTCCTACCATATTTCAAGTTCAATTTTTTTTGTCCTTTTCCAATGTGTTGTTTAGCCTACAAGTAACTATATTTTACAGCTGTAAAACTTAAATTTTTAAAGATTTTATTTATTTGTGAGTTACAGATGGAGGGAGAGATAGAGAGGTTTTCTATCTGCTGGTTCACTCCCCCAATGGCCTGAGCTGTGCTGATCTAAAGCTAGGAGCCAGGAGCTAGTTCTGGGTCTCCCACACTGGTGCAGGAGCCCAGGTACTTGGGCTATTTTCCAACCAACTGCTTTCCCAGGCCATTGGCAGAGAGCTAGATCAGAAGAGGGGCAGCCAGTATACAATCAGTGCCCATATGGGATGGCAGCTCTGCAGGCAGAGGCTTAGACTACTATGCCACAACGCTGGCCTGCCCTTTTTTTTTTTTTAAGTTTGAAAGTGAGAGAGAGAGCAAGAGAATGAATGTTTCATCCTCTGGTTTACTCCACAATGGCCAAAGCTGGGCCAATACGAAGGTAGAAGGCAGGAGCTTCTTCCTAGTCTCCCATGTGGGTACGGAAGTTGAAAGACTTGAACAATGTTCTGCTGCTTTCCCAGGCACAGCAGCAGGGAGGTGGATTGGAAGTGGAGTAGCTGGGACTTGAAACAATGCCCATATGGGATGCTGGCACTGTAGATGGTGGCTTAACCCACTACACCACAGTGTTGGTCCCCAAATTATGTTGAAGCACCCATGTATGTTACATTCCTTTCTAAATTGTTTCATGTGTTTCGGAAGCTTTTTAGTTTACTTTTCTACTGGTAATCTACATCTGTCATTCTTTACATCATTTTTATGTTGTCCTTTACATATTCCAAGATATTTAGACATTGTTTAATCATCTTACTGCCACTTGCAACAGCTGACTTCACACAGATTTCTTCCAGTGAGTCAAATTTTCTTTACATGTGTAATGATTCTGAATTTTAATTTAAGTATTTAAAATAACATATTTTGGGGCTGGTGCTGTGGTGCAGTGGATTAATGTCCTAGCCTGAAGCGCCGGCATCCCACTTGGATGCCGGTTCGAGACCTGGCTGCTCCACTTCTAATCCAGCTCTCTGCTATGGCCTGGGAAAGCAGAAGATGGCCCAAGTCCTTGGGCCCTTGCATCTATGTGGGAGACCTGGAGAAGCTCCTGGCTCCTGGCTTTGGATCGGTGCAGCTCTGGCTATTGCAGCCAATTGGGGAGTGAACCAAAGGATGGAAGACCTCTCTCTCTCTCCCTCTCTCCCTCTCTCCCTCTCTCCCTCTCTCCCTCTCTCCCTCTCTCCCTCTCTCCCTCTCTCCCTCTCTCTCTCTCTCTGCCTCTCCTCTCTCTGTGTAACTCTGACTTTCATGTAAATAAATCTTTTTAAAAAATAGCATATTGCTGAAATTATCAATAATGTTATCTTTCTTGGGGAATAAGTTCTGTTTTACAAGGCAGTTAATTGACTTGATTCAAATTTCAAACTCTGTTCTTTGCAGTGATTAGTAACTGTATTTTTCTCAGCTCCCACTGGTTGACTTTTTTTTAAATTGGGTTCACTGAGATATCCCACACATGTGTAATGATGTAGTCAGCCAATCAGTTTGGCTTGTTTTGTGTGCAAATACAGGGACTTGAGTTCTTTAGCTTTCTCTTTCCCAGGACATGTCTTCTTACTTCATTTTTTGGTCGACTTTTCAACCATGAACTTGCCACTATAACATTTTGCTTCCTTGATCTGTGTGTAAACAGAAGTGTCTTCTGGTATAATGCCCTAAATGGTTAGGTTTCAATTAGGAGTTCCCTCAATCCAATTTCTACCTTTTATTTCTCTAATCCTCAGAGTTACAAAACCACAAATTTTGTTCAGATTTTATAATTTTAATTCTTTTAAATATCATGTGTATTCACCATGATACTTTTGACTTGTTAATAAAAACTTGTCTTCTATACTTTATCTGTTTATATTTGTTCAGTTTCATTTTTTCTACTCTGGACTATTACTTTAGATAGTTTTCAATCTTATTTTTTAATGTACAAGTCAGGTACTTCTTGCATAGGAATACTTTGTACAAAATAAAAATAGGCCTACCTGTCAGATTTAGATCATTTCCTGTTTTTGTATGGCCTGTAGTCTACTTTATTGGCTTATTCTAACTTTCTAAATAGATTTTTTTTGCAATTCTCAGTAGTCATTTTGAGTTATGATCAGTTTTCAACTAGTATTATACTTCTTCATGTATAAAATAGTATCTTTATAGTACCATAGTTCTAGTTTTCTGTTCCCCTCTTCTGTGTCATATTTATGATACATTGTATTCCTACTTACTTATTAAGTCTTTTTTATACATTTTCATTTTCTTGGTTCAAATGGTAAATAACTTTTTAAATAGTTTCAAAATAACAGTGAAAAATACTTGTGCTCCCATACTTACCATTTCCAGTATTTGTATGTTCTCAGATTTCTACGTTTCATTGTCTGTAACTTTTTTTGAAATTTGATTATAATAAACCATAGTATAATTGATATCTTTTTTTGCTGGGTGAAATTAGGATATCCCAGAAGTCATGATTATTTTGGTATCAAGAACATCCTTACTTCGCTAACATGAATCTCCTGATCAGTGATGCCACAAAGGAATTTAAAAATTCAGAAAAACCTTCATACTTACATTCTAATTCACTATTATAACAGAATTCAGTATGATGTGTCAAGGAATTAGATGCATAGAGCAGGATCCATGATTCCTTCAGCATAATCTTGTGGTTATTTACTTATTATCATTACCTACTTCTCCCAATCACATTGTGTGACAGTACCACCAGGATATTAACAATCTAATCTGAGCCTGTGTTTATGGTCCTTTTTGAAATTTGGTTACATAGACAGGGTTGAGCAACCATATCCTATCTTTTGTCTTCGGCATATCCAGAGATTGGGTTGATTACACATGAGCAAAAAGCCTGCCACCACCACAGATGACATTGTGAGAACAGTATATGGATGGGACCTAAGACATTTATACAATGTGAGACCTAATGGTTAAGAGAACCCAGCCTAGGTTCTGGATAAGAGCCAAACTTTCTTCAGGACACGTTCGTTCTTTCTGATACAGATTCTGATTACAGCCTGAGCTGCTTCTGATCAGTGATATTATAATTTATAGTAGAGTTTTTCAATTTTCATTTCATTGAACATTTTTCTGGTCTACCGCTAATTAAGTCTGCATTTACATGTGTGTCATACTACCTGATAGTGCACCCCCAACACAGAATTTCAAGTTCTCTCATCTCATGTTAATGGTGCCCTTTATCCTGGCAGAATCTATGTCCTCCTAAAGTTTTTTTTTTTTTTTCCTGACTTTGGATTTAACTTACCCTGCACATCTTCCGAATTTCTCAAATAGCATGACATGAAAAATGGCCATGGGTTGAAGTCCTTCAAGTAGCTAATTTTGTTTTTCTATCTTCTTGTGACCTCTCAAAGCTTTTCTGGGTTTTCTCTCCTTGGAGACTGTATTGGGAACAGTTTGGAAGCTGGTGTTTTGTAAAACCATAGTTAAGTGGTATTAAGTACTGATCCAATATGGGATATATTTTGAGACTAGAACCAATAAAATGATGTTTACCTATTGATTAGAAAAAAAGATTTTATAAAACTTTGTCCAGTGTGTTAGGTAAAACAGTATATTGCAGTGTAATTTTAATTGGTGTTTTTCATTTTTGTCACAATTTATTCTTGTTTTATATATATGTATATGTATACATATATATATTTAAATACTTGCTTATTTGAAAGGCAGAGTTACAGAGAGGCAGAAGCACAGAAGAGAGAGAAATCTTCCATCTGCAGGTGTACTCCCCAAATGGTCACAAAGGCCAGAACAGGACTTATATGAAACCAGGAGCCAGGAGCTTCTTCTGGGTCTCCCACACAGGTGCAGGGGCCCAAAGAAGGATTTGGACCATCTTCCACTGATTTCCCAGCCTTAGCAGAGAGCTGTATTGCAAGTGGAGCAACCGGGAATCAAACTGGCACCCATATGGGATGCTGGCACTGCAGGTGGCAGCTTTACCTGCTGTGCCCCCATCTTGTTATAACTTAAAAGACTGGCATTTTGAAAAGCAGAGAATAACCAATAATAGTTACACATTTTCTCATTTTTTTTTAAAGATTATTTATTTGACAGGTAGAGTTACAGATAGAGAGAAGAGAGAAAGGTCCTCCCTCTGCTGGTTCACTCCCCAAATGGCTGCAAGGGCCGGAGCTACACCGATCAGGAGCCAGGAGCTTTCTCCCGGCCTCCCACGTGGGTGCAGGGACCCAAGCACTCAGGCCATCCTCCACTTCCCTCCCAGGCCACAGCAGAGAGCTGGAGTTGAAGAGGAACAACCAAGACTAGAACCTGGCATCCACATGGGATGCCAGTGCCGCAGGCAGAGGATCAACCCAGTGTGCCACTGTGCCAGCCTCCATTTTCTCATTTTGATGCCAGTTCTTTCCTTATTTTTTCTTTGGATGGCAAATTTTATTATTAGGAAGGTGAATTTTCTGGGGTAGTGTGAGTTAATTTTTTTAATCATTCTTTATATATCATTAATCTTTATTTTAACATTTTAATCTTTATTATTTATTTTAATCTTTATTTTGACATTTGTATATTCAAATTTTTCAGCTTGGGCTTGTGTAACTTCTGGATATTGAGTTTAAGATAGAATTGACTTTGAACACAAGACTGTACACCACAAATTCCATATAGTTTTCATGTTGTTTTACACTTGGTGTGAACTACGATTAACTTTTAACTTATATTCTGCCTATGTTTCACACACCATTTATTAAAAAGCCCACAGGGCCATCCCATAAGTATCTATGAGAATGAACTGTTCTAACTGATGCTTTTTCTGGGTGTCTTAGAATATCAGGGGCAGTGAGAGCCTGATTGTGGTTATAATAGTAACTAGTGACTCCCAGCCTTTGAAGTGCTTCCACATTCAAGTTGTGTATCACATCACTTATTTCTATTAGCCTGTCAAAATGGCCTTTACTACAACATCGCCTATCTTTATGACTAGAGAAAATATGTCACTGATCCAAAATGAATGTGCAGGAACCTCTTACAGAATCTGTTTTACAAGAAATGGAATATTTTTTTAAGAACTTTTTTCTCATTGCTTGTGTGGATGATTCTAGAATTTTTTCTCCTTAGAGCTCCAAATATGATGAAACACATGAAGGTACTTCTTAGGATTTATAAGAAATTTTAAAATTATTTGTGCTCATGGATTTCTTATCATTGAGTTTTTATAAGTCCTTGGAAGAAATTTTAAATTTTCATTCTGTGTGGCCCATTACACTAATATTTCCTTCAGTTTCTGTATCAGTGAGTGTCAGTTTTTCCTCACATTCTGTGCTCCTCCCTTATCTGCTTCCTGTCACTTCACTTTTCTTTGAATCTTGCCTTTACTGTCTTGGCTTCAGGTGTTACTGAAATGCTGCTGCTTGCCAGATCTTTGTCTGCAGCCCACATCTCTCCTGCATTGTATATCATATGCCCAGCTGCCATTTTGACATCACCACATATATGGCTATTGAAACTTCAAACATAATGTGTCCAAATTCAATATCTCTCCTTTCCACCATATTCTTTGTTTTCTTTCCCAATTTCATTTCAGTGACAGTGTCTACCCCAACTCTCATGCACATGATATGGAAATAAACTCCATATTTCACTTGCTTCACAACAAATTAAGAGTGAGTTCCATTCTTGCTTCTTGTTCTCTTTTTCATATGTATAGTGAATGTTATGTTCTGCCCTCTTACTGCTCTGTGTCCCGATGGTAAATAATCATGTCTCACTGTGGTGTTTTCCCTCTGTTTACCATATAGTGCTTACCCTGTTGCCTCCCTTGGATGACATTTAAAATATTCTTTTCAAGTAACAACCAGATTTTATTGGTTACCTATAATTTACACTCTGTACTTTAGGATGTGAGCAATCATTTTTGTGTGAAAAATAATTTTGATTATTGAAGGAAATATGAATATGCTTATGAAAATATTTGATAAATAACTTTACAAAAATAGTGAGCCCATACATTTTTATTGTTGGAATTCTTTCAAGCATGTAAATAAAGATTATTTGCACTTCACTGCCCATGTGAACACCACTCACATAGCCTGGGATCACTCACTCACTGGTGGTGCAGTTTGTAGCCCCATTACCTGGCCTGTGTTCTTTGTGCTATAACCATCTGATTTGTGTTGTATCATATTCATGAGAACATACTCATGGAGAAAGTCTAACCAACTTTGGCGTTTCAGTGAACTGCAGCCTGCTGATACAGAAAAATCCTTTAAAAAGTTTTCTTCAGCAATCCTGCCTCAAAATCAACCCTTGGGACATTCGGATCTGCCTAAAAGGTCCATTAGAGTCTCACAGGCATGGAAAGTCATGACACGTTGGCAAAAAACAATCTAAATGAAAGATCCTGGTGAACAAGACCCCAGCAGAAGGAACAGGCCATCAAGGAGAGAGGCGCCTTTCTCTGAAGGGAGAAAGGAACCTCCACTGTGACACGGCCTTGACTAAACAAGTTCAGTCGGTGAATTCAAGGGGCTTCCATAGCCTAGACAGCTCATAGCAAGAGTCTCGGGTGATTGCTGATGTCATAAATAAGAGTGCCTATTGTTAAATCAACAATGGGAGTCACTGGGTACATGCTCCTCACATAGGATCTCTGTCCTTAAAGTGTTTTACTATGGAACTTAAAAACACTACTAGTCTAACAATACCCTATACCTTGTGTGGTTCTTTGAGTGCAGCCTGTTGAAATCTTGGCTTAGTATATACTAAGTTGATCTTCAGTATATGAAGGTAATTGAAAATGAAACTTGATGAAGGGCGGGATGGGAGAGGGAGTGGGAGAGGGGAGGGCCACGGGAGGGAGGGAGGCTGAGTGGGAAAGCCACAACAATATAAAAGTTGCACTTTGTAAATTCACATTTATTAAATAAAAAAAAAACTAAAAACAGTTTTCTTTTACCCTATTGATGTTGAACATGTTCCCCTGTAGTTTCTTTTACATGCTATTTCAGTCTTTTTTTTTTTTATTAAACGTTTACTTAATAAATATAAATTTCCAAAGTACAGCTTATGGGTTACAATGGCTTCCCCCTCCCAAAACTTCCCTCCCACCCACAACCCTCCCCTTTCCCGCTCCCTCTCCCCTTCCAATCACATCATGATTCATTTTCAATTCTCTTTATATACAGAAGATCAGTTTAGTATATATTAGGTAATGATTTCAATATTTTGCCCCCATATAGCAACACAAAGTGAAAAAAAAATACTGTTGGAGTACTAGTTATAGCATTAAATAAGAGTGTACAGCACATTAAAGACAGATCCTACATAATAATTTTTAAATTAATTTTCTATGCCATTTCCAATTTAACACCAGGTCTTTTTTTTTTCATTTCCAATTATCTTAATATACAGAAGATCGATTCAGTATATAATTAGTAAAGATCTCATCAGTTTGTACCCACGCAGAAACACAAAGTGTAAAAATACTGTTTCAGTACTAGTTATAGCATCACTGCACATTAGACAACACGTTAAGGACAGATTCCACATGGGATGTAAGTACACAGTGACTTCTGTTGCTGACTTAACAATTTGACACTCCTGTTCATGGCGTCAGTAATCTCCCTAGGCTCTAGTCATGAGTTGCCAGGGCTATGGAAGCCTTTGGAGCTCGCTGACTTTGATCTTATTCCAATAGGGTCATAGTCAAAGTGGAAGTTCTCTCCTCCATTCAGAGAAAGGTACCTCCTTCTTTGATGGCCCCGTTCTTTCCACTGGGATCTCACTCACAGAGATCTTTCATTTAGGTCGTTTTCTTTTTTTTTTTTTTCCCATGGTATCTTGGCTTTCCATGCCTACAATACTCTCATGGGCTCTTCAGCCAGATCCGAATGCCTTAAGGGCTGATTCTGAGGCCAGAGTGTTGTTTAGGACGTCTGCCATTCTATGAGTGTGCTGTGTATCCCACTTCCCATGTTGGATCTTTCTCTCCCTTTATGATTCTATCAGTTAGTATTAGCAGACACTTGTCTTGTTTGTGTGATCCCTTTGATTCTTAGACCTATCAGAGCCATCGATTGTGAACTGAAATTGATTACTTGGACTAGTGAGATAGTATTGGTACATGCCACCTTGATGGGATTGTATTGGAATCCCCTCGCACATTTCTAACTCCATCATTTGGGGCAAGTCTGATTGAGCATGTCCCAAATAGTACATCTCCTCCCTCTCTTTTTCCACTCTTAAATTTAACAGGAATCACTTTACAGTTAAAAGTTAAACACCTAAGAATAATTGTGTGTTAATACACAGTTCAACCACCAGTACTAGAACAACAACAAATACTAAAAAGGATAAAGTATTACATTGTACATCTAGAGTCAGGACAAGAGCTGATCAGGTCATTGTTTCTTATAGTGTCCATTTCACTTCAACAGGTTTCCCCTTTGGTGCTCAGCTGTCACCGATCAGGGAAAACAAATGATATTTGTCTTTTTGGGACTGGCTTAATTCACTCAGCATGATGTTTTCCAGATTACTCCATCTTGTTGCAAATGACCGGGTTTCATTGTTTCTTACTGCTGTATAGAATTTTATGGAGTACATGTCCCATAATTTGTTTATCCAGTCTACTGTTGATGGGCATTTGGGTTGGTTCCAGGTCTTAGCTATTGTGAATTGAGCTGCAATAAACATTAATGTGCAGATGGCTTTTTTATTAGCCAAATTAATTTCCTTTGGGGAAATTCCAAGGAGTGGGATGGCTGGGTTGTATGGTAGGGTTATGTTCAGGTTTCTGAGGAATCTCCAGACTAACTTCCATAGTGGCTTAACCAGTTTGCATTCCCACCAACAGTGGGTTAGTGTCCCTTTTTCCCCACATCCTCTCCAGCATCTGTTGTTGGTAGATTTCTGAATGTGAGCCATTCTCACTGGGGTGAGGTGAAACCTCATTGTGGTTTTGATTTGCATTTCCCTGATTGCTAGTGATCTTGAACATTTTTTCATGTGTCTGTTGGCCATTTGGATTTCCTCTTTCGAAAAATGTCTATTGAGGTCCTTGGCCCATTTCTTAAGTGGGTTGTTTGTTCTGTTGTTGTGGATTTTCTTGATTTCTTTGTAGATTCTGGTTATCAACCCTTTATCTGTAGCATAGTTTGCAAATATTTTTTCCCATTCTGTCGGTTGCCTCTTCACTTTCCTGACTGTTTCTTTTGAAGTACAGAAACTTCTCAGTTTCATGCAATCACAAATGTTAATTTTGGTTTTGACTGCCTGTGCTCCTGGGGTGTTTTCCAATAAGTCTTTGCCTGTACCTATATCTTGCAGGGTTTCTCCAATGCTCTCTAATAATTTGATGGTTTCGGGTCGTAGATTTAAGTCTGTAATCCATGTTGAGTGAATTTTTGTGTAAGGTGAAAGGTATGGGTCTTGCTTCAAGCTTCTGCATGTGGAAATCCAATTTTCCCAGCACCATTTATTGAATAGACTGTCCTTACTCCAGGGATGACTTTTGGATCTTTGATCAAATATAAGTTGGCTGTAGATGTTTGGATTGATTTCTGTTCCATTTGTCTATCCATCTGTTTCTGTACCAGTACCATGCTGTTTTGATAACAACTTCCCTGTAGTATGTCCTGAAATCTGGTATTGTGATGCCTCCGGCTTTGTTTTTGTTGTACAAGATTGCTTTGGCTATTTGAGGTCTTCTGTGTCTCCATATGAATTTCAGCATCATTTTTTCCAGATCTGAGAAGAAGGTCTTCGGTATCTTGATTGGTATTGCATTGAATGTATAAATTGCTTTTGGGAGAATAGACATTTTGATGATATTGATTATCCAATCCATGAGCATGGAAGATTTCTCCATTTTTTGGTCTCCTCTTCTATTTCTTTCTTTAAGGTTTTGTAGTTTTCATCGTAGAGATCTTTAACGTCCTTGGTTAAGTTTATTCCAAGGTATTTGATTGTTTTTGTAGCTATTGTGAATGGCATTGATCTTAGAAGTTCTTCCTCAGCCACGGCATTGCCTGTGTATACAAAGGATGTTGATTTTTGTGGATTGATTTTATATCCTGCTACTTTGCCAAACTCTTCTATGAGTTCCAGTAGTCTCTTAGTAGAGTTCTTTGGGTCCCCTAAATAAAGAATCATATCATCTGCAAAGAGGGATAGTTTGAGTTCTTCCTTCCCAATTTTTATCCCTTTAATTTCTTTTTCCTGCCTAATAGCTCTGTCTAAAACTTCTAGAACTATATTGAATAGCAGTGGTGAGAGTGGGCATCCCTGTCTGGTACCAGATCTCAGCGGAAATGCTTCCATCTTTTCCCCATTCAATAGGATTTGGCCGTGGGTTTTTCATATATTGCTTTGATTGTATTGAGGAATGTTCCTTCCATACCCAGTTTGCTTAGAGTTTTCTTCATGAAAGGGTTTTGTATTTTATCAAATGCTTTCTCTGTGTCTATTGAGAGAATCATATGGTTTTTCTTCTACAGTCTGTTAATGTAGTGTATTATGTTGATTGTTTTGCGAACGTTGAACCATCCCTGAATACCAGGGATTAATCCCACTTGGTCTGGGTGGATGATCTTTCTAATGTGATGTTTCATTCTATTGGCCAGAATTTTATTGAGTATTTTTGCATCTGTGTTCATCAGGGATATTGGTCTGTAATACTCTTTCAATGCTGCATCTTTTTCCGGCTTAGGAATTAAGGTGATGCTGGCTTCTTTGAAAGAATTTGGGAGGATTTCATCTCTTTCGATTGTGCTGAATAGTTTGAGAAGAATTGGAGTCAGTTCTTCTCTAAATGTCTGGTAGAACTCAGCAGTGAATCCATCTGGCCCTGGGCTTTTCTTTGTTGGGAGGGCCTTTATTACTGTTTCAATTTCTGTGTCAGTTATGGGTCTGTTTAGGTTTTCTCTGATCCTATTGATTTTGTTCTTTTCTCTTCTTTTTTTAGTTAGTTGAGCCAATGGGGTGTCAATTTTGTTTATTTTTTCAAAAAACCAGCTCCTCGTTTGGCTGATTTCTTGTAATTTTTTTTGGATTCAATCCTGTTGATTTCTTCTTTGATTTTAATTATTTGTCATCTCCTACTAGGTTTGGGTTTGGTTTGCTGCAGATTTTCTAGGTCCATGTGATGACTTGAAAGCTCATCTATTTGGTGCCTTTCCAATTTCTTGATGTAGGCACCTATTGATATAAACTTTCCTCTTAACACTGCTTTTGTTGTATCCCATAGGTTTTGGTATGTTGTGCTTTTATCCTCATTTACTTCCAGAGAATTTTTGATTTCTCTTTTAATTTCTTCTCTGACCCATTGTTCATTCAGGAGCATGTTGTCCAATCTCCATGTGTTTGCACGTGCTCTAGGGATTCCCGAGTTGCTTATTTCCAATTTCATTCCTTTGTGGTCTGAGAAACTGCATGGTATGATTCTAATTCTTTTGAATTTGCTGAGACTTGCTTTATGGCCTAGTATGTGGTCAATCCTAGAGAAGGTTCCATGTACTGCTGAGAAGAATGTAAAGTCCTTAGATGTAGGATGAGATGTTCTGTAGATATCTGTTAGATCCATTTGGGCTATAGTGTCATTTAAATCTGTCTTTTGTTGATCTGTCTATTTCTGAGAGTGGAGTATTGAAGTCCCCCAGTACTATTGTATTGGGGTCTAAGTCTCCCTTTAAGTCCCTTAACAAGTCTTTTAAATAAGCTGGTGCCCTGTAATTAGGTGCATATACATTGATAATCGTTATATCTTCCTGTTGAATGGATCCCTTAATCATTAAATAGTGCCCCTCTTTGTCTCTCCTAACAGTTGTTGTGGTAAAGTTTATGTTGTCCGATATTAAGATGGCTATGCCCGCTCTTTTTTCATTTCTGTTGGCATGGTATATCTTTTTCCTGCCTTTCACTTTCAGTCTGTATGCATCATTGTTGGAAAGATGAGTTTCTTGTAAGCAGCAAAAAGATGGGTTTTGTTCCTTAACCCAATCAGCCAATCGGTGTCTTTTAACTGGACAGTTCAGGCCATTAACATTCAATGTGACTATTGATAAGTAGTAACTTTGCCCTGCCATTTGCCAAAGATTTTTTCTAATATATGGTTTGAGATTTCTGGATCTTTTGTTGTGAGATTTCTTTCCTTTACCTTCTTTCATATTGGTGACCGTGTTTCTGTGTTTCTGTATGTAACACATCTTTAAGCATCTTTTGCGGGGCTGGACGAGTGGCGACAAATTCTTTCAATTTCTATTTGCTGTGAAAGGTCTTTATTTCACCTTCATTCACAAATGAGAGCTTTGCAGGATATAATATTCTGGGCTGGCAGCTTTTCTCTCTTAATACCTGGGCTATATCTCGCCATTCCCTCCTAGCTTGTAGGGTTTCTGATGAGAAGTCAGCTGTGAGTCTAATTTGCGATCCTCTGAAAGTAATCTGATGTTTCTCTCTTGCACATTTTAGGATCTTTTATGTTTCACTGTGGTGAGTTTGTTTACGACATGTCGTGGTGAGGATCTCTTTTGATCATGTTTATTAGGGGTTCTATATGCTTCCTGTACTAGGATGTCTCTGTCCTTCTCCAAACCTGGGAAATTTTCTGCTAATATCTCACTAAAAAGGCCTTCTAATCCTTTCTCCCTCTCTATGCCTTCAGGAACTCCTAGAACCCAAATGTTGGGTTTTTTAATGGTATCCTCTAGATTCCCAACAATATTTTTTAGATTTCTAATTTCCTCTTCTTTTCTTTGGTTTGCCTGTTTCCTTTCCTGTTCTCTGTCTTGTAATTCCGATATTCTCTCTTCTGCTTCACCCATTCTGTTTTTAAGGCTCTCTAATGTGTTTGTCATTTGATCTATTGAGTTCTTCATTTCATTGTGGTTTTTTGTCACTATCACAGTTTCATGTTCTACTAGTTGTTTCATTTCATTTTGATTCCTCCTTAATATTTCATTTTCATGGGAGAGATTTTCTATCTTGTCCATTAAGGATTTCTGTAGTTCAAGAATTTGTTTTTGAGAACTTCTTAATGTTCTTATCAATTTTTTGAGTTCCGCTTCTTGCATTTCCTCTATCTCTTCATCTTCATTATCTTGCATTGGGGTTTCTTGTTCATTTGGGGGCATTATAGTGTCTTCCTTGCTCTTGTTACCTCGGTTTCTACGTTTGTTGTTTGGCATTTTGTAGATAATTTACGTTTTTTTTGTTTTTGTTTTTGTTTTTTGTTTTTTGGTTTTTTTTGCTGTGGTTTTTTTTTCTGGTTATACTATGCCTCTAAGTGGGCTGTCTGCTTTGATGGATCCTTAGAGGCTGTGATGGGTGTAGCCAGAGAGCTCCGCTTGATTCTTCAGGTTTAAGGGTGTGCAAAAAGTGACTCACCCAGATTGTTCTCTCCCTTGCTCCTTGCTGGTTCGCTCTCTCTCTCTCTCTCTGTTTTTTTTTTTTTTTTTTTTGACTCAGTGGAGAAGTAATTCCGTACAGCTGAGTGGAATTGAGGGTAGTTGAAATCTGGCCTCTGTGAGTATTCGTTTGATCTACCCCTGGGACCACACAAAGAGTTTATGCAGCCCTCAATGTGTTCTCAAGTTTCACCAAAGTTCCAAAGTTACTGAGTTTGTGAACTCCTTGGTGGCGCTTTACATATGTAAAATGGCGCCTGCTCTTTGTTTTGCTCGGTGAGTGAAGAGAGATGCCTCTGCTTTTCCCCCCTAGTGTCTCGGGTTTCTGACGTCTTTGTCTTACCTTCCGTTCGTTCCCGCGCTGGCGAGATTCTGCGGCTCGGCTCCCATGGTTAGGTTTCCACGCGGTGGGCTCCCTGTAGGTCCTCTGTGTCACATCCACTAGATCTGGAATCGTTTCCTCTGCAGTTTTTTTCTTGAGTCTTTTCCTGAGGCTACAGTAATTCCACTTTTATGAAACTTTATTTTCCAAAACTACAGCGCATGTCCTCACTATCCGCCATCTTGGCTCTGACCCCGCTATTTCAGTCTTGTGTTTATACTTGCATCTGTAGACTACACTGTGAGCTCCTTTCAGAATCATTAGCAGAAAGATCAGTTCCAGATAACATTTATTGTATTGATTTTGAAATTATAAAGTTAATATCGAATAAGATATTTTCATAGTGGTTTCCTTCTATTTCATTCATATTACAAAGTTGGCTGCATTTTATTTCAGAGGCACATAAGACGCACACAGAAGAATAGACTCCCAATCTCTGCTTTTGGGTACAGCTGATATGTTTAGCAGAAATATGATGTCTCAGGTGTTGGTGTCATTCGAAGACCTAGCTGTGGACTTCACCTGGGAGGAGTGGCAGGACCTGAATGATGCTCAGAGAATCCTGTACAGGGATGTGATGCTAGAGACATATAACTGCCTGGTGTCCTTGGGTGAGTGATAATTCCCTTATTATGTTCTCAGTTGGAACATTTTCTTCTGGTTTGATAAATACATGAAAACTTTGTAAGGTTTAATGCTGGTTATATATAGAATCTGTATCCATGAAGAGTCTGAATATCTCTCCCCCAGGAAAGGATTCAAATCTGCACTTTTGTTGCACAGCTCTTGTGCAAAATTAATGTTCTTCAAATAACCTTTAAGTTATTTGACAAAATCTTACATTATTTCTCATTAACAGGATACTGCATTACCAAACCTGAGTTAATCTTCAGGTTAGAAGATGGTGCAGAGCCTTGGGTAGTGGAAAAACCGCTAAACTGGAACCTATCAGGTCAGTCAGCATATTGTGGGTATAGTAGCTGGGACAGAATGAATGAAGCAAATATTGACAAAAACTCTTCTTGTTAGTTTTCTCCAAGTCCCAGCCCTCTGAGTTCAGTGGGTTTCATGCATTAGACATGGTCATTCTATAGTCTCCAGGGAAGGTTTTCCTGTGTACATCTCTCTACCTCTTCTTCTCTTGATGAATATCTTCTTTGGTGTAAAAGAAATCCAGCCCATTTCTTGCTGTACTAAGCCTGTTCTGACTTTTTTTCTCCATTTTCACACTCTGATTTTTCTTTATGTATTTTGATCATGTATTTATTAATTCCCTGAACACTTGGTTATTGGAAAGCTCATAGGTACTGGTTTCTTACTGCTGGTTCCTGTTCCTGATTTTGATTGAGCACAGAGCTTGCTTTTGCAGAGATTTCAAGATTTAACCAATGAATATGAACTCTATTTATCTCTTTCTTTCTCTCTCAAATCAGTAATAAAATGATTGCTTCAGACATTTGAGGAATGAACCGTTTGATGGGTGCTCTCTCTTTCTCTTTGTCTCTCTGACTCTCAAATGATTGGAATGAATAAATAAATAAAATGATAAAAGATATTCAAGAGCAATCAGCTATACTCTGACATCAGAAATCATGAAGTTAAGCAGGATCCCCAGCATAGGAACATGGAAATAGGTGGCCCTAAACTCACTAAGAGAATCAAGAGATTCTTCTTCCCAAGGTCACTTAAACACATGGCTTCAAGTTGAATAGCTCAGATTTCTTTGGGAATAGTTTGAATTTTCCCTTTTTCAGCAGCTTTAAACAAACAATAGACCTGTGTGAATGACATAGGAGACTCAGTTTTCTATGTAAGTAGGAGACAGATGATCCTTAAAAACAGAAATCAAAAAGCATTCAGAAACTCAAATTATCAAGCAGGAGTGTGTACCAAGAATTGAAAGGAGAAAGGCAGGGCTGTGGATATCAGCATGTGTTAGAAAACACTTTTCCAAGAAGCTGAACATGCCCTGGGTTATAGAAACAAATCCCTTAAATTGTTTGGAGCACATATGCAGGATGATATATTGGACTTTTTTTTTTTTTTTTTTTTTTTACCTATTGTGGTTCTGAGAAGCTGAAGATATTGGGTTTCTTTAGGAGTATGAGTAAAGCTGTCATTATGGAGTTTAGATAAAAGGATATTTTTTGCATTTAGAAAAACCCCACAAATACCATTCCCCCAGGATGACTGAACAGGGAACAACCGTAAATTCAAGTCCTATTTCTAAACTGTGATCCTGCATAGGGGACAGACATAAATACATCTTCTGCAAGTAAATGATCCATTAGAATATGCCCATTGTTAAGACTGAAAGTTCAGTTGAGAAGCACAAAGCACAGTTTTTATAAAAAGAAAAAAATTGTAGAAAAAGGACAGGGAGAAAATAACTGGTGGAAAGCATTCCATGTTTTGTTGCAGCTAGTCAGTGGGTAAATGTATTTACTAAGTATTTCACCATTCCATTCTTTAATATCTCAGATATTTTCATGTTCAAGAAGATCAAAGAGACCATGAGAGAAGGAGACACACACACACACACACAAACACAGGTCTTCAATTTACATACTCATTCCACAAATACTTCCAAGAGTTATGGATGGATGAGGCTGAAGCCAAAAGCACGGAATTCCATTTGGGTCTCTCAAGTGTATGACAGTGTCTAGAGCATTAGAAATCATCATTTCCTGCCTCCCATGATAGCTTGGCAGAAAGCTGTATAGGAAGCAGACTAGCCATGAGTAAGATTTGGACTGTTTTGGGATGCAGGCATTCCAGTCAGTGGCTTAACTTACTTTACATCACCCATTCTGCCACACACTTAAAATATTTATGGTAGTAGATTGAACATTGAGAAATGTTACTATTGATTTTATTAATGCATTAAGAAAAACCATATAATGATCGTCAATAAATGTTTTTAGTGATATGCTAAAATCTTATGCCATTACGATATTAAATACTTTCATTGCCTTTCTATGAGCATTTAAGAAGAAATACTTACATGTGGTCCATGAATATGGTTGTTTTCTCATTTCAGTTGCCCAGAAAATGGATGGCTTAATTGGGACCAATCAGGAAAATGAAGACATAAATTTGAATCAAGATACAATCACAAACAATAACACATCAGTTCACAAGGGAGTTGAATTTAAAGAAACAGTTCATTTAAGCTCAAGCCATATTCCAAAAGTTACTATCAAAAGGGGAAATTGTTCAGGGATGAAACACAAGGCATGCAATATATTTCACAATGTGTATCTCCCTAGTGGGTCTGATGAGATGCAAACTGGAGAGAAATCTGATGTCCCTAATGTACCTGGGAATTCTGCCCCATGCTGTGAGCTGCTTTGTCAGCATAACAAGATTCAGACTATGCAACGGCCATTTAAACGGAGTGGACAAGGTAAAGCCTTCAAAAGGAAGAAGATACTCTTTTCATTTGAGAAGGTTCATTTAGAAGAGCCCTGTATTAAATCAACTGTCTTTGTTGGAAACACAACTCAGATAGAAAAGAAAACTTTACATAAATATGATAACCTCAGTAAGCATCAGCGAAGCCACACAAGACAAAAACTCTGTGAATCTGTTGAAAATGAGATTGGAACACGTAAATCAGATCTTACAATAAATCAGAGAACATATACAGGAAAAAAAGCCCATGTGTGTAAACCCTATGGAAAATCTTTCAGTTGTAAATCCTGCCTTAACATCCTTGCCAGAACTCACACAAGGGAAAAGCCCTTTTGGTGCAATGAAGGTGGAAAAACCATTTACCAAATTTCAGACATCACTAGAAATCAGAGAATTCACATAGGTGAGAAATCTTATGAATGTGATAAATGTGAAAAAGCCTTCTGTCGGAAGTCACATCTCATAACACATCAGAGAATTCACACAGGGGAGAAACCCTATGAATGTAATGAATGTGGTAAAGCCTTTTGTCATAAATCAATCCTCATTACACATCTGAGAATTCATACAGGAGAGAAGCCTTATGAATGTAATGAATGTGGAAAAGCCTTTTGCCAGAAGTCACACCTCATAACACATCAGAGAATTCACACAGGGGAGAAACCCTATGAATGTAATGAGTGTGTAAAAGCATTTGGCCAGATGTCACACCTCAAAGCTCATCAGAGAATTCACACAGGGGAGAAACCTTATGACTGCAGTGAATGTGGAAAAGCCTTTTCCAGAAAGTCAGACCTCAAAACACATCAGAGAATTCACACAGGGGAGAAACCTTATCAATGTAATGAGTGTGGAAAAGCCTTTGGCCATATATCAATCCTCATTAAACATCAAAGAATTCATACAGCAGAGAAGCTTTATGAATGAATGAGTGGAAAAACCTTTTGGCGAATGTCATACCTCACTAAACAACAGAGAATTCATACGTGGAGAGGAAATCTTATAAAAGTGATTGAAGTGGAAAAGTTTTGCCAGAAGTAGTAACTCATAACACCATAGAATTTACACAGGGGAGAAACATTAATCGGTGTGGAAAACCTTTTGTTGGCAGTCACACATTATGCACTAGATAATTCACACATGAGAGGAACCTTAATGGTTATGAAAAAGTCTCAGAAGTCATCATTGCACATCTGAGGATTTTACACAGGGGACAGGCCTTATAGAAAAAAATTTTCCTGAAGTTAACACTCTTAACAGGCAAAGAATTCACAAAGGAGGAGGTAGCATTTTGCATGCACTGAGTCTGAAAAAATAAAAACAATTTTTACCAGAAGTTATTCTTCAGGAGGTATTAGAAACTCATACAAAGAAAAAATAACAGCCTGTATAATAGTATAAAAATGTTTTTACCATAATTCATTCTTCACACATCAAAGGACTTAGAGATAAGAACATGCATTGTCAGAAATCTTTTTACCATAAATCATTTTAACAATGTATCAGAGAACCCACATAGAGGGAAAATCCTGTGAATGTATCAGAACTATAAAAACCTTTCTTATAAGGCAAACTTCAACAAAAAGCAGAATTATAGAGAAAGCACTGTGAATATGTTTGTAGAGAAACACTACTGGAAACACATCAGCAGTGGGTAGTATTCATGCCCTGCCCCCAAAATATGCCCTAATTGAATATTCAACTATGTGTTGGCTCATATGCAACCCACATCCAATAAAAAGGACAATAATAAATTTTAGAAATTGCAGTTCTCATAAGAGATTCCCCATAACCCTGCCTGTGTGTGTACCATCCCTCTAAATCTTACTTTCACGATTCCCCTTTTCTACCTCTCTTTAATTCTTTATTACCTGGAGATAGTTAAGTCAGTTTAGCCACAGGGTTCCTCCTGTAACAGGAAGTAGTTCATAGATATACTGTCTTGTATTATTTTGACATTACAATGATATGGTGTTTTTTTTCAAACCCCCACCCCTCACCAAGGTGACACTCAGTTTTACTAAAACTTGGTGTTCACTTCTCTTCCCTATTTTCAAAGTCATTTCTGGGTTCTGATTGCATGTGCTTTCAGCTCAGGTTTCAGCACATACCCACTCAGTATGGAAACTTTGCCAAGATGGCATAGCCATTCCTTGGTTAGTTGACTGCAAATGTGATGATGGATTATCTAGCAGTAGTTTCTCCTTTTCTATGTCCCATCAAGGTGATTATCCAGAAAGTCATTTCTTCTACCTTCATTTATGCACATTGCAAACAGCTCATTACCTCAACCAGGACCCCTGAGGATCTTCGAAGCATTAATAAGATGCAAACCTCAAATCCCATTGTAATGAAATTTAGAAGCAAGAAAATGCACTGAGAATGGTAGAGTTGAAGCCTGGCATTTAAATTTCTTCCCCATCAAACTTACCCATCAGCAGCCATCACAAGCCAGGAAAATAAAATCACATCACAGCTTGAAAGAAGGAGAACAGGAAAAGCAAAGAACACTTTATAGAAAAACATGAAGCATTCACTGAGTGGACTTGAAACACTGGACTGCAAGTCACATGATGCTTTGCAATTAAGGCAGTCATCCATTTATTCAGAATACTAAGCATATGTTAAAGTAAATTCTTCCCACTGGTATCAGTACTTAGTTCAAACCAGCCTTTTTCACTCAATTTGCCCTACAGAATTGAACATAAGTTGTCTTCCATGAAAAGAACACCAAGCATTTCTATTTCTGGGGTCTGACACTTCAGCAAGAAGCAAGGCAAGCCCCTTTCAGTTTTTTCAGATGTCCTGTATTTTCAGTATTGATGAACAGACTAGGTCATGTTGACTGCCTATTGATTGTCACTGTAGGTCATGTTGACTGCCTGTTGATTGTCACTGTGTGCTCTAGAGGAAGTGATAGTTTTTCATTTTTTGGTTTATGTTGCATAAGTATGTATGTATTTATATTATTTATAAATAGTTGTCTATAACCATATATACAGCTGGTATAATTATATATATATATATACTATAAATATTTGTTATCCAAATATTCACATTTTTTTATGTAGAACGAGGAAATTTGAAAATCCTTGCTAAAGGGATCAAATAATTTTCAGTTTTCTACTTCATATGTGCCTATTCCTCTCCTCATTCTTCTACTCTTTCCTCCAGTCCTCATCGTTTTCATTTCATCCTCCAGCTCCCTTCTGGTATCAAAAGGTCTGGAAGGTTCTTTGGCACACTGGACATTTTGAGAGTTGCCCTTTTGATCTGTTTTATAGTGTGTTCCACATCTCCAACAGTTTATCACTAATCAATGTATATTCTAAAGTTGGTGAATCTAACAGTGGAGGGTATAGTGTCTAAGATTATTGTTCAATATTGCTTGCTTTTTCAAGTGTCCTCAACAATTGTTTTCTCTTGGGTTTGCTGAGACTCGTTATGAGCTCCAGTTTGCATGGTATTCATGTGGCAGGAACCTGGGCACTATTCATAGAAGCTTTTCCTACTCCTGGAAATTCACTGTCTCCTGGTCTCCATCATTTCAGGGTACACTTAAATGATGTACTGCATGCATAGCCATGAGGAATCCCACTACTACTAATACTTCATAGAAGGGATGATGTGTGTATATCAAATTAGGACAATTTATAAAAATGTGAAGAGAATATTGTTAAACTGAGCTAGTATCCATTAAATTTTTTCTGCAGTGATCCTTGGACAAATGCCTAAAATAGCATCACCTTGGTAGCACCAAGTATACTTCTCCAATCCACTGGCTTTAATGATAATGCAATGATCTATGTCCTAATACCTACCCATCAAAGATCTATGCAGTGTCATCCTACTTCCTGTTGCATTACAGTGGAAACCAATTAGAAAATGAGTACCTTCAACAACAGGTGTGCAGAAAACTATTATGCCATCCTATAAGATACAATATTCTGTAGGCATGAAATTTATATATATATATATATATATATATATATATATATATATATACCTATATGTGAAACATCTATACTTAGCTACAAAAAGAAAACCTGTTAAGGAGGGGTAGAGACATAATATATCTTCTGAAATATCTATTCTTGTCCTGAAAAGACAGAATCAGTGACTCAACCTGAATTTTGTATTTTCAAATCATTAGAGTTCACATGGGTCATACTCACCATTAAAAATATATTTAATATTATATTTTTGCAGAGGTGTTACCCTGTGATGCTCCATCCAACTGATTCTTTTATAGTCCATCTTGTTTGAATCAAGAAAGCCAGTTAGTTTTCTTACTTTGGGTTCTGTGTTTTTAAGTCCATCACATTTTTGAGATTGGGAAATATAGTGTATAGATTTTCATAATGACTGTGGTCTGTAGAAGCTCCATAGAAGTTGTGAGTGTAAGGAGCCATAAGAAAATGAAAAAGAAAACAGTGCCCTGCTACCTCCAAAGATGCCCACACAGTGTAGTGAACGAGATGTGGCCTTGAAAACTGTTGCTGACAATTTTCACTCTATTGATGTTTTCATATCAATAACCAGGTTTGAGTGATTCACATGTTCTGTTAGCATGGTGCTGTCACTAGCTTACTAATTTAGGAAACTCATTGAACATAATGAGGTCATCTAGGAAGTAAAAATAGAAAGTGAATCTTAGGTAGTAGGGGCTCCAGTAAGTAGGTAGCAGCATTTCTCCTTTCAACCCCTGAATGTTATTTTTGCCCTTTTTTCCAGGATACTTCCTCTCGTAGTGTTTGTTGATGGAGAAGTAGTTATGTATTTTTGCTGTGAAGAGTTGTTTTAAACACTCTGAGCTGTAAGCTCACTTTCTGAGTAACCATGTTATGTGACCATTTATCTGACTTGGAAACAGCCAAGAACAGGATTCTCAGACTTGTCAGGATGGGTGATTCTCCTCTACAGATAATTCCCTGCACTGCTATAAGTTATAATCAAGTTATTTAAAATTGAGAAGAGAGAATTTCTAAAAAATATGAGATACATAATCTGGTAATTTAGCAATGATGTATTTAAGGAAAGGTACCAGATGAGGTAGCAGTCTGATGGTGTCCATTCATCTTCCCTTTATTGAAAGTCATTGACATCTTCTACAGGATGGGAGAAGGAAATCCTCTCTTTGAACTGCCTTAAGCCAGGGGAATTTATCTGCAGTGAATACTTCAGTGCATTTGTGGGACTTTTAAAGAAGGAGGTAAGTTTTTTCCTGATATGACTCTCAATGTAAAGAGTGTAATTTGTAGCAGGTGGGGATTTTTGCCAGCCCCTCAGTGTATGTTTTGAAATGGAATCAGTGGCTGTTGAAATCTACAAGCTAAATTTATAAAGGAAACAGAAGACTCTTCTACCTCCAATTGGTTCCAGGGGCATTTATTGGACATCAACTCTGGTTGAATAAGCAGAGCAAAAGAAGTAGAAATTGTGTTAATATTTTGCTGTAAGTCAGGGGTGGGAAACTTTCAGCCTATGCGCCATGAACAGTCCATGAAATCATTTGGTCTGGCCCTGCAAAGGCAACTGTAGGTGGAATTCAATATTCAATGACTCTATTTAATGACTCATTTATTTGACAGATTTATTTTATTTATTTGAAAGGCAGAGTTATAGAGAAAGAGGGAGAGGCACACAAAGAGATATTCCACCCACTGGTTCCCTCCCTACATGGCTGCAATGTCCAGGGCCGGGCCAGATGGAAGCCAGGATCTAGGAGCTTCTTCGGGGTCTTCTATGTAGGTACAGGGACCAAACGCTTGGGCTGTCTTTTGCTGTATTCTTAGGTTCATTAACAGGGAGCTGGATTGGAAGTGGAGCAGCCAGGACTCAAACCTGTATGCATATGGGATGCCTGCATTCAGGCAGCAGATTTACCTGTTATGCCACAACACCAGCCCCAGCAAACTAATTTTTAAGTTGATAATTTTATATGGCCTATGAATGATATTACAAATATCCAGGTAGACCTTGGCAGAACAAAGGTTCTCACTTTGCAAAATATTAATGGGAAACATGAGGCAGTTTAAGAATGAGTGAGTTGGTAACTACAATTATCAGACTTCCAAGACAGATACTTCTAGAGAACACATCTGAAAGACACCCATAATTTTATTTATTTATTTATCTTTTTGACAGGCAGAGTTAGACAGTGAGAGAGAGAGACAGAGAGAAAGGTCTTCCTTTCGTTGGTTCGCTCCCCAAATGGCTGCTATGGCCAACGCGCTGTGCCGATCCGAAGCCAGGAGCCAGGTGCTTCCTCCTGGTCTCCCATGTGGGTGCAGGGCCCAAGCACTTGGGCCATCCTCCACTGCCTTCCTGGGCCACAGCAGAGAGCTGGACTGGAAGAGGAGCAGCGGGGACAGAACCGGCACCCCAGCCGGGACTAGAACCCAGGGTGCCGGTGCCGCAGGTGGAGGATTAGCCAAGTGAGCCGCGGCGCTGGCCCCCATTATGTTTTTAAAATACTGTCAGAGATGCCAACTGTTTTGTTAAAAAGGCTTTATTCCTCAAATAGGAAATAATGAGAGAATGTGTATCAGAAATAATGTTGCTGCTGTTGGCTCACATAGAACCTGTTTCTGAAAACATGTGTCTTAGATGGCACAGGAAGATGAGTGTTTATGTCTATGCCAATGTGTATGAGGTATCCATGTGTATAGTTTGTACCAACTCATATATACAGATGTGAGAACATGTACAGATGCTCTTTTTCTAGATGTGCACAAGTGAGGATTTCTCAGTGTTTGGACTTTGTTAGGTGTGATGAAGAAAGGATGCATATGAGGGAACTTTCATAGCTGGAAACTGGTCTCTCAATATCAGGACCACCATGAGTGATACCTTATGAAATTATTGACTTCCACCTGTTCTACTGGGTGGCTTGGCCTTACAAAACTTATTTTCTCAAAGCATAGTGTATTTGAATTTTTTTGTTGTTTTTTTCTTTTCTTGGATCTGGTACATTTCACTTAGAATATATACAGACCCAAGTCAGTCATGTACAGATCATGGAAAGTTGTCTGTGGATGTTCCTAAATGACAGTGGTCTGCTGCTGCTGCTGCCCACTAGCTCCTAAAGCCTATGGTTGTTCTCAGCTGAGCATCTGTAAGCCAGAAATGTGGAGTCTAAACCACTTGGGGTTTCTGTTTTTTTCTCCCTCTGTCTTTGTTCTCCCCTCTTTTTTTTTTTTTTTTGTTGTTGTTGTTGTTTCTGCTGGTCTGCCAAGGAGTTGATTTCCCAGGAATATTCACTGCCTTGATCCACAATTCTGTTCAGCCTCGTTCCCTGGGAAGACTGCTGTGACACTGGCCATTGAAGAAGATGGATTTACACTGGGCACCTTCAAGACAGTTTGTCCTACCTTCCAACCCTTTGGCATTCACAGCCCAGATGGTTTTGGTATCCACGGTTGAAGTCAGCTGTGATGGCTCCCATCCTTTGTCAGCAGCCATGAGCCGTTGTTGTATCTGTCTTGGTAGACGGAGATGTGCATATTCTGTTCACCAGTGGTTCCTACACTTTTGCTCCTTTGTACTGTCATCAAGGTGAGGTGCCAGGTACTTTTAGCACTTGTCATTTCCTACTTTATTACTGTACTTCTTCCCTCAGTTTGCTCCCCCAAATGTATACTGGCCTGCAGTCAGGATGCTGAATCACAGTATAGGGGACTTCTATCTTTTCTTCCATTGAGGATCAGAATATCCATCTGCCATCCATCTGCCAGCCTAGCTGCTTAAGACCTGCCATGATGGGGCTGGTGCTATAGCGTAGCACCCTTGTGGGTGCCAGTTCGAGTCCTTGCTTCTCCACTTCCCATGCAGCTCCCTCCTGGTGTACCTGGGAAAGCAGCGGAGGATGGCCCAGGTCTTAGGCTGCTCCTGGCTCCTGGCTTCAGGTTGGCCCAGCTGCGACCATCGCTGTCATTTGCAGAGTGAACCAGCAGATGGAAGATCTGTCTCTGTTTCTCTCTCTCTCTCTCTAACTGTGCCTTTCAAATACATAGCTAAATCTTAAAAAACAAACTGCAATGACAGATTCTCCCATTTGCACTTCACAGGTGCAGATGGCAAGGGATATAATTTGTGGTCACAGCTGCCATTTAGCTCCCTCTATTCACTTAACATTGATGACACTGAGATGATTCTTGCTGTTTTTGGCCTGATTTTTAATGGGAAATCCTGTTCTGGCTTAGAGGATTGGAATGTCAGATGTAAGAACCTTAGTTTGAGTGTTCTCTTTCTTCAAGTAAGCTTTGCCTAGCTGTCATTTTGTCTCCCTCTGTTCATCCCTCCCGCCCTCCCTTCCTTTCTTTTTTCTTTAAAATATTTTATTTACTTGAGAGGTGGAGTTACAGAGAGAGGGAGGAGACAGAGAGAAAGGTCTTCCATCTACTGGTTTAGTCCCCAA
The DNA here is from genome assembly GCF_033115175.1 of Lepus europaeus. Classification (NCBI taxonomy): domain Eukaryota; kingdom Metazoa; phylum Chordata; class Mammalia; order Lagomorpha; family Leporidae; genus Lepus; species Lepus europaeus. The sequence goes on along the minus strand of NC_084846.1, from coordinate 12,865,290 downwards.
ATGGCTGCAACTGCCAGAGTTGAGCTGATCCACCCAGGAGCTTCTTCCAGGTCTCCCACATGGATGCAGGGACCCAAGCACTTGGGCCATCTTCTACTGCTTTCCCAGGCCATGAGCAGGGAGCTGGGTTGGAAGACGAGCAGCAGGACTTGAACCAGCACCCATGTGGGATGCTGGCAGCACAGGTGGAGGCTTAGCCTAATATGCCACAGCACTGGCCCCCTGGCAGTCATTTTCAACATGTGAGTGTCATTGTGCATGTTCCTAGTCATGGGAAGGGCTAACTCCTTCCCTCCCAATAGCTATAGAATATTGACATTCACTTGTTTCTCATCAGTGAGCTTTGCTAGTTTTTCCAGGAAGTGTTTTTCTAAAGATGGCCAAAGGCAAGTTGGCTTCAGTGCTGCCTTTCTCCCAAGAACATAGTTGGTTTATTCTCTGAGGAGTCTGGTGTGAGAGGGGTATAGAGATGTCCTGGAGTGAATGCTACTGCATTAGCAAGTATAGGTTCCTAGGGAATTTGGTGGGAGAGAAGGGATAAAGAAACTCACCCATCCCTCATTTCTTTTCTTCCTTTATTATTTTCTCTGAACTTTATATTATTTTTTAACTTTAGTCATTGGTTCACACTCAAAAGACTATATGATTCTGTTGTCCCAATTCTCAGCTGTTGTCCACATCAGGCTGTTTTTCAGAGAAGGACAAAAGTATCAGCGCATTTCAAGTAGCTGTGTTTTTCTTGTGACCACAAGGCTACAAAGCTGACCTCTCTTCGGACCTCACTTATTTGGTGGATGGTTACATTGGGGCTCACTTGGAGGACTAGACACAGCTGTTCCATGTTTCATGTTCACAACTATTATTAATTCCTGCTTATGAAATGGTCTTTTTAGTGTTCTCTAACTCCATGGTTTGGTTCTGGGGACACCCACCTGTAGTGGGAATGACACCTTTACTTGGCACTAGCAGTCTAGGAATGCTGATCCCTGAAATCTGCTTATTTTAATCAGAAAATAGTTCTTTTTGGAAATGATTGGGCTGTGGGTGACAAGGCACTTTTCTTCAACCCTGTTGAAAATTTATGAACTGAGGGTGTTTTTCCACTCCACATTTTGTTCTGAGATTTATTTCATATTAATTTCTCAGGACAACTATATCTGAGGTTTACTGTCCCCTCTTCTTGAATTTTTGTGCTTTCCTCCTTTTTATAACCACCAGCATAAATACCCCTCTTTTTCTTCTCTTTATGGTAAGGAGAAGAGTAATAGAGATGTTGTAGCTGCCTTCCTTCTCACTTGCTCAGGCTGTCTCCTTGAATTAGGCACTGTGTTGACTTTGTGCAGTAAAGGGCATCTGCCTAAACCCAATGTTACTTTTCAGTAAAACCCAGCATATCTTTTCAATAAGTCCTCATAAAATCAGTTTACTTTGTGAGTCTCCCATCTTTGGTCTGAAATATGTTGTGAGTGGGCCTTTTACGTCAGTGTTCATTAGCTCGAGACCTTCCCACTTAAGGCAGAAGGCTGCAGAGGGACAGCACAAATGCTACCATTGTCTGTCACTTTTGCTATGTCTCCTTTTTCACCCTTTTCATATATATGTATGTATGTATGTGTATATATATGTATATATATATATATATATATATATATATATATATATATATATATATTTGAAAGGCAGAGTTACAGAAAGAGAGGGAAATGGTGAGAGGGGGAAGAGGGGAGATATTCCAACCATTGATTCACTCCCCAAATGGCTGCAATGAATAGGACTGGGCCAAGCCTAAACCAGGACACTGGAAGTCTAACTAGGTCTCCCATGTGGGTGTAGGGGCCCAAGTACTTGGGCTATCTTCCACTGCTTAGTAGGAAGCTGGATAAGATGTGGAGCAGCTGTGATTTGAACTGGCACTCATAAGGAATGCCAGCACCTTAGGTGGCAATAGCTTAACCCACTGTGCCACAGTGCCTGCCCCACCCTTTTCCTTTCTGATGAGTTGTATTTGTTCTGATCTTACTTCTTGGAGATAATTGTTGAACAGGTCTTGACATTCTGTTGGACTGTTCTGTTTTATTTTGGTCATCATTTCTTGAGTGATGTAATAAGTGATCAAGCTGTACTGTAGAAGATGGCCCAAGTCCTTGGGCCCCTGCACCCATGTGGGAGTCCCGGAAGAAGCTCCTGGCTCCTGGCTTCAGATTGGCGCAGCCTGGCTGTTGCAGCCAATTGGGTAGTGAACCACCGGATGGAAGACCTTTCTCTCTCTCTGCCTCTCCTTTCTCTGTGTAACTCTGACTTTCAAATAAATAAATCTTTAAAAAAAAAAAAAAGGTAGCTGTAATTTGACAGGTGGTTAAAGCTGCCGTGCATTAGGTTGGGACTGATTTTGCCTTTTTATTTCTCCAAATACAAGTGGAAAATGAAATCCTTTCAAAAGTGATAAGCTACAAAGTAGCAACTGGAGATGAAGATTCCTTTCTTCTCATCTAACAAATCCAGCTTGTTTGTGTATTTCCATCTTTTTTTTTAAAGATTTATTTTATTTATTTGAAAGAGTTACAGAGAGAGGTAGAAACAGAGAGAGAGGTAGAAACAGAGAGAGAGGTCTTCCATCCGCTGGTTCACTCCCCAGATGGCCATAATGGCTGGAGCTGCGCTGACTTAAAGCCAGGAGTCAGGAGCTTCTTCCAGGTCTCCCACGTGGGTGCAGGAGCCCAAGGACTTGGGCCATCTTCCACTGCCTTCCCAGGACATAGCAGAGAGCTGGATTGGAAGAGGAGTAGCCAGGACTAGAACTGGTGCCCATATGGGATGCCAGCACTTCAGACCAGGGCTTTAGCCTGCTGTGCCACAGCGCCAGCCCCTGTATTTCCATTTTTTAACCCAAACCTGTCAGACTGCATTCTCTTCAGAGTGTCATGGCATAACTGCTGTTTACATGGTTTGCATTATGTGGTGGCATCATCCCCCATGGAGATGGATCACTCACACAGGAATACAGCTGGCTGGAGAGAAATTCAGTGAGTCTGTCTACCAAAGTAAAATGGAATTCTGACCTGGAAATTCATGAAAATCTTACCAGAAGGGTGGGAAAAATTCTTTGTTTCTAGTTGCATGCTCTGTAGATTGGCATCCTTTCTTCTCTTGTTCCATGTATTCCTTCCTTATAGAGCTGTCTGTTCTCCTAGTGCATAGACAGGGAGCCTGTGGCCGAGGGTGTTTGTGCATGACCACAGTATCTGGAGTTGCCTTTGTAGGAAATAAGTCCACCAGAGACCACTTTACTCATCAAAAGATGTACTCTGACAGATGAAGTCAGGGACAAGTGAGGCTTTGTTCACAGCCTTGCAAAGAAGGGGGACTGTTGACTAGACACATTCGTGATAGAAGAAATGATGTGTATATACCCTAGTGCACTGGTCCCTCCCCTGCTTTCCTTTCTACCTGTCTCCTTAAGTGTTTTTGTTTCTCAGAAATGGGCTGTTTGCTCTGCCAAGTCAGCGCTATTCCATTTTAACACACCAATTTCTGCCTCACTATAACTTCTTGTTCATATATGAGCTTTGCATTTGTAGCCAAATCTGCCAGTTAACTGTTAGTAATTTTCCACTCGAGGCTAAGCACATTATTCTTGTTTTAACAGAGAAGGGAAAGGCTAAAGCAGTATTAAAAATTACTTGTTTAAAAATGCTGGTTTAACGTGCCAGGGGATTCCAATACAATCCCATCAAGGTGGCATGTACCAATGCCATCTCACTAGTTCAGGTGATCAATTTCAGTTCACAATTGATCACACTGATAGATCTAAGAGTCAAAGGGATAACACAAACAAGACTAGTGTCTGCTAATACTAACTGATAAAACCAAAAAAGGGAGAGAAGGATCCAACATGGGAAGGGGGAGACACAGCAGACTCATAGAATGGCAGATGTCCTAAAGAGCACTCTGGCCTCAGAATCAGCCCTTAAGGCATTCGGATCGGGCTGAAGAGCCTATGAGAGTATTGTAGGCATGGAAAGCCAAGACACTCTGGGAAAAAAAAAAAGAAGAAGAAGAAGAAGACCTAAATGAAGGATCAAGATCCCAGTGGAAAGAACAGGGCCATCAAGGTAGGAGGTACCTTTCTCTGAAGGGAGGAGAGAACTTCCACTTTGACTATGACCCTGTCGGAATAAGATCGAAGTCGGCGAACCCTAAAGGCTTCTATAGCCTCGGCAACTCATGACTAGAGCCTAGGGAGATTTCTGACGCCATAAACAAGAGTGTTAAATTGTTAAATCAACATCAAGAGTCACTGTGTACTTACGTCCCATGTGGGATCTGTCCTTAATGGGTTGTCCAAGGTGAAGTAATGATATAGCTAGTACTGAAACAGTATTTTTACACTTTGTGGTTATGTGTGGGTGCAAACTGATGAAATCTTTACTTAGTATATACTGAAGCGATCTTCTGTATATAAAGATAATTGAAAATGAAAAAAAAAAAACTTGTGGTTAAATTGGAAATCACATAGAAAATCATTTTTTTAAAAAAATATGCAGGATCTCTGTCATTAATGTGCTGTACACTGTTATTTAATGCTATAACTAGTACTCCAACAGTATTTTTTCACTTTGTGTTGCTATGTGAGGGCAAATTGTTGAAATCTTTATATATACTAAACTGATTTTCTTTATACAAAGAGAATTGAAAATGAATCTTGATGTGAATGGAAGGGGAGAGCGAGTGGGAAAGGGGAGGGTTGCGGGGGGAGGGAAGTTATGGGGGGGGAAGCCATTGTAATCCATAAGCTGTACTTTGGAAATTTATATTCATTAAATAAAAAAAAAGAAGGAAAAAAATAAAAATAATAAAAAAAATGCTGGTTTAAAACAACTAGCTCAAAAACAGCCTGCTAGCATTTATGAGATAAAGACCAACATAGGCTCAACAGATGGAGAGGCAGCTAAAACTAATCTTGAGATGTCCAGGATTCTGGTGGGCTCTTCTTAATAATGATTCCCCATCGCTTCTCTAAGCACTTTTTCTTTGAAAATGAACCATACATTTTTACTTCTTGTGCCTCTTACTCATTTCTGATTTTTTTTAAATTAATTTTTTTGACAGGCAGAGTTAGACAGAGAGAGAGAGACAGAGAGAAAGGTCTTCCTTCTGTTGGTTCACCCCCCAAATGGTCGCTACAGCTGGCGCACTGCGCCGATCCGAAGCCAGAAGCCAGGTGCTTCTTCCTGATCTCCCATGCAGACGCAGGGCCCAAGCACTTGGGCCATCCTCCACTGCACTCCCGGGTCACAGCAGAGAGCTGGCCTGGAAGAGGAGCAACCGGAACAGAACCGGCACCCCAACTGGGCTAGAATTCAGAGTGTCTGCGCCACAGGCGGAGGATTAGCTTAGTAAGCCGTGGCACCGGCCCCATTTCTGTTTTAATTTCATAACCATGTCAATAACTTTTGCAAGAAGGACTTGGATAAAACTGTTTAGTCTTTGTTGTAACCATGGTTGTAGAAGGACCATCTGTGGTTAGGCTAAATGTATATGAGCCCCTCAAGACTGAACACAATATCCTGTATGTGTTGTCTGAATTCTGTGAGATGATGGATTGATAGAAGATGGAGTTACTCTGGTTACTTTTTATGATCTGAAAGAGGATCAACAAATATCTTCCCACACCTTTGTGTCCAATCTCTAAGCAGAAGCAAAGGTGTAAAGTAAGGAGGAGACTGTCACTCTGTGGACACCCAGTGTTTGTGCTCCTTGCTTCTCTTCCTCCGAGGTGCTGGAGCAGCCTTCACAAAGTTGTACTGGAAAGCATTGGTGCTTTGGATTTTGAATGTTTGGAAAGTGAGAGAAATATTTTTTCTATAGGAAAAGATTGAAAAGGTATTAGACAAAGTAGACAGCAGCTTTCTTGGCTCCTATAATATGGCAAAATGTGTCAGAATATTTACCGCCTGTTTTATGTAAACATATATTTAAGGGACATTAGAAGGTCTGATTTTTCCCATTAGATGCCATTTAGGTTCTCTCTACAGAACTATTTTCAAATAAATGGTATTTTTCACATAATCAAGTGACAAGCCTGCTTTCAAAGGGAGAGACAACTTCTGGGGCTGAGGAGAGAATGATCTGGGGATAGGGGCTTTAGGGGAGAAGAAGGATGGGGAGGCATAAACCTGGAGACCAATAAGCTGGATTTCTTTGTGATTCAATTATCATTTTTCTGTAGAAATATAGCTATTAGGGTAAAGTATCCTCTCTCCTAGTAGATGACTCTAGTTGACTTACCTGTCCATTCATCTGCCATCACAGGTGATTCCCAAGGCAGGTGTTGGGCTCTATGGAAAAAAGAAGCCTCTAGAGGTGACATTTTCCTCCTGGAACATGGGATAAGTGTTTTATAAAAAGCTGTTCATGGAAGATGTATAATTCCCTAGAAAGGCTCCTTGTCCAGGGAAAGGATGCTAATATTGCTGGAGTAATTACAAATAGTCCTTGAGTGTCTTACATATGAAGTGTCCACAGATATGTTCTCCAGGGCCTTGAAAATAAACATTTCCTCAGTAAGAAAACTTTATAACAAAAGAGAAAGTAGGCATTATCTGTTGCCTTGAGCTAGAATCCATGCATTTACTGCTCCTTAGCAATCTGGCTCCTGTCATGTGCATCTCCTGATGATCTGCTTTGGGCCACCCTGTTGTCCAGATTCCTGCCTGAGTGAGTTTTTGGCCAGCCTACCAGTTTATCCATCTGCCTGAATTGGAGTTAGCTCACTCCAGGGTTGAGGGGCCCAGAACTGCCCATGACTATCCCTGCCTTCTGGCTCACCCAAGGAGGAACCCTGGACATGGATCCTAAGTGATTTTGTTTGGTCTTCTTTCCTTGGTCTTCCCTGTGGTCAGGGATATTCTCTAGTAGTCCCAATACTTGGCTCACAGCAGTTTCTGGATTTCTGCTTTGCTGTCATCTGTGATACATTTGAAAGTTCTTTCTCAGGTCCTAGAAGCCCTGAATAGGGGGTGCTACTTTATACTGTGAGATGTGTCTTGTTTTGTTTTTTAAGATTTTTTTACTTATTTGAAAGGCAAAGATACATAAAGGCAGAGGCAGAGAGACAGAACCATCCCCTTGTTCACTCCACAAATGGCTGCAAAGGCTGGAGTTGTACTGATCTGAATCCAGGAGCCAGGAGTTTTTTTCAGGTGCTGGAGCCCAAAGACTTGGGCCATCTTCTACTATTTTCCCAGGCCATAGCAGAGAGCTGGATTGGAAGAGGAATAGCTGAGACTGCAACCGGTGCCCATATGGGATGCCGGCACTGCAGGTGGCTGCTTTACCCGCTAAGCCACAGTGCCAGCCCCGAGATGTGTCTTTTAAAGGCAAATGCCTTAGAGGATCTTCTGTTCTAAGAACCAGATGAACCCATCCAGGTCATGGATCGATGGATGAACAGGGCCTGACTGACATCAGGCTGGTAATGCTGGGGAGTCAATGAATAATTTCCATGGGCCCTGGGCCCAAAATGGGGGTGGGACACTAGCCTTGGCTTTTAGGAGAATTGCTGTTACTGGGGATTGTAGGGCAGTATGGAGGTTAGCAGGCTGCACCCCTGGATTGCAGCTGGAGCAGATGGTCACTGTGTTGGGTCAGAAATCACCATATGACATGGGGCATCACTCTGCCCTGAGCAGACCTATCCCTACTCTTGTTCAGCTACTCATGCATCTTGCTGAGCCTCTTTTCTCCTCCCAATCTGTCGGTGGCACAGATGACTGTGATGTGTGTGGGTGTTCACTCTCAACAATCATGCAGACTCCTTTTCATGCTGCTGTTTCTGTCTTGTCAGAATGAGGAAATGTTTGCTTAGCAAATATAGGGCTGGGATGGACAGGATGAGCCCTTAGCTTGGCTTGGCTCGACTCTGTGCTGCTGGCAGGAGGCTAAGCTTGCTCTGCCTAGGGGAACTTTCATTTGTTTCTGCTCCTGCCTGCTTAACAATTGTTGTGAAAAAGTGATCCCTGCTGTTGCTTGATTACAGTTGTCTGCTATCCTTGCTGTTCTATATGAGGGTGGCTAGAAGTTGACCATTTCAAGAAGGAGTCCCAGGGGCCCCAGGACCAGCTAGCATAGGCAAAGTTAAAGAGGGCCACCTTGTCGTCACCTGCCAACCCCCCTCACCCCCAGCTTCCACCCTGATGAGGCTTGCAAGTGCTTTCAGAGATGTTGGTGACCTTGCTGTCTCTCTGAGGGGCATGGAGCTTGGAAGAGAATTCTCTGTGTGGAACCAGGGATGGTTGGGTCCCTGCGCCTTGTGTCTGGCATCCCTGTGCCCCAGGTCATCCTAAGGACTCAGCCTTGGGTTAGTTTCCTGTCTGTCCTTTGAGTGGAGGGTGGGGAATGGAGTGAGGGGCAGGAGACTGTTTGGGGTAGAGGGCAGACAACAGGACCATGGGATGATGGGGGATGGTGGGGTATGCAGGTGTTTCTGGGAGAAGGACGAATATGCGGGGGCATGGGGAGGACCTTTAAGGTGCCGAGGGCTTAAGAAGCATGAGGGCATGTGCCCAGGGGCGTAGATTTGCAGACTCATGCACCAGGACTCAGTTTTTTCCTGGGTACCTGGGCACTTGCACAATTGTCCTTTCAGTCCAGAACTTTGCCCATCACCTTTTCAAGGCTGTGAAGCACTCTGGGAGCATTTCCAAAGCCCAGGCTTTTTGTGTCAGCCAACAGTGGTGTCCAGCCATGGCCTCCACAATCAGGCACACAGAGGACACTGCAGCATTCATTAGGGCCCTGGTGGTTTCTGGAACTCTTCCCCTGGGAAGCTTTCTAGATTTCTTCTGGTCAACCCAAGTTCATTCCTTGGAGGCCTTTCTTTGAAACAAAACACATACACTGTATTCAAATAATAAAATGTGCATCACGGCCGGCGCCGTGGCTCAATAGGCTAATCCTCCGCCTTGTGGTGCTGTCACACCGGGTTCTAGTCCCAGTTGGGGTGCCGGATTCTGTCCCGGTTGCCCCTCTTCCAGGCCAGCTCTCTGCTGTGGCCAGGGAGTGCAGTGGAGGATGGCCCAAGTCCTTGGGCCCTGCACCCGCATGGGAGACCAGGAGAAGCACCTGGCTCCTGGCTTCAGATCAGTGAGATGCGCCGGCCGCAGCGGCCATTGGAGGGTGAACCAATGGCAAAGGAAGACCTTTCTCTCTGTCTCCCTCTCTCTCACTGTCCACTCTGCCTGTCCAAAAAACAAAACAAAACAAAACAAAAAAAATGTGCATCACACCTCTCTCCCTTTGTGGGAGTGTGGAAAGGGAGCTAGGAAGACTAAAAAGCCCTTTTCTATGCTTCTCCTGCCTTCATTATTATCCATCCACAAGGATTAGCCCTGGGTTTCTTCTAACCTCTTTCTCCTTTCATTGTATTTGTACACAAGAAACTGAGTTTCTGAGTCAGGAGGGAACTTGACTAGGGTGAGACATCTGCATAATACCTGGGTTGGAAAACCCCCAATCTCAAGATGTTTTTTCTTTTAATAATTTTTTTTTATTTGACAGGTAGAGTTATAGACAGAGAGAGAAACAGAGAGAAATGTCTTCCTTCCTTTGGTTCACTCCCCAAATGGCCGCGATGGCTGGCGCTGCACCGATCCGAAGCCAGGAGCCAGGTACTTCCTCCTGGTCTCCCATGCGGGTGCAGGGCCCAAGCACTTGGGCCATCCTCCACTGCACTCCTGGGCCACAGCAGAGAGCTGGACTGGAAGAGGAGCAACAGGGACTAGAACCCAGCACTCATATGGGATGCCGGCGCCGCAGGTAGAGGATTAACCAAGTGAGACACGGTGCTGGTCCCAAGATGTTTTCTTATTCTGGAAATTTCTATTATGTTGATTGAAATTAAAGGGCTACTAGAAATTGTGAGTTGGAAATTGGGGCAATTTATAGTTAGATTCTCTATAACAATGTTTGAGTACTGTTCCCATTTGAAATCTTAGAGTTTCTGGTGTATGCTTAGACTGTAAGTTACAAGACACTGTTACCCTCTTGGCTAGATAAGACACATCTGCAACCCTCGCCCATGTGGTCATCTACTCTCATGTGAGGCTTAGGATAGGGGCTTGAAGAGACCTTGTAGGTCAGGTGAAAAATACAGATTAAGGCTGAGGTAAGGACTTCTGGGCAGAGATTAACAGGGGAAAGAGAGGGAGGATGGGTGGGTAGAGGCCTCTTACCTAGGAGGATGGTGGGGGATGCCTCTTAAGTAGTGTCTGTGTGCATTCTTTTGGGAGTTTTGAAAGAAGGCTGTCCATTACCCAGAGCACACAAATAAACCAGGTGTTTTTCTCTTCATAGAAAGGGAACCCCATGGGCCTGGGAGTATCAGAGAAGGGTTCTGGATATCAGTGAGACAGGTAGGGAGTAGGAAGGTGGGAGTGGGAAACACTGAACCTCTCTCTGTAGACCTGGATTTGAGTCTTTTATTTAAATAGACAAATTTAAATGTGACTCATATTTGAAAAGTTTTCTGTTCACATGTGTATAGCAGAAGTACACATCGAAACACACATGAGAAGTCACATGATAGCTCAACTCCTGTCAGCTCTTTTCGTGGTTCCCTTTAAATTTAAAGGATGAGGTTCAGCTGACTACTGCGACAGAACCCCTCTGTCAATCATGAAACACCAAGTTCTGCTGTCCGGTACCCAGCACTTCTCGTATAATATCAAAAAGGATATGGGAAGCAGGAAGAGCAACATTGAAAATGGTATTTAGGGCCAAATGCCATGATCACAATGAAGAAGGAATTCTTCTGGCAGGGTGGAGTTAGAAGTAGGTAAACAGCATGGACAGCAGCCCAGGCTTGGAGGAGGAATCAACAGACTACAGTTAGGGCTTAGGCTTCAGCTTCCTTCCTGAACAGGGGAAAAAAAAAGAAAGAAAGAAGGAAAGACAGGACAACCTCAGACTAACAAATCTCTGGATGTATTGCTTCCAAACAGACCCAATCTGCTGTGGCTTCATTTTGACTGAGCAGAAATCAAGGTTAACTTATACATGAAAGAACCCAGATAGGTGGACTTAACTCTTTCCTAACAGCATTGATTGCAAATGCTGCCTCCTCCTTCTGACTTCTCAGCGTGGTGCTGATAGCTTTTATTGTCATTTTTTTTTCTTTGAAGAGAGCATCTTCTGCTGAAGTGCCTGGTACTTTCTTCATGGCAAAGCTGTTTATGAGAAGTTGAGTGACTTATAAGAGACTTTCTCATTAAGTCTGGGACAGAGCGGGCATTATGGCTCATGGCCAATTCATACCGAGATTCTTGATGACATATTGATTTTGGAGCATTGCATCCTTCTTTGGAAATGAAACACATGCCCTAGAGTCTGTTGGGGCATTCCTGTGATTCCCAGTTCTATCTCTATGAGATGCTGGTACTACAGGGCATAGTACTGTCTCATCTTAGGTGTTGATTGGTGGGAGTGACTAAAAGCATAGCAGAGTACTTGAGGCATTACTTAGTTGTCATCCTAGGTAGGGAGTGCAATTCACTAATTTATACACCTAGCCAGATGTACTGAGTACTTGGCATTTTCCAGGCAGTGGTCTAAGTACTGAGGATGGGATGCTGAACAAAGTAGATTAAACTTCCTGCTCTCTGGACCTTAAACTTTAGTTAGTTGCAGGGTGTTGTGGAAAGTGCTCTAAAGAGGAAGTATAAAATGCCATAGGATTCAAAGTTATGAGCATCTAGTCTTGTCTAAGAGTCAAAGATTGGCACTGGCACTGTGGTGTAGCAAATAAGGCTGCCACCTGTAGTGCTGGCATCCCATATGGACTCCTGTTTGAGTCCTGGCTGCTCCACTTCTGATCCAGCTCCCTGCTAATGTGCCTGGGAAAGCAGGAGAGGATGTCCCAAGTGCTTGGGCCCCAGCATCCACGTGGTAGACCCAGAAGAAGCCTCTAGCTTGTGGCTTCGGACCGGCTAGCTCTGGCTGGTGTGTCCATTTGTGGAGTGAACCAATGATTGGAAGGTCTTTCTTTCTGTCTCTCTCCCCTTCTGTAACTCTGCCCTTCCAATAAATAAATACCTCTTAAAAAAAAAAAGTCAGGGATAACCTTCTGGAATGAAACATGTGACCTTTGTGTTGATTTCTCAAAATTAAGAAGGAATTATTTATTCAAAGGATCTATGCAAGGCAGTTTGCTTTTTGGACAATGCACAGAATGTAAGTGGAAGAAAGAACTCCAGAGCTGTCAAGGATTGCTCATGAGAAAGTAACAAAAAAAAATTTCTTCCTGCTAGGGATGAGAGCTGACCTCCAACTGCCAGGCATGCTTCAGAATGTTCATTTTGTGTTCATTGTGGTTGTGAGGCCTGACATCATAGGTTGCCTTGCTTTTCAAGTAACTTTGTAAAGATGAGTCACTATGGAGTCACCAGGAGACTAAAGAATGCTCAGAAGCATGCCTAGCCCAGAAGAGACATTCAGGAAATACTTGTTGAATGAAAGAGAGCATTGCCCTGCTGAGTAAGGGTCCTGTCTTTTTATTTTATTTATTTATTTATTTTTTAATTTATTTGACAGGTAGAGTTATAGACAGTGAGAGACAGAGAGAGATAGAAAGGTCTTCCATGCATTGGTTCACTTCCCAAATGGCCGTTACTGATGGCGCTGTGCCGATCCGAAGCCAGGAGCCAGGTGCTTCTTCTGGTCTCCCACGCGGGTGCAGAGCCCAAGCACTTGGGCCATCCTCCACTGCCTTCCCGGGCCACAGCAGAGAGCTGGACTGGAAGAGGAGCAACAGGGACTAGAACCCAGCACCCATATGGGATGCCGGCGCCGCAGGTGGAGGATTAACCAAGTGAGCCACGGTGCAGGCCCCCTGTCTTTTTATTGATGTCATGTTCAGCTCTCTGTTTTGCCTTCTGCAAAGGCATGCTAATTCTCAAGACCTAGAGTGCCATTAGCTGAAGCCACAAAATACCCAGAGGTGCATTTCTCATGGGAGGTGCATCACTCAGCCTTGATGTTTATGAAGGAGCTTAAGTGTATAGTGCCAACAGCAATGAAGAAGGAAAAAAGGAAGGCACAGGAAGCCATTGTTCCATCATGGCATGTACAGACACACCAAAAATAGTTCATTCCAGCTGAGTCCTTGGTACTGTGCCAACATCATTGTGATTTCCCTTCCCTGGCCTCTTCATCATTTCTCTAAACCTATGGACATTCCTTGGGTTCCTGTGTGTAGAGCACTGTCCACAGTGGTGTTTGCAGGGAACTCGATAAAGGCACTGCTTCCTCTTCCTTGGGAGCCTTGTGGTCAAAGTGGATAGTTAGGATGCGTATGTGAAGAAGGAATGACCATGTGAAATAACAGACAGGAAGGGCTTGAGCATTTCAAGAGCAGGCGTCATCCTGTGATCTCAGGACTGCTAGCTTCAGATCTTATGTGATAGTGGTTGTGAACGGGGTCCTCAAGTGTGGGGATTATTGTATATAATGCAGATTGCCTGGATCTGCACTAGTCCTCCTCAGCAGAATCACAGGGAATGCTGCACAGGAGTCTGTCTTTAGCAAGCAGCCTCCAGAGATGATGCTTATGGACCTTGTGGTTTCTGGGTCATTTGTCTATTGGGACAGCTTCAGAGGAAGGTTTTGTGTATGACTTTGATCCTGAAGTAATGAAGTTAGGATTACGAGAGTGGAGAGAAACAGGGTTCCATTGTACCAAAAAGTGGGAAGGAAATGAGTGAGGATATAGGTCTGCTCCCAGTAGTGTCTTTCTTACCCAGTCTCCTGTCCTGTGGAAGGAGCTGTCCAACTGCCTTGTGTTCCCCCTAATTTGCTTTGATCCTCCATTGGCAGTTATATGTTATTTACATGTTGCTGACAGGCTGACTGCTCCATCCTCCCCTTCTCAGGGAAATGGTTTATTTAGGACATGGCCAGGTAGAGTGGCTCAAGGTGCTTAGAAAGATGCAAGGGAGGCTCGGCACACTTTGGTGTGGCCTAGGTTTCCACCAGCTCGTCTTCTTGCTATAGTTACCCTGCCTGGAGAGGCTTGAGATTTTTAATTTATTTTATTTTATTTCATTTCATTTCCTTGATTTATTTTTATTTTATTTATTTTTATTTTTTGCTAGATTTTTCTTTTTGCCATTCTTTAAGTTTTCAAATGCTTGTTTGTAAAGAAATACATGTTGGAGGGTTAGAAGTGGCTCTTAGAATTAGTCCCCAGCACATGCAGATTGGCCTTCAGTTTCAGGGCTTAACCCTTCTTGGGGCAGTGTCAGTGGAAGGTTAAATATACCACAAATTGGGCTTAGCGTGAGGTTCTGTTGGCTTTTGAAACCTGTGTACAAGAGAATGCACTCATCAAACTTGCTTTTAGACTTAGCAGTGGGGTTCTTCCTCAGTGTAATTTCCTGCCTCCTGTTAAAATGCTTACTTCATTTTATTGTCATTATTTGCTTAGTTTTTTTTCTCTCTCATGGGCCTGTGTCTTTTTGTATGTCACTGCATATAGTGGCAGGAACAAGAGGTAATGGTTTTAAGAATAAATGAGGCCGGCGCCATGGCTCAACAGGCTAGTCCTCCGCCTTGCGGCGCCGGCACACGGGTTCTAGTCCCGGTCAGAGCGCCGGAATCTGTCCCGGTTGCCCCTCTTCCAGGCCAGCTCTCTGCTGTGGCCAGGGAGTGCAGTGGAGGATGGCCCAAGTGCTTGGGCCCTGCACCCCATGGGAGACCAGGAGAAGCACCTGGCTCCTGCCATCGGATCAGTGCGGTGCGCCAGCCTCAGCGTGCCAGCCGCGATGGCCATTGGAGGGTGAACCAACGGCAAAGGAAGACCTTTCTCTCTGTCTCTCTCTCACTGTCCACTCTGCCTGTCAAAAAAAAAATTAAAAATTAAAAAATAAATAAATAAAAAGAATAAATGAATCCTACATCTTTCTTTCTTCTGCTGAGTTCTGCTGAGAGTTTCTGGTTAGCTCCACCCACTCTGACACAGCATGAAGGATGCCAAGGGTTGAGCACACCTCCTGGAACACTGACAAATAGCAAGTGGTACGCAGCAAAAGAGAAAAGTTAGAGACTGGGTAAAAACTCAGAGCCAGAGGCTCTGGGTTTGTCAGGTACTAGCTGTGTGACTCTTGGTAAATCAATTTTATTTTTCTGAGCCCCAGCTATTCATATATAAAATGAGAGGTCGCAAATAATTTTTGCCATACTTCACAGAGTTGCTGAGAAAACAGGTTTTTTTTTGTTTTTTTTTTTAAAGGATTTATTTATTTATGTGAAACTCAGAGTTACACAGAGAGAGGAGAGGCAGAGAGAGAGACAGGTCTTCCATCCTATGGTTTACTCCCCAATTGGCCACAACGGCTGGAGCTGCGCCAATCCAAAACCAGGAGCCAGGAGCTTCTTCCCGGTCTCCCATGTGGGTGCAGAGGCCCAAGGACTTGGGCCATCTTTTACTGCTTTCCCAGGCTATAGCAGAGAGCTGGATCAGAAGTGGATCAGCTGGGTCTCGAACCGGCACCCATATGGGATGCCAGCGCTTCAGCCAGGGCGTTAACCCACTGTACCATGGCGCCGGCCCCCGAAAAAACAGGTTTTAAAAAGCAATTTCTTAATTTGAAATACAGAATTACAGAGAGACAGGGAGAGAATCAGACAAAGAAATTTTCCATCTGCTGGTTCAGTCACCAAATGGCTGCAATAATCAGGGCAAAGCCATAAGAACTCCATCTGGGTCTCCCACATGGGTGTCAAGGGTCCAAGTACTTGGAGCGCTTCTGCTACCGTCCCAGGTAGAGTAGCAAGGAGGTAGATCAGAAGCAGAGCAGCTCATACTTGAACTGGTGCTGTGACAAGGGACTAGCCACACAGGTGGTGGCTTAATATGGTGTATCACAGGTCAGACCCACAGGAATGTTTTGTAATCTACAAATAATCAAACAAATGCCATACATATACACCGTATGTATGGATATTATACACACACACACAAATGTTTGTCTAGGTAGGGGCTGGCATTATGATGTAGCAGGTTAAGCTGCTGACTATAATGACAGAATCCCATATAGGTTTCAGTTCATGTCCCAGCTGCTCCACCTCCAATCCAGCTCCCTGCTAATGTGCCCAGGAACAAGCAGAAGATGTCCTAAGTACTTAGCCCCCATACCCATGTGGGAGACCTTGCTTCTGATTTCAGCCTGGCCCAGCTCTGGCTGTTATGGTTGGGAGATCTCTTTCCTTCTCTATGGCTCTGCCTTTCAAATAAACAAATCTTAAAAAATGAAAAATTTGTAAAGAAAAAGCCAATATAGGGAACTAAAATAGCTTATGAAATACCTAAGTGTACAATTTAGAGGGAGCCCTCTAACATGCAGTTCTGTACTTGTAATTGGGCTATAGCAGAGTCCATTCCCTGACACTGATTGCAGCATTCTTCCCCAGCTGGTTTGGAGCAAAATTTATCCAACTTTTATAGGACTCCTATGTTGTTTCAACTGACATTTCAGCTTACCATATCCATATTAGGATATCACTGTTTTGCCATTTTTCTCAACAGAAATCATAGACCTTTATTTTTTTGTTTCCAGGGCCAGTGACTTTTCTTTTTCTGTGAAGGGAAACGTTCTAGCTCAGAGATATAATACCTTGGCCTTGGGAATGATAGGCAGAGTTGAGGTTGGAGAGGTCTTTCTGCCCTAGAGATCTTTGTTAGGCTGCTAGCAGTGCTGTGCTCTGTGCTAGGGTACTATGATGAGATGAAGAAGTCATGTCAGATTTGGAAGGATTTAGAAAGGCTTGTCCCTTAGGTGATGTCTTCAGAAATCAGAGCTGTCCAGGAGGATTGGGAAAGCCTTTACTTATCTGGTTTGCTTGTGTGATTATTTAATAGACAAGCAGATTTATTATCAAGATCTTAACTAACAAGTCCAACTTCCAACTTATGAATCTTACTTCCCAGGGGAATTATTCTCCCGTCCTCCTTAAACTAACCATGCCAGATGGACTGAAATTCAGTCTTTTGATTAGTATTAAAATGAGAGCTGGCCAAGGCAGAAACATGGTGCTACTCCTAGTAGTAATAGCATACATCCTTTGAGCACCTGCTTGGTGTCAGACACTGTTCTGAGTGCTTTGAAGGTAATCATTTTTTTTTAATCTTTATAACACTTTTATGAGACAAATGCTATATATCTCCATTTACAGGTGAGGGGACTGAGCCCAAGTATTTTTAAGTGAAGTTCCCCTTGTCACCCAAGAAAGAAATAGCATAGGTGAAAGTCAAAGCCAGACAATGTAGCTACAGAGTCAATGAGAAGGAAGAAAACAGTAGGGAAGGGAGACCTATGGATCCGATTCATGAAATAATCAGATTAAGAGTGATACTTCTGGGCCGGCACCATGGCTCAACAGGCTAATCCTCCACCTTGTGGCGCCGGCACACTGGGTTCTAGTCCCAGTTGGGGCGCCGGATTCTATCCCGGTTGCCCCTCTTCCAGGCCAGCTCTCTGCTATGGCCCAGGAGTGCAGTAGAGGATGGCCCAAGTGCTTGGGCCCTGCACCCCATGGGAGACCAGGAAAAGCACCTGGCTCCTGCCTTCGGATCAGCCGCAGCGCACCGGCCGCGGAGGCCATTGGAGGGTGAACCAACAGCAAAGGAAGACCTTTCTCTCTGTCTCTCTCACTGTCCACTCTGCCTGTCAAAAAAAAAAAAGAGTGATACTTCTGTTTCCTCATTGAGTGTGTGACACTGTTCTTTTTAAATATTTCTTCAAAAGGCAGAGTGACAGAAGGAGAGAGAAATTCTTCACCCACTGTTTCACTAACCAAATGACTTCAACCACCAGGGCAGGGGCTGGGCTAAATCCAGGAGCCAGGAATTCCAACCGCATCTCCCAAATAAGTGGCTGGGGTCCATGTACTTGGGCCATTTTCAGTAGATTTCTAGGTATCTTAGCAGGAATCTGAATTAGAAGCAAGAAGCACCAGGAATCCATCTGGAAATTTGATATGGAATGCCAGTGTTCTAGGATGAGCCAGGATGAAGCCTGGTCCTGGTTAACACCACCTGGGTCTCCCACATATATGGTAGGGATTCAGCACATGGGCCATCTTCCACTGGTTTCCCATGTTCACCAGCAGGAAACTGGATCAGAGGCCATGTCATGGAATTCGTTAGAATGTTTCATTGTGATCTACTCCTTTTTATGTTGAATAACTTGGGCTCTAGTACCTTAAATGGATAAGGGGATTGGCCTAGCCCCCAGCTGTTGTGAGCATTTCGAAGTGAATAAGCATTTCAGAGATATCTTTGCGTCTATGACTGCCTCTGTGTCTTTCAAATTTAAAATGTTTAAATATATTAAAAACTATTGGGTGTGTAAGAACCCCTATGTTCTACTTTCAGGGGTGGGGGGATGGACATGGTTACTGATGTGGGTGTACTGTCACTTGTTTTTTTTTTTTTTTTCTATTGCTTTTTTTTTTAAACTTTTATTTAATGAATATAAATTTCCAAAGTACAGCTTATGGATTACAATGGCTTCCCCCTCCCATAACTTCCCTCCCACCCGCAACCCTCCCCTCTCCCGCTCCCTCTCCCCTTCCATTCACATCAAGATTCATTTTCAATTCTCTTTGTATAAAGAAAATCAGTTTAGTATATATTAAGTAAAGATTTCAACAGTTTGCCCCCACATAGCAACACAAAGTGAAAAAATACTGTTGGAGTACTAGCATTAAATAACAGTGTACAGCACATTAAAAACAGAGATCCTACATGATATTTTTAAAAAATTGACTAATTTTCTATGCAATTTCCAGTTTAACACCATGTTTTTTTTTCATTTTCAATTATCTTTATATCAGTATATGCTAAGTAAAGATCATCAGTTTGCACCTACACAGACATACAAAGTGTAAAAATACTGTTTTAGTACTAGTTATAGCTTCACTTCACATTGGACAACACATTAAGGACAGATCCCACATGAGACATAAGTACAGAGTGACTCCTGTTGTTATTTAACAATTTCTGTGACTTGTTTTAGGTATGGAGAATAGTCTGATTTTGTGTCTTTTTAAATGGAAGCTAAAGGAAAGCTTTGACAATGCATATCATTTATGATGGTACTTTATATATTTATCCTTATTTCAAAGTCATTTCATTGTTTTTGATTTTCAGTTTAATTTGATGGCTCTGCATCTATTTAAAGCCAAATTTTAGTTTTAGTTTCTGTAAGAAAGAGCTAGGAGGAAATATGTACCCCACTTATTTCACTGAGTAATATTTCACTGAAAGTTTTTAAAGAAAAAGAACTGAAAACACTCAGGTAACTGGACACATCTCTTAGTGCTGAGAGCGTAGAGGAGAACAATAGATGGATGCTAAATTGTATGCACTTTTATGCATTCCCATGTAAAAATTTGACTTTTAAATGTATTCATTTTGCTTTGTAGTCTTGATATTTTATTTATTTTGAACCTCAAGCAACTGTATCTTACAGAATGAGAAAAAATCTAATCACTACTCATGTAATCTCTGGTCTCCTACTATGTGGCAGGTGATGTGAAGCCACAGAGATGCATGAGACTTAGAACTTTCCCCCCAAGAAAGCTTCAGATTTAGTTTAAGGAACAAGACATAAAACACAAGACAAGTTAGGTAATTACATAGTGTCATGATCTCTCCCTCCGGGAACTGGCCAGGTTGCCTCGAAGGAAGAGTTGAGGAGACTGAGGAAGGTCAAGCTAAACACGCTTTATTGATACTCTAGGTGACTAGGAGGAGAGATCGCTCAAGCCTACTCCTGCAGGCACTAGGCGCTACGGACCAGGAGCTTCTCCCCACGGGCACTAGGCACTACAGACCGGGGAGAGAGGCTGAGCAACCTCTGGTTTACAGGGGCTGAGGGTCCCCTTATATACAGTTTCTAGAGGCTAGCCCCACCCACATTCTGACCTCCCAGGGTCCCGTAGTCATGGCAACAACAGTTTGTGGTTAGGCCATCCTTTTTCTTTTCTTTTCTTTTCTTTTTTTTTTTTTTTTTTTTGGACAGGCAGAGTGGACAGTGAGAGAGAGAGACAGAGAGAAAGGTCTTCCTTTTTGCCGTTGGTTCACCCTCCAATGGCCTCTGCGGCTGGCACGCTGCAGCTGGCGCACCACACTGATCCGAAGGCAGGAGCCAGGTGCTTCTCCTGGTCTCCCATGGGGTGCAGGGCCCAAGCACTTGGGCCATCCTCCACTGCACTCCCTGGCCACAGCAGAGAGCTGGCCTGGAAGAGGGGCAACCGGGACAGATTCCGGCGCTCTGACCAGGACTAGAAACCTGGTGTGCCGGCGCCACTAGGTGGAGGATTAGCCTGTTGAGCCACGGCGCTGGCCAAGCCATCCCTTTTCAAATCTTACCAGCTAGCGTGGTTACCTTTCTACTTTTCTTTCAAGCTGTGCTACTGCACAGTTACTTTCTTTCAAACAGCGCTGCAGTTACTTTCTCCATGAATGGTTCCCTAACACATAGGATCTAAATAGCAAGGCATGACATGAGTAGTGGACAAGTAAATTTTGGAGGCAGTGTTCCTTACAGAAGATCAAAAGAAAGAGATCATTTTTAGACTCGTGGGAAATGGAGGGCATGATTGTAAGGCTGCCACAAAACACACCAAACACCGACGTTAGAGGAAAGGTTTATTTTCAGGTGGAGAATCCTGATGTGTCAGGGTAAAGGGTGAGAAAGTAAGAGAGAGGAGGAGAGCATAAGAGAGAGATCAAGAGAAAGTAGGTGTTCATGAACAGGTCCTTTCAAACCTTTGTGGGGCGGGAGGGCAAGGCAGGGAAATAGGAGCAGAGAATCTCATTAGGGTGGGGGTAGAGCTGACACCTGTGGTTGGACCTTCTGGTCATCTGGCTTCCAGCAATGGCAGCAGGGGCCAAAGCCCAAGATGAAGTCTGGGGCATAGATGGCGCCGCAGATAAGACTGTGCCATTTTACTAACAATGATAACTTGAAAAAGTTGACAAGGGGATAGAAAAGGCTTATGGAGAGGGAGTTAAACTTAGCAATTACTGAAGCCTTATTTTGAAACTTCTGCCTTAAGGCTGTCATACTGAGCAGTGATTGGAAAGCTCTTTGCAAATAAGATCTCATCCCAAAGTGTTTAGCAGGTAAAAATTGCACACATGTGGAAGGCATGTGAGATTGAAGGTTACTAGGCTGTCGTTGCTGCTCAGCTATATTAAGTAAAGTGAAAAGTGGCATATTTGAAAAGTTTAGCTCCCACTCTTGCAGATGGAGGGATTCATAAAACCCTGAGGAAATTTTAAGCAAACTGTTAGATTATTTTTTTGGGAAAAGTATTTCCATGACTATGTATTTTTCCTTATTTCTTTGCTTCATTGAGAAAAATATAATTATTAATAAGGAAGCAAAAGATAACAGGAGCCAGATCCAAACTTAGGAGGAAAAATAGTTTCTGAGTTACCCTGCTATCCTGGCCTCTCTTAGGAAGTTTATTTTAAATGGCAGTTTGCTAATGGCACTTGGGTGAACCCAGCTTAGCACTGGCATTTTTGGAGATGAGGGCCTTGGAATTTATTGGTTTCCTACATATAAGGAAGTGGGTGTTGGGCACTTCAACCTTATTAATTGATTTGGAAATGTGAATGATGTTCATTAGGCAAGCTGGTACCCAGACTCTGTAATTAATGTGAAATCAACATTTCTATATAAGAGGTCTTTATAAAGTTCATGGAGAATGCATATTTTTGAAAAACATCATGGATTTTAATTTTTTTGCATCAAAATAAAGTTTAAATTTTTTCATGATATCTTTGAAGTCCCTTTTAAATCCATGTTTATATGTATATTTACACTTATGGCAATTGTGAAAGGCTTTGAGGCATTTGGGCTTCTTAAGGACCTTATTTTAATGACCTTATTGTAATGAAAACAGAACCTGAGAACTTTAAGCATCCCAGCTTTGAATCCTCTGAGTATACCTCCTTGTCTACATAGGCAGCTTTCTGTGGGTTCCTCCCTTTTCTAAGATAGCATCAACGTGCACTAAATGGGTAGACATTTAGCTTAACAGTTAAGATGCTGCATGGAGGCTGCGTCTCATAACTGAAGTCTGAGTTTGAACACTGGCTTCTTTCCATTCTTTCTGCTAATATGCATCCTTGGAGGCAGCAGGTAATGGTACAGTCACCTGGGTCCTGGGCACTCATGTGGGAGACCCAGACTGTTCTGGGCTTCTGCTTCTACCTGGCTCAGCCCTGGTTGCTGCAGACATTTAGAGAGTGATCTATCTATCTCTGTCTTGGAAATAAGAGTAATAATAGAGAAACATTAAACCTGAGATTTCAGAAACAAATATTTCGATAAGTAAGGAAATGTATTTTCCTGAATCTGCCCTCTTTTCCACATGTCCCACTGTATGTAGAATTTGTGGCCCAGAAGCACAAGAAGGCCTTTTTCCTACTTTGGTAGACTGGAAACCCAGAGGTAAGAGGAGGCAGAAGGCATAACAAAGAGCCGTGAGAAAGAGAGAGAGAGAGAGAGAGAGAGAGAGAGAGAGAAAGAGAGATGAAGAAAGGATGAATTGCAACCACAGAGGAGGAGCAGAGGCAGCTGGTAATCTTCCAAGGGCCAGGTGCCTAACTCCACTCTGATCTGAATGATTCAATGTGCTCAGAGGACACAGACTGAAAAATAGGAGAAGATGCTCCTCAGGTATTGTAAGCATATGTGTATCAGAGGTCAGACCTATTACTAGTGCCACTGAGGTGAGTGAGGTGACTCTGGGTGACTCATGGCACAAAAGACACTTGTGAGATTCTCCTTGGTGCTGCTGTCATCTCATGGCTTTCTTATTTGCAGCAGTCTGGCACAGTAGGTGCTTGATAAAAGTATGTTGGCTGAATATCTGAATGAATGCTGATGCGAGCCCCCTAACACTGACCCCTATTTTTCCTTCTGTGACCAGAAGGAGTGAGACTGCTAAGAGCTTATTTGTGTCCTGTTGGTAACTTTCTTGTAACAGCTACAAATAATAGGCTATACAATAGGTCCTTCATCTGGGGTTCATGAAATGGGATGCAAAGTTAGGATTTTCCAGGCGGAAAGTCAGAAGTATCTATGCCACAGAATGGCTGAGAAGCCCGAGTCTTTGCTGCATGTTGCTGGACAGAACCAATTCCAGCATTAGTTACGTGTTCCTGATAGTTGCAGCCTATGCTTTCCCTCATCCCTGTCAATTACCAGTACTTCTCTGAATCGCCCCTTTGCTACTAATGGAAGAAAAGCGTGCTTCCAAGATCTTGAATTTGAGCCTGCATGTTTCCTGAGGAGAGAAAGCAGCCTTCTCTCCTGCATGCTGGCTACTTCCTCTGGGGTCTCCTGTTACATCTCCAAGACAGGGAGATTGTAAGGGAAATCTTGCAATGCAGAATTGACTCCATATATGCCTTTGCCCAGCAGACAATGCTATTTTTGAAATAACAAAGGAGAAAGAAATGGGTGGGAGTGGAGGGCAGAGGGCTGATGTGTATTTTGGCAACCCATGTGATTTACCCGTAGGTAAGTCCCATGTGTAAAATTATGGCTTATATTAATTGCTTCCTCTCTTACCAGACTGGTGCTAAAATGAGCCAATAACAGGAATGTGCTGTGGATATTTGAGTATTGTACAAATTTTTCCTTCTTGGTTTTGAATTTAAAACTTAATTATGTTTGATTTTAAATTGTCATTTACTGCTAAAATAAACTAATCTAAAATATCCGAAGCAGCCTTTGAGCATCATGTTGTTGACACCCCAGACATAGCCAAATGTAATTGGTATTGATGTGGAATTGTTGGATGGATGCTCAGCCACACATACATATACACATTATTTTATTCAAATAATGTGTAGAAATCTAATATAAGGATACTTCAGAACATTCATGAAAGTAGAATTAAAAGGTAAATTAATTTTATTGCAAAAATGTTGAAATTCATGCATATTGGTTTATAATCTGCATTTTCCATATATGTTTTGTGTGTCAGGCACTGGTAAGCAACAACCCCTTAGTCCATACTTTTTTCCATACCCAACAGTCTCCTTAGCCACTTGTTTTTAGGCCTTGTAAAGCTTTTTTATCACATTTACTCTAAAGAATTCTAGAATTTGTTGTGCAAAATTCACAGTTGGTCAGTGGTGTGCTCTTTAGATCAAGTTTGTAAATGTTTTCAGTCTACAAGGTGAAGACAAACTAAAGCCATGGGTCTTAGAGTGCAGCCTGCAGCAGCCTCAGCTAGAGAGTTTGTTAAAGGTTGGATTGCTGGGCACCATTCCTGAGTTTCTATTGGGATCATTAGGTAGTGCCTGTTTCTCACTTCCCAGCTGATACTGATACTGCCAACCACCACTGCCTTAGAGATACTTCTTCAGACCAAAGGCCTTGGCAGCTCTTTCCTTGAGAAATAGGTGTGTTGTTGCATCATGATAACTAGTATTAGCCTTAGAAATACTTTTACTTTACTTTTAGCTTTGTTTCAGAAATTCAACTTCAAATTACAAAAAAAAAAAAAAAGGTGACAGAAATGCTTAGTGAAAAGCATCTAATTATTTTAAGCAGCCAACACAGACAGCATGACCTAAAAGTAGAAACATGTGTATAAGTATATGTATATGGGCACATATTTATAGACTTAACATCTGTAGTCAGAAAGAAATCTTTTTTTTTTTTTTTGTGACAGGCAGAGTGGATAGTGAGAGAGAGAGACAGAGAGAAAGGTCTTCCTTTTTGCCGTTGGTTCACCCTCCAATGGCCACTGTGGCCGGCACATCTCGCTGATCCGAAGCCAGGAGCCAGGTGCCTCTCCTGGTCTCCCATGCGGGTGCAGGGCCCAAGGACTTGGGCCATCCTCCACTGAATCTGCCCTCCCGGGCCATAGCAGAGAGCTGGCTTGGAAGAGGGGCAACCGGGATAGAATTCGGTGCCCCAACCGGGACTAGAACCCGGTGTGCCAGCGCTGCAAGGCGGAGGATTAGCCTGTTGAACCATGGCGCCGGCCAGAAAGAAATCTTAAAGGTGTGAAAATCTGAAACTTTTTGAAACAGACATGTTGCCATAAGTGGCAGGTTCTGCACCTGACCTCATCTGATGGGTTGCAGACAATATATAAGTGCACTGAAAATATTGTAAAAGTCACTTTCATGCTCTGTGTATAAATGATTTTCATGTTTAAACTTGGGTCTCATTCTCAGGATATGTCATTGTCTCTGCAAATATTCCAAACAGTGGGGAAAAAAAATCTGAAATCTAGAACAGTTGTCATCTAGGTACTTTGTGTAAGGGATACATGACCTATGTACTTTTTAAAGCTGAGAATCCTAATTTCTAAAAGCAAACAAGACTCTTTAATTATTAAAGGAAAAGAGAAGGGTTGGATGGTGGTAAGAACAGTGAAGTGAAACTCTGATTGTAGTGGCTATTAAATGTGGGTGAACATCAAAGTCTTTTAGGAGTTTGTTAAATTAGTTTTGAATTGTTAGACCTGGAGTAGGGCCTGCATTTGCAATCAGCATAGCTGGAGATTCTGGCAAGGAGAACTTGGTAAAGTCTTGGTAGTTTTACTCCCTCATCGTTGGGGTGAAAATGAAAAGGCTGGGATTGCCTTAAAAACAAAACAAAAAAAACCTGTTCCCTTGTCTTTTTCTTTTTTTTTTTTAAATTTGTTTATTTATTTGACAGAGGCAGAGATAGAGACAGAGGTCTTCCATCCATTGGTTCACTCCCAGATGGTTGCAGTGGCTACAGGTGGGCAGATCCAAATCAAGGAGCCCCAAGGACTTGGGCCATTTTCTGCTACTTTCCCAGGCCATAGCAGAGAGCTATTGAAAGTAGAACAGCTGGAACTCAAACCAGCACCCATATGGGATGTCGGCACTGCAGGTGGAGGTTTTGCCCACTATACCACAGCACCGCCCCCCTCCCAGGTCTTTAAATGTCTTTTTGTTCATTTGTAGATTAGGAGTTCCTGTTCAGATTTTCTGAAATTTTTCCTGAAATTGGATGTGTAATGGATATGATATCATTTGTATTACTCTGCCAAAAGTACTCCTTATGTAGATGTTTGCTGGAAGTAGCTCATAACTGAGCACAGAGAGCACACATAGAGATCTCCCACCAATTGTTTCACTCCTCAATTGCCTACAATAATCGAGCAGAGCCAGGCTGAAACCAGGAGCCAGGAACTCCACCCAGGTCTCTCATGTGTTAGCAGGATCTCAATTACTTGGTCATCATTTGCTATCTCTAGGTGCATCAGAAGGAAGCTGGAACATAAGCAGAGGTGGTTCCCAATCCCAGGCAGTTCAATACGGGATGCAGGCATTCCAAATGGAGTAGTGACATGTGATAGTGATTAAAGAAAAGCTTTTTTAAAAGATATACTATTTTATGGAAAAGCACCTAACAGCATTGTGAGGTAAATATAGGATCCCTAGGCTGTGTATCTTCAATTCACAAAGAGTTCTGTGTCTGTCATCCTGGTGACTGTGGTAGCCAGGGCACTGTTTTTGGCGCTGAGGTGGCTGTCCCTTTGTCCCACTGGCAAGCCTAAGTGAAGCTGAGGCTTATTGCCACAATTACTGTGACTCTAGGACTTTGTGATGCGGATGGGCCCTTCCTCATGTCCTGCCAGGAGAGTACCAGTACCCTTATTACTGGAACTGTGGGATTTGAAGTGAACACTGCTCAAGTCCTGTAGGATGACTATGAGGTGTACATGAAATTTTGCTCTGGCAGGTAAGAGTCCAGTAAAGTGGAATGCAGGTAGATTATTCCTTAGATACATTAGTTAGATTCTAGTAAGATTGAGGAAATTAGAACTACAGTCATGGTGCTGCATGCAGCTTACAGGGGAGTCATTACCTAGATCTCTCAGGGTTGTAGCAGACTCTTTTATAGACTGCTGCTAGTGAGAGTCCCCAGAAGCTAATGGGAACTGCCTGACTCATGTAGAGTGAGTACTTATAGCTTCCACTACAGGATGCAGATCTGTTATCTGTCCCACAAGTTGCCCTGGCTCTGGCTCTGGTTACTTTTGTTAGCAGTGGAACACAGTTCTCTGTGACTTTTTGTGGCAGTCTGGTACTCTGCAGAGTTGAGTGAGTAGAGGGAGGCAGTGTAGCTTTCCTTCTCAAACCAAGCTCAGACATTAGTCAGCTCCCCAGGCTGCAATGAAGTCAGTGGGTTATAGTGGAAAACTCTATCAACTAAAGCTCAGGAGACAGGGCATGCAGCAGTTCTTCCTACGCTGGCGTGGTAAGAGGGAGACTCCCAGTCTGCAGTTGGTTGCTTGGTGTGGCCAGTCACAGCAGCAAAGTTCATCTCTATCTTCCTTTCTCTCATCCTATTGAGTCTTTGTTATTTTGTCACTTCTCCACAGAAAATTTCTATCAGTCAGACTCCTGGAAATGCAGTCTTTTATTCTTTTTGTAGCCCAGGGTAACTGAAGTTATCTATTTGGCCATTTGATATCCTCTAATTGAAATAATTTATTTTTCTTTTTTTTTATCTGAATCTCTTTATTTAAGGTATACAAACTTCATTTCATGTTAAATAATTCTAATATTAAACTTTCTAAATATAACTTATTGCAGTGTTGCTTTTAATTCTTATTAACATGTAGAAATTGGAAGAGCAAATATGCAAAAACAAAATAAAATCGAATTATAATAAACTACCATATGGTCATTCAAGACTATTTAATAACAAATGGAAATGAAAGATTATATTAAGTACATAATTTTATAATTACATTTATCATAATGTTTTATAAAACAGAAATCTATTCAGATGAAAAAATATGAAAACATATGGGGATTGGCATTTAGCTGAGTGGTTAAGACGCCTGCTAAGATGCCCATGCCCTACCTTAGAGTGTCTGGGTTTGATTAATGTCTCTGGCCCCTGACTTGAGCATCCTGCTGATGTAGACTGGGAGGCACCAGGTGACAGTTCAATTAATTGAATCCTTGACTTTCATGTAGGAGACCTAGACTGTATTACTGGTTTCCAGTTTCAGTGCAGTCTTCCCCATCTGTAACGGGCATTTGGGGAGTAGGCCAACAGAAAGGAACTCTCTGTCTCTCTTTTACTCTAAAATGAATCAGTAGTTTTAAAAAAAGAATAGGTGTGTAATAGGTTATCTGTAAGTGAAGATATTGTGGGTAATTCTCATTTCCCACTTTTTACTTTTACATATGTTTGAAATATTTTGTAATCAGAAACATCTTATTTTTATGTTAAGTGGTTAGTGCTTTAAAATATCAGCAACATTTTTTTACAATGCAAAATGACTTCCACAAGAATTACCAGTGAATCCAATAAGTGTTGCACTTTTCGTTAAAATAGAAACATTTCTGGCATGTTTAGTTTGACATCCCAGAAACACTTAGCCTGAAAGGATTGAACAATATTCATTAGAAACAGTGTGTTCCATTTCAAGGTGATTTTGAGTATTTTTGTTTGGTAATTACACTTAGTAATACTCCATTCCAACAGTAAGTGCTTCTAAAGTGTAGGGTGTAAATGATGTTAGTATAGTGTGCAATAAGCATTTTATCAGAGATACAAGCAGGTAATGTACATATTCTGTTAAAAAACAGTGAAACTTTTTGAAAACTAGGAGGAAGGGCAGATGTTTGGTGCAGTGGTTATGATCCATTTGGGAAGAACACAGTTCAGAGTGCCTGGGCTGAAGTTCCAGCTCTGATCCAAATTACATCTGATATTTATCCTGGGAAGCAGTATGACCTATTGCTCAAATATTTAGGTCCCTGCCACCCACATGTGGGATGGGACTATTGGAAAGAATTCTCAGATTCCTTGTTAGCATGGGCCAATTTGCCCATCCTGCCCTTTTGCCAGGCCCTGTGACTCTTGATGTTGTTCCTTGAAGTAATGGATTCTGCTTCTCTAAAGCTTTCTCTAGGGAGAAAGATGTGCCTCATAGGTTATAGAGAGCCTTGGGGAGTGAGATATGTGTTTTCTCCTTGCTGGGAAAAGAATCATCCCTGGTTCTCAGGTAGGTGAGTTCCATCATTGAGGCTTGAAGTACAGACTTCATCTGTGGAGGAGGCCACACTGGCACTGGATATTGAACTGGGACCAGGAAAGGGACACCAAGGGCTGTGCTTCAAATGATTACTCCTTCAGTGATGGATGCCTTGCCTGAAGGCCAGTGTGTTCTTCCTCATGTTCAGAAGCTGATTCTCAGATCTCTATAAATGTGGTTAACACATGATTGCAGTGGGGAAAAGGGAATCTTCAGATTACATGAGTAAGGAAGTGTTCAGTATGAGTCTGAGTTGAGGTCAGCAACTGAAGTATCCTGTTCCTAACCTGTATCATCGGTTTATCCAAGAAGTCACATAGTAAGGCAAATAACTCCATTCTAAATTTGGAACTTAGACCATAGTAGGTAGTCTTAATTCATTTCTTCAGATCTTTACTAATAATAAATCCTAAGCCTATTTTCTAGTCTTTGCTTTCCTTAAATCTTCGATCATATGAGAAAAGTTACTTATATAATTGAATGTAGAAAGACACAAAGGTAGACTAAGACACAAAAAAGAGAGCTCTTATCTACTGACTCAAGCCCAAAATACACAGAGCAGCCAGGGCTGGGCTAAGGTTGAAGCCAAGAGCCAGTAATGTAGCCCTGGCCACCCATGTTGGGGACAGAATCCCAATTACTTGAGTGATCACTATTCCCTTCCAGCATCTGCAGTAACAAGTAGCTGGAATCAAGAGCGAACATTGGGAATCAAACCCAGGAAACTCAGAATTTGGATTAGGGTATTTTAATTGGCATCATAAACACTGTGCTAAATGTCTACCCTCCTTTTTAATTTTTCTCTGCAGCATTTAAAACTGTTAACATACTATGCTCCTGAAAGTTCTTTTTTATTTCTATCATGACTTCACTGGCAAGTTTCTTTCTCCTTGTGAATTCATCTGCTTGCTTCTTAATATTACCAAGTATTCCAGGTGCTCTCC
Organism: Lepus europaeus; assembly: GCF_033115175.1. Taxonomy (NCBI): domain Eukaryota; kingdom Metazoa; phylum Chordata; class Mammalia; order Lagomorpha; family Leporidae; genus Lepus; species Lepus europaeus. The sequence continues at coordinate 12,835,219 of NC_084846.1, read as the reverse complement.
CATTTATTCGACTCTGCAATACTATTTTGTAAAAAATTATTGATTTATTTGAAGGGTAGAACAACACAAGGAATGGGAGAGGGTGAGAGGAAGAGACAGAGAGATAGATTTATTCCATCCATTGGTTAACTCCCTAGTAGCCACAAAAGCCAATTCTGGGCCAGGCTGTGGCTAGAATCCAGGAAGCCCATCATGGTCTCTCCAATAGGTGACAGGAGTGCAAGTACTTTAGCCATCTGCTGTCTTCCAAGGCACATTTGCAGGAAGCTGGATAAGAAGTGGAGCAATTAGGACTCAAAATTTGCTATGTTATGGGACATCAGTGTCATAAGCAGTGGCTGAACCACTGCATTTTAAGACTTGTCCCCTTCTTTCTGTCAATATCCGTCTTAGTGGCAACGGATGATGGCTGAGGTACCTGCGTACCTGCCATTAACATGGGAGACCTGGTTTAAATTCCAGGCACTTGGGTATTCTGAATATTTAAGCAGTCTGTCTCTCTCAGTTTCTATACCTTTGAAATCAAATGAAAATTAATAAAATTAAAAATATATATCCTTTTGACTCACCTGAATCCCATATTGGGGTTTCAGTTTCATTCCTAACCTCTCCCAATTCTAGCTTCCTCCTAATCCATAATTTAAGAGGCAGTAGATGATGGCTCAAGTATTTGGGTCCCTGCCATCCACATGGGAAATGACATTGAACTGCAGGCATCTTGCTTCAGCCTGGCTCTGCCCTGGCTATTGTTGGTGTTTAGGGAGTAAGTTAGCAGAACTTCTGTCTATCTTTCTCTATGCCTTTCAAATAAAAGTAAGCAAATAGCTAAATAATATTAACATAATTTGTACTTTTTGCTTATTTATGTTTATAATATTATCTTTGGTTTGTACTAACACAAAACTATATATTTTTAGTTTATACTAACATAAAACTGTATGTTTCCAGCCCAAAATGACTTATGCTTTCAAACTGTTTATACTTTCTGTTATTTCATGTAGTTACTTACAAATGAGTAATGAAAAATAGATGTTTGCATTAGTCACAGTGGTGATTATGGATAAGGATGCTGGTTCATGGTTTAAACATTTTATTGTGAAAAATAAATATCATAACATTGGACATTTCAACATACATATATCAGTGTTATTAAACATATACACATTATGGCCGGCGCCGTGGCTTAACAAGCTAATCCTCCGCCTTGTGGCGCCAGCACACGGGGTTCTAGTCCCAGTTGGGGCGCCGGATTCTATCCCGGTTGCCCCTCTTCCAGGCCAGCTCTCTGCTATGGCCCGGGAAGGCAGTGGAGGATGGCCCAAGTGCTTGGGCCCTGCACCCCATGGGAGACCAGGAGAAGCACCTGGCTCCTGGCTTCAGATCAGTGAGATGCGCCGGCCGCAGCGGCCATTGGAGGGTGAACCAATGGCAAAAAGGAAGACCTTTCTCTCTGTCTCTCTTTCTCTCGCTATCCACTCTGCCTGTCAAAACAAAACAAAACAACATATACACATTACTATGCCTCCATCATCACTCTCTCCGTACAGAATTTCAGATCTTTGCCAGGTCAAACTTTGTGTGCATCAGACACTAAATTCCTGTTGCCCTCCATCGTGGACTTTGGTGATTACTGCCTTAGTTTCTGTCTCTATAAATTTGTCTCCACTAACAACTTCACATACATGAAATCACATAATATTTGTTCTCTTTTTTTCTGGCTTGTTTTATGGAGCATTATGCCTTCAGGATTCACCATTGTTGAAGCATTTGTCAAAAATATTCTTGTTAAAGCTCCATAATAATCCATTGTATGTTGTTATGATTTCAGTATTATTTGTTTGGAATAATTCCCAATATGAAATAGAAACCTAATCTGAATATGTTGTTTAGAGGTGGGGTCTTTGGGAGATGAGTAGGATTGAATGAGGTTATTAAAGTAGATCCTTCAGTATTGATTGAATACTGGTGAATTTTAAAGGAGACGGAGAACAAGAAGACACATGCCCTGTGCTCTCTCTGGAGTTTGACAATGAGAGGACCTTCACCTGATGCAGCCCCTCAGTACTGTCTTCCAGTTTGGTTCCATTATTTTACTTTCATACCAGCAGTGCATCAGAGTTTCAGTTTCTCTGGCCTTGCCAACACTTATTTATTTTTTTCTATAATAGATGTCGCAATGGATGTAAAGTGATATATCATTGACTTTGTCATTTGCCTTTACTAAATGATAATTGATGTTGAGGATCTTTTCATGTGCTAATAAACCATTGTATATTTTTGTTTATTTAAACCTTTGCCCAATGCTAGTTTTTTTTATTGCTTTTGAGTTGTTAATTTTCTTATATACCATATATTTAAATATTAATCTTTTGAGATATAATTTGCATATGCATTTTCCATCAAATAGGTTGCCTTTTAACTCTGCTGAGTGTCTCTCTGACATACAAAGGATTTAAATTTTATTTAGTCCCTCTTCTATTTTTTTTAACCATGCAATATGAAGGCTATATTAAATAAGTTATTGCTAACACAGTTACCTTTTCTTTCTTGTTTCTTTTTAACATTGCAAGTTCAAAATCATATAATATAAATGGAGGTGGCTGTTATTTATTTACAAATGTGTTCAATCTAAATTTAACATGTTTCAGGTATAGGATTGTCCTTTGTCCCTAATGATGTTTTAAATGTTTCAAATGAGCCAAGTTCTGTTTGTTAAAGAAGTTGCTAAATCCAGCCCACATTCTGAATGCATAAGATTCCACTTCCTTGGTTAGAATAATAATAATAATAATAATAATAAAAGGCCATCATTAATCTACCACAGATATTATGGTTATAGGACAATGATGTCTTCAACATATTTTCTAATTCACCTTGTAATTTCTTTTTTCAGTCAGATTATTTAGAGATATATTACTTCATTTTAAAATATTGTCGACTCTTCTGGATTTCCTTTTTTTTTTTTTTTGGTTTTTAACTTAATCACATATGATCAGAGAGAAAACTGCATTATTTTAACCTTGATTTATGACTCAGCATACGTTTTCTCTGTGTCAGTATTCCAAAGAAGGGTCTATGAATATTAATTAAGTCAGTATACTGTCAATTATGTTTATATTTGATGGAAGGTATTGAATTTCTTTGTAGCTATTATGAATGTGATAGATCTTCGAAGTTCCTTCTCAGCCATGGCATTGTCTGCTTATTTTTGTGTGTTAATTTTATATCTTCCCACTTTACCAAACTCTTTTATGAGTTTAAATAGTCTCTTTGTGGAATCTTTTGTATCACATAGGGATAGAATCATGTCATCTGCACATAGGAATTGTTTGATATCCTCTTTCCAAATTTGTATCCCTTTGATTTCTTTTTCTTGCCTAATGGCCCTGGCTAACACTTCCAGGACTATATTGAATAGCAATGGTGAGAGTGGGCATCCTTGTCTGGTTCTGGACCTTAAGGGAATACTTCCAAGTTTTCCCCATTCAATAGAACAGTGGCTGTGGTTTTGTCATAAATTGCCTTGATTGTGTCGAAGAATGTTTCTTCTTTATCTAATTTGCTTAAGGTTTTCATCATGAAATAATGTTGTATTTTATCAGATGCTTTTTCTGCATCTATTCAGATAATCATATGATTTTTTTTCTTCAGTTTGTTAATGTGATGTATTACATTGATTGATTTGTGAATGTTGAACCATCCCTGCATTCCAGGGAACGCTTCTAGGTGAATGCTTTTTCTGATGTGTTGTTGGATTTGATTGGCTCAAATTTGTTTGAAGATTTTTGCATGTATGTTGGCATACAACTCTTTGTAGTAATTGGTGATTCTTTTTATTTCTGTGGTATCTGTTGTTATGTTTCCTTTTTCATTTCTAATTTAATTAATTTGGGTCTTTTTTTGGCACTCATATGGGATGCCAGTGCCTCAGGCCAGGGTGTTAACCCACTGCGTCACAGTGCCAGCCCCCTCTGTTGATTTTTGTTATGACCTACTGTTCATTCACGACCCTGTTGTTCAGGCTCCATGTGTTTGCATATGTTCTAGAGATTCTTCATTTGTCAATTTCCAGCTTCATTCACTTGTGGGCAGAGATGATGTATGATTTTGATTTTTTTTTTAATTTTCTGAGACTTGCTTTGTGGCCTAGTATATTGTCTATTCTATAGAAAGTTCCTCATGCTGGTGAAAAGAATGTGTATTTTGCAACTGTAAGATGAAAAGTTCTGGGACCAGTGCTGTGGCGTAGCAGGTTAACGCCCTGGCCTGAAGTGCCAGCATCCCATATGGGCACCAGGTCTAGTCGTGGCTGCCCCTCTTCTGATCCAGCTCTCTGCTATGGCCTGGGAAAGCAGTAGAAGATGGCCCAAGTCCTTGAGCCCCTGCACTTGAGTGGGAGCCCTGGAAGAAGCGCCTGACTTCTGGCTTCTGGCCATCTGAGGAGTGAACCATCGGATGGAAGACCTCTCTCTCTCTCTCGCTCTCTCTCTCTGCCTCTCCTCTCTCTGTGTAACTCTGACTTTCAAATAAATATCCATTATGTCCATTTGTTCTGTAGTGTCAGTTAACTCTATTGCTTCCTTGCTTATTTTTTTGTTCATTGATCTGTCCACTGCTGAAAGTGTGGTTTTGAAGTCCCTCATTGCTATTCCTTTGGAATCTATGTCTTCTTTAGATCCATAAACATTTCTTTTATATAGCCAGGTAACCTGTAATTGGATGCTTATGCATTTATTATAGTCATATCTTCCTATTGAATTGAATCCTTAATCATTCCATAGTGCCCTTCTTTGTCTCTTTTAACAGTTTTTACAGTTGTCTGTTTTGTCTAAAATTATGATGGCTATACACACTTTTTTTGTTTTCTGTTAGCATGGAATATCCTTTTCCATTCTTTCACTTTTAGTCTGTGTGTATCTTTGTTGTTGAGATGTGTTTCTTGTAGGCAGCAAATAGATGGGTCTTATTTTTTGATCCATTCAGGCCATCTTTACAGTCAGTCTGTATCTTTTGACTTGAGAGTTGAGGCCATTACATTCCAGGTGACTCTTGATAAATAACGACTTGGCTCCTCCATTTTCCCATAAATATTCCTATTGTACTTTAAATTTCCTTTGTACTTTTACTGGCAGATTTTCTGCCTTCAGATTCTTTCATACTGATGACTGTGTTTCTGTGTGGGGCACATCCTTAAACATATTTTGTAAGGCTGGATGAGTGGTGACAAATTCTTTCAATTTCTGTTTATTATAGAAGGTCTTTATTTTACCTTCACTCATAAATGACAGTTTTACAGGGTATAGTATTCTAGTTTGATAGTTTTTTACTCTTAAGCCTTGGAATGTATCTCATCATTCTCTCTTAGCCTGTAGGGTTCCTGAGAAGTCAGCTGTGAATCTAATTGTCAGTCCTCTAAAAGTAATCTGGCATGTCTCTTGTGCTCATTTTATAATATTTTCTTTATGTTTTACTATGGAAAGTTTGACTACACAATGTGTTGTGATGAAGATCTTTTCTAGTAATGTTTAAGAGTTCTGTGTGCTTCCTGTATTTGGATGTCCGTTTCTTTCTCCAAATCAGGGCAATTCTCTGTAATTTCACTAAAAAGGCCTTCTAAGCCATTCTCTCCTTCCACACCTTCAGGAACTGCTAAGTTCCAAATGTTGGGTTGTTTGATAGTATCCCATGAAGATCTACTAATCTCCAACACTGTTTTTTAATTTTCTAAGTTTTCTAATTTCTTTTTTTTTTTTGGTCTCACTATGAAATTTCTTAGAATTTGTCTTCTAACTCAGATATTCTTTCTTTTGCCTCATTACGTCTGTTGTTAAGGCATTACAATTCATTTTTATTGACCTATTGAATTCTTCATGTCTAATAGTTCATTTTGATTTCTCTTTAAATTTCATGGGAAAAATTTTCATTCATGTTATATATGTTTTTCTTTAATTCATGGATTGCTTCTGATTACTTCTGAGTAATCCTATGATGAATCTTTAAAACTCTATTTTTGGTATTTCTTTAATCTCTTCTTCACATTCTAGTATTGAAGTATTGTGTTCCTTTGGGGGTGCCATGTTGTCTGCATTATTCTTGTTTCTTGAATTGTTGCATTTATTTTTAGGCATTCATGAGGATACTTTTATTTTCCCTGTGATGGTTTTTATTTTTGGACTATGCCTCTGAGCCTTAGTGGAGTGTCTGCTCCTTCAATGAATGCCTGAGGCATGTTCTGGGTTTGGCCAGGGAGCTCATAAGTGTTCCAGAATGAGTGGAGTAACCAAGATGACATGGAAATTGGTCATTGTAAATGCCCTCTTTTTTTTTTTAGTCAGAGGGGAGGATTTGATCATGTTCTGTGGGCATAATCTCATCCTCACCCCTCTCCTCCAAGAAGACCAATGCCTATGTGCTAGCCTCTGTGGCTGTGGTATTCATCTACGAAGCCAAAAGGACCATAGAAAGTATCCCTGCAGTCCTCAGTTTGAGTGTGATTCCCACAGCAATGACTGACCCCAGGCAGTTAGTGAGGCATGATCATGTGGAGCCATCTGGAGCAACTGCCCAGAGACTCAGCCACACCCGATGCCCTCCCACTCAGCCTCAGTGTTTCCACAATCCCAGCACACAAGGTTCCCACAGTCACAGGCCTCCATGGATACACTTCCCTGCCAGTCTGTCCATCCACAGGTGAAGATGCTCCCAGAGCCAGCTGCCTATAGATACTCTGCCTAGGCAGCCTAAGCCCCATAGACTGTGATGTGCTGGGATATTAATTGGCTGTATACGTGGATTAATTTCTTGAGTCTCTAATCTGTGCCCTTGGTTCTCATGTCTATTCTTGTGCTTGTACTTGTCTGTTTTGATTCTGACTGCCTTGTTATATGTCTTGAAATCTGGTATTGTGATGCCTCCGGCTTTTATTGTTGAGGATTATTGTGATTGCACATGAATTTTAAGGTCATTTTTTCCAGATTTGAGGAGAATGCCTCTGGTATTTTGATTGTCATCACACTGGATCTGTAAATTGCTTTGGGTTGTATGTATATTTTGATAATATTATTTCTTCCAAGCTATGAATATGGAAGATTTTTCCAGATTTTTCACATCCTTGGTTAAATTTATCCCAAGGTATTGAAAAATATTTATAACTATTGTGAATGGGACTGACCTTACAACTTCTTTCTCAGCCATGGCATTGTTTGTGCATACAAATTCTATTAATTTTTCTGTGTTGATTCAACTTTGCCAAACTCTCTTTTGAGAGAGTGGGATCTATGTATGGGATCATGTCATAGTCAAACAGGAATAATTTAACTTCCTCCTTTCCATTTGTATCCCTTTGGTTGTTTTTTTTTTTAATTTGTGTTTTTATATACTGGTTCTGGCTAAAACTTATAAAACTGTATTGAAGTAATAGTGAGAATGGGCATCCTTGTTCTGGATCTTAGTGGAAATATGATACTGGCTATAGATTTGTCATATATTTCTTTGATTATGTTGAGGTATGTTTCTTCTATACTCAGTTTGCTGAAGGCTTATAATAAAAAGACGTATTATGAAAAGATGCTTTTTCTGCATCTACTGAAAAATCATGTGGGTTTTTTTTTCCCTCTATCCATTTGCTAGTGTGTTGTATGACATTTATTGATTTGCATATGTTATACCATTCCTACATACTAGGGATAAATCTCCCTTGGTCTTTGGTCTTTGTGATGTGCTTTTTGCATTTGATTGGCTAGTATTTTCTTGAGGAATTTTGCATCTATGTTGATCAGGGATATTGGTGTATAGTTCTCTTTATATGTTATAAGTTTTCTGGTTTGGAAGTTAAGGTGAGGCTGGCCTCATAGAAAACACTTTGGGAGGATTGCTTCCCTTTCTACTGCTTTGAAAGTTTGAGACGAATTGGAATTCATTCTTCTTTAAAAGTTTGGTAGAATTCAGCAATGAAACCATCTGTCCTGGGGATTTCTCTTTTGGGAGGGTCTTTATTACTCATCAGTCTCCATCTTGGTTATTGTTATGTTTAGGTTTTCTGTGTCTTCATGGTTCAACTTCAGTAAATTGTATGTGTCTAGAATCTATCCATTGTTTTTAGATTGTCCAATTTGTGGACATATAGTTGTTGGTAGTAATTCTTGATGATTTTTTAAAAATTTCTGTGATATCCATCTGACATCTCCCTTTTCATTTCTGATTTTATTAATTTAAATTTTCTCCATTTACCCTGGTTCATTGGGCAAATGATGTATCAATTCTGTTTATTTTTTTTCAAAAACACCCAGCTCTTCATTTCACTGATCTTTTCTATTGCTTATTATCAAATTTTTTATAATTTCTTTCTTCCTGCTAATTTTGAGTTAGGTTTGTTCTTGTTTTCCAGATGCCTTAGATGCATTGTTAGAGCACTTATTTGATGTCTTTCTAATTTTTTGAAGTAGGTACTAATTGCTATGAACCTTCCTCTTGCTACTTTTACTGCATCCCACAAGTTTTGATACATTGTATTGTCATCTTAATTCATTTTTAGAAATATTTTATTTCCCCTTTAATTTGGGGAGCATGTTGTTCAGTCTCCATGTGTTTGTTTACTTTTTAGAACTTTTTGAGTTGTTGATATCTACCTTCATTCCACTGTGGTCAAGAGGGGTACATGGTATGATTTCAATTTTTTTTTTAATTTGCTGAGACATGTTTTATGGCATACCATATTGTCTTTCCTAGGGAACATTCCATGCACAGAAGAAAAGAATGCATATTCTGAAGCTGTGGCTTGAAATATGTAGATATTAATTAGGTACATTTTGTGCATAGTATAGATTAGCTCTGATATTTCTTTGTTGATTTTTTTTTGTCCAATGGATCTGTCCATTGGTGAAAGTAGAGTGTTGGAATCCCCCATTATTATTGTATTGGAGTCAATATCAACCTTTGGATCCATTAACATTTGTTTTAAATTCCTAGTTGCCCTAGCATTGAGTGAATATTTATTTACTGTATAGTCACATCTCCCTGTTGAATTGATCCCTTAGTGATTACATAATTCCCTTCTTTGTCTCTTTTACCAGTTTTTATCTTAAAGTTTATTTTATCTGAAATTGGGATGACTATGCCTGCCCATTTTTGATTTCTGTTAGCATGGAATATATTTTTCAATTCTTTTACTTTCAGTCTATGTATATATTGACTAAGGAGTGTTTCTTATAGGCAATAAATAATGGGTGTTGTTTTTGAATCCATTCAACCTGTCTGTATTTTATAATTGGAGAATTTAGGCCATGTAAATTTAGGGTTAATTATTTTTAAGGAATGACTTTATCCTGGTATTTTTCCATAAATATTTCTGTTGTTCTGTTGTTTGTTTTGGCTTTGTTTGTACTTTTACTGGGAAATTTTCTGCCTTCATATTCTTTCATGATGCTGTCTTTTTCTGTTCTGTGTGTAGCACATCCTTGGCAAGTAGTGTTGACAAATTATTTCAATAACTATTTGTTTTAGAAGCCCTTTATTTTCATTTGTAAATGAGAGCTTCACTGGGTACAGTATTCTGGTTTGATGGTTTTTTTCCTTAACTTGGACTGTGTCTCTGCATTCTCTCCTAGCCTGTAGGGTGTGATAAGAAAGTAGCTATTAATCTAATTAGAGATGCTTTGAGGTTATCTGGCATTTCTCTTGTACATATCACTATTTTTGTTTTTTTCTATTTTTTCTTTTTTTTTTGATCTGAGATATTTATAAAGATATCTCTTCTGCCTCACATAGTCTGTTGATAAGGCATTCTATTGTAGTTTTTACTTGACTTGACATATTGAATCCTGCATTTATAATATTTCAATTTTTTTAACTCAAGTAATTTTTTTTTTTGTAATCTTAGGGTCATGTTTTGAATTTCTTTTCAGACATTTCATCATTTCATCTCTGTCTTCAAATTCTAACATTGAAGCATTTTGTTCCTTTTTGGAAGTTATATTGTATCCCTTGCTCATGTTTCTTGTATTTCTACATTTATTGTTAGGCATTTGTGGAAACACTTGCTTGTTTTTCCTTCAGAGGGCTTTCATCTTGAAGTATGCCTCCATGGCTTAATGAAGTCTCCGCTCTTTCAGCAGATATCCACAGTCATGTGTTGGGTGTAGCCAGGTTGCTCTGGCCTGTGCTCAATTGTGCAGCAATGGGCGAGAGTGACATCTACGTTGAGCATAGTAATTCTCTGTAGTTAGCAGTGGGGAGGGTATGATCACATCAGCTGGTGGGTTCACAGCCTCAACTCCTCTCTGCCAAGGTAAACCAACTACCTTGAGTGAGCCCACAGTGCCTTGGCACCCCATCTTCCCAGGCTCATGAACCTTAAAAAAGATCTATGCTCTCATTGTGAATGCAGGGCCCCCTGCAATGACCCACTTCAGTACTCAGGGTACCCTAAACCTCTGAAGCCATACCCAGTGATTGCCCAAAGATCCAGTTATATCCCAGGCTCTGTGGCACAGTCACAGGGTGTAGGGCCCCCACAGTCATGCATCACTGGGGATCCACTCATCACCCTATGAGCCTCCTTGTCCATGTAGAGAACCATGGCATTCCCAGACCCATCTCCATTCCAACTGAATTCAGACAGTGCTCCACCTTGGCCTGTTGAGTCTGGTCCCATATAGAATGAAGAGATGGGAGTGCTTCCTGAGCCTAAATGTGCACCCTTCCCTCCACCAACCCTCTAGGGCAGAGTGCAAGTTGGTGGAAATTGTGGATTTATCTCTCCAATAAATCCCCATCTTTCTGTGCAGATCATAACAACCTCTACTTACCTTACTAAGCTGGCACTTCCTCCCTCAAAAATGTACTTGTATGTAAATATATATTTATGATCCCAGCCAGGCTTTTGACATGTGATGTTTTTGTCTACTTATTTTTTGTATTATCTAAACCACATTTTTAGATGTACCCTGTTTTTTCCTTTGAGTTTTGAACAATTGATAGAATTTGTTTGAATCCAGCTTCATCCATTTACAGGTTTAACAATAACTCCCATGGTCATAACTTTAATTTTAGGCCCGCTATGCAATAGAATATGATTGTGCTGCATGTCCAAATGTTTCTTGCTGTGTTTTTTTGTTAAGAACTAGATTAAGCCAGCGCCGTGGCTCAATAGGCTAATCCTCCGCCTGCGGTGCCGGCACCCAGGGTTCTAGTCCCGGTTGGGGCGCCAGATTCTGTCCCAGTTGCCCCTCTTCCAGGCCAGCTCTCTGCTGTGGCCCGGGAGTGCAGTGGAGGATGGTCCAAGTGCTTGGGCCCTGCACCCGCATGGGAGACCAGGATAAGCACCTGGCTCCTGGCTTCAGATCAGCATGGTGCGCCGGCCGCAGCACGCCAGCCACGGCAGCCACTGGAGGGTGAACCAACGGCAAAAAGGAAGACCTTTCTCTCTGTCTCTCTCTCTATCCACTCTGCCTGTCACAAAAAAAGAGAACTAGATTAATCATGAAATGCAATATGAGAATGCTTTGTTTTCTATTCCTATGCACCTCTAAATTTCTTGTTTCTTCCTATTCCCTTTCTCTCTTGTATTATTTGAATTGTTTGTGAGTTCAACATTTTCCTATAGTCCTGTAGTAGTGAAGAGTAATTGATATTTATTATTTATTACTTATTCTGTTTTCCAGCCTCTTTTTAAAGCTTTACATCTCTGAGGTAAACATGATTTGACTTACACTTAGGTTACATACTTAAGGTTGCCATTGTGTACAGACAACATTTTACAAAATAGTTAATGGAAAATGTGCATCAGGAAAAATTGCATAAATTTCAAAAATGTAACAAAATAGATTTGTTTTCTAATTCCATTGTTTTCATAAACTGTTCAAATTACCTTCATAAATATAACCTTTGGATAACATAGATGGTCACTCTTGTTCTCATCATTATTCATGGTGGTGGTTCATCTGTTGATTCACTTACCAGTGAAATCAGTGAGTTTTTCTGACCAATACTGCCCATCTGCAGTTATCAGATTTGTTTCCCTCAAAGTCCTATTGTTTTATTTTTCAAGAAAGGTATTTGAGAGGTAGAGAGTTCCATTTGCTAGGTTGCCCTCCAAATACCTGTGTTGACTGGGCCTGGTATGGCTTTAACCAGAAACTTGATTCATGTGTAGAGTGTGGGTGGAAAGAATCCAAATACATTATCACTGTTTCCCAGGATCCATACCACCAGGCTATAGTCAGGTCTCAAAGAAGGAATCTAAACCAGATACTCTAATGTAGAAGAGCATGGTAACTACTGTACTAAATGCCCCCATTTTTTTTTCAAATCTTTTTTTTTAATCTTTTTCTAATCTTTTTTCTAATCTTATTTTTGTGCTTTTTTTTAAGATTTATTTTTATTTATTTGAAAGAGTTACAGAAGGAGGTAGAGATGGAGAGAGAGCGAGAGCGAGCAAGAGAGAGAGGTCTTTCCTCCACTAGTTCACTCCCCAAATGGCCACAATAGCCAAAGCTGAGCCGATCCAAAGTCATGAGCCAGGGGCTTCTTCTGGGTCTCCTATGTGGGTGCACGGCCCAAGGATTTGGGCTATCTTCTACTGCTTTCCTAGACCATAACAGAGAGCTACATTAGAAGAGGAAAAGCCGGGACTAAAACCAGCACCCATGTTGGATGCCCGCACTTCAGTTGGGGCTTTAACCCACTGCACCACAGCGCTGGCCCCTGATCTCCTAATTTATTATGTCATTCTGATAGTAGTTTTCAGGAGATTCTTTTGGTCTTGTAGATACAATTGTATAGAAATCACAACTATTTTCATTTTTCTTTCTGTGAATTGACAAATACCTATCACACAGCATTAATAAAAGATGCTGATGATCTTCTTCTTCCAGTATTTCCTGTTGTACCACAATGCTTTCTCTGGTACTAAAATATATACAGTATATTATGTTAAAGAAGGATGCACTGAAATCTTTGTTACTAAGAGTCTGTTTCATAAAAGACATTTTTCTTGTATAAATTATCCTGGAGTTTTTTTTTTTCCTTTTCCCCATAGAGGCATAAGAATGATGAAGTATACCACGTATTTTGAACATTTGTGGAAATGAAATCAAAATATGTTTGATAACAATAATATTTGAAGTATATATATACAATAGGTTTTCTTACTATTAAGCTTTTCCATGTCCTTAGGAAAAAATTTTTAAATCACTCTTTTTTTTGTGCTACTCCACTTTTATTTCCTCATTTTTTTCTCAGTGAATGTCAGTTTTTCATGAGATTTTGTGTTCCTCCTTTTTCTGATTTCTTTATATTTGGTTCTCTCTGAGACATTTCAATCATTGTGATGGTATCAGACATTCCTAAAATTCTGCTGCTCAAACCATTTTTTGTAGCTTAGATTTCTCTCTTGACCTCTAGATCATATGTCCAGCTGTCAGTTGGACATCCCCTCATATTTGACACCAAAAGTGTCAGGCATGAGGTTACTAACATCACTCTCACTTTTTTCTGCTATATTCTTGGTCTTTTTTCCCATTAGTTTGTAATGCCAGTTTCTATCTCACTCCTCATGCACATAGAATGGAATTAAACTGCATTTCTCCCTCTGAAAATTAAATCAGTAGTGAATTCTGTTATTGCTTTTTTCCATTTTTTTTTTCTTACAGGTACTGAGTTTGCTGTTTTGTTGTCTTATTGCTTTGTGTCCTGATGGTCGATGGTCACATCTCACTCTGTTTTCGTCCCCTGTACAATTTAGTTCTTTCTCATTTGTCTCTCTGGGGATGGTATTTAAATTACAAATCTATTCAAATAACTACATGTAATTGGTCTCCATTAGTTAAAACCTGTGTTTTTATGGGGCCGGCGCCATGGCTTACTTGGTTAATCCTCCACCTGCGGTGCCAGCCTCCCATACTGGTGCCGAGTTCTAGTCCCCGTTGCTCCTCTTCCAGTCCAGCTCTCTGCTGTGACCCAGGAAGGCAGTGGAAGATGGCCCAAGTGCTTGGGCCCCTGCACCCGCCTGGGAAACCAGGAGGAAGCACCTGGTTCCTGGCTTTGGATTGGCATAGCTCCAGCCGTAGCAGCCATTTGGGGGGGTGAACCAACAGAAGGAAGACCTTTCTCTGTCTCTTCTCTCACTACCACTATCTGTCAAAAAAAAACTATTTAAAAAAAAACAACCCTGTGTTTTAGTAAGGAAGCAATCATTTTCATGTACAAATAGATTATTTTCAATGTTAGAGGAAATATTAGGATGTTTATGAACATACTTTATAAATAATTTTATAAAAATAACAAAATTAAAATTTTTTATTGTTAGAATTAAGTCAAGCATTTAAGGATCACTTCATTATTAGTTCCATAAACACCTCTACGGACATTATCTGTTCTCATAGCCCAGGACTACTTTACCAGAAATGGTAGAGTTCTTAGTCCTATTACTTGGCCTATGTTCTTTGTGCTTTACCAACTAACTGGTTGCATCATATTCATGTGAATAATTCATACATAAAATTTAACCTAGTTGGTATTTCAGTGAACTGCTACCTGATAATAAGGAAAAACAATTTTAAAGATTTATTCATTTGAATGGCAGAGTTACAGAGAAAAAGGAAGAAACAGAGAGAGACCATCCATCTGCTGGTTCACTTTCCAAATGGCTATAATGAATGGGGCTGGGCCAGGCCCAAGACAAGAGCCAGGAGCTTCTTCTTGGTCCCTCACGTTGTTGCAGGGGTGCAAGAACTTGGGCCATCCTCTGCTGCAACAGTGCATTAACAGAGAGCTGGATTATAATTGGAGTAACTGGGACTTGAATTGGCACCCATATGGCATGCTGGTACTGCAGGCCATGGCTTTAACCTGTTGTACCACAGTGTTAGCCCTCAATGTGTGTTTTTTTTTAAATAAAATTGTCTCCCTGATTATTGATGTTCTCCTATAGTTTGACTAATATACTAACTCAGCCATGTGTTTATACTAATGTCTGCAGATTACAACATGAGCTTGTTTCAGAATCACAGAAGAAAGAGCGATTCTAAAATAATAAGGAAGATTCTATTGTCATAATTTGAGAATGATAAAATTATTTTAGGGGCAAGAGATTATCTTGTGATTTTTGCTTTCTGTTGCCATATATATTTCAAAATAAGCTGCATCTTGTACAGAAAGAAAATAAGACATAAACAGAAGAATGTACTCCCAATCTTCCCATCTAATGACCTTGACGTGATATATTGAGTAAAAACGTGCTGTTACAACAGATGTTGGTATCATTTGAAGACTTGGCTGTGAACTTCACCCAGGAGGAGTGGCAGCACCTCGACAATGCTCAGAGGACCCTGTATAGGGATGTGATGCTGGAGACCTACAGCAGCCTGCTGTCCTTGGGTGAGTGAAACTCCCCTGTCATACAGAAGTGGAATATATTTTTCCAATTGAACACCTTACAAGGTTTAGTGGTAAGATGTAGGATTTGAGACAATGAAGAGTAGAGAAAGGATTCAAATTGGCATTTTTGTTGCACAACTCATAGGACCAAGCTATTGTTTCAATGAGTCTAACTTAGTGGTTTAACTAAGTCCAGCATTACTTCTCATTAACAGGATACTGTATTACCAAACCTGAGGTGGTCTTGAAGTTGGAGCTTGGATCAGAGCCATGGATGGTGATAGAACCCTTAAACCAGAGTCTCTCAGGTCAGTCATTACACACTGAGCAGGGAGGCTGGGACAGAAAGGAATTAAAGTAAGGTCTCAGCAGATGTTGATTGTGTAGAGCTCCTCTCAGACACAGGCATTCTGCAGACTGAAGGCAAGGTTTTCCTTCTGATTTTGGTGAATATTTTCATAAATGCCATAAATGTCATTTCTTTCTGGCTCTAATTAGGTTGTTTTGTATGTTAGATTCATCTTCTAAATTCTAACTTATTCTGGTCTTTTCTTCAGACATGTATTTATAGATTTATTAACTCTTCCACTGCTTATTTGGCCACTCACAGGCACTGGTTAGTTACTAATTGCAGAGATTCATGGTTTTGGCCAGGCACAAGCATTGGCTGGTGTACAAATTTAAGGACTGAATGAGTGAATGTGAACTCTGTCTCTATCTCACTGTCTCTCTTTTATCTCTTTTTCTCTCTCAAATAAGAAAATGATGGGCTGTTGTGATAACTTGGAAAAGGAGATATGTTCTGTTTTGTTTTTGTCTCATTCTCTGGCCCTCAAATGAATAAATAGAATCAATGAATAAGAACATAATGAATGGTTTCCAAAAGGAAGCCTCTTTAATATGATATTTAAAATTACAATGCTAAACCGGATCTGGCATAAGAATATGGCAATTGGTGGTCCTAAACTCCCCAAGAGAATCAGGAAATTCTGTTTCAAAAAGCTCAGTGAACTCCTAGATTCATGTTGAACAGGTCACATATATTTGGGATGAGACTTTGTACCTAGAATTCCCCCTTCTTTTTCTAAATATATATTTGATTTCCTTAAAAGGGAGAGTGACCAAGAGAAGTAGAGACAGAAACAGAAAGAGATCTTCCATCTGCTGATTCACTCCTCAGATAGTTGCTATGGCTAGGGTTCTTCCAGACTGAAGCATGTGCCCAGAACTACATTTGGTTCTTCCACATGGATGGCATGGATTGTAGTACTTGGGCTGTCTTCCACTGCTTCTCCACTGCTTTCCCAGGTGCAATAGCAAGGACCTGGGTCAGATACGAGCCACTGGAACTCAAACTGTTAGGTAGGTGCTGCTCCCACAGCTGTTGTAACACCTGCGTAGCAAACTTTTGTTGCGTCGGGGGTCCACAGCTGCAGGGACGAGGTGAGAACTTTTATGGAGTGTGACCTCGAGCGGTTTCTGTGTAGCCCACGGTCGTAAAGGCTTTCGGCTACGTAACAAGAAGTGGAAGACCTAATTACTGCTGGTTAATAAAGCAATGTGTCTCAACATTAATAGTGATTTTGTATTTAGTAGTTATGCCACGTAGTGCGTCAGGACAAGTGCACCATGATTAGAAACAAGGGAGTCAAGTAGTGCCAATAAGCATTTCACAAAAATCAACAAAAAACACTTTAGACTTTGGCCCACCAGTCATTAGGGCAATTTACGAGGAGGCATTAAACACTGACAAGAAACAGCACACCCTAGACAAGATAAAACAAAAGGAGCTGAGGTGTGAGCTTTAGAGAGCTGAGGTGTGATTTAGGTTCCGGGTTATCAGAAGGTTTAGGCAGCATGGGGATGAGAAAGCTACATTCAATCTTACATAGGTGATATATGGGACTTGGGCTAACAAGCACCACCATCTGATAACTCCCCTGTCCCAGGTTCTCCTAATGAGAGGTTAACTAGTAACCTGACCTTTACCTTTTCTTAAAAGTAGGACTGCGAATCATCACCACAATGTCTCCCTGTGTCCCTTGTAAAGTTAATCATGTAACCCCATTAGCCTTAACAAGTTTTGTAATCTTGGAATTTCTTTTGTCTTCAGCAATGTAAGCTTCCCTATATAAACTCTGGTTTTCCCACCAATAAACTGCAGACAGACAACTGCAGCAGCAGCATAATCAAAGAAGTGTGTGTGTCTGTCTGTCATTTCCCCGCCGATTCCTGTTTCTCCTGTGCTTTCGCCCCTCGTTCTCCCTCGGGACTGGTGACTCCGCGAGAGCCGGTCCGTGGCAGTAGGAAGTCAGTTATGAGCTTATGTGTGTAACAGGCCTAAAGAGAAGACATCTATGTCCGGCATATGCGTCTGCATCTCAAAGTCATCCCAATAATGTTTCAGGGGCAGCCTGGCCCTCGCATCCTGCCCTGCCCCCTTCTACCTGATAACCTGCCAGGTGGAGGTCCCCACCCCTTCTGCCTGACAATCTTCCACAATCTCCCAGGTGCAGCCCAGTATCTACATCTCAAACACCCTGCTCCCTTCCTCCTGTCTGATAACATTTGCATCCATAAAGTCCTTTGTTTCAGACCTTCAAGAGAGAAGTTTTTCTATTTACATCCAAAAAGCCCTTTGTTCCAAGAGGAGCAGAGGTGGGGAAGCAAGACCCATCTCCTCAAAAACCCCCAGCCTCAACGAGCCTGCGCTCTCAGCCCTCTGCCTTTCTGCTGAGTCGCCCGCCTGGCCTGGTCAGGTGTAATCTCTCCACTCAAACATGTAACCTTGATCCTTGCCCCGCCCCCTCCCCTCCAGTCTCTCAGGCTCTGTCTGGAGAGGTGCCCATCCACCTTATGGATGTCCCTTCCCTAATAAACCTTGCTATTTTACCTCCCACTACTCTCTGTCTCACGCCTGAATTCTTTCTTGTGCAAAGACAAGAACCCTGCAATTTCTCCGGTAACAAAACTAGCACTCCTGTATATGATGCCAGTGTCACGGGAAGTAGGTTAATCTTCTTTACTACAATACTGCCCTGGTCTTTTTTATTATAATTGCAAAACAAGAAAGAGGTAAAAAAAAATGCAAAGAGATTGCATTTTCTATGAATACCAGAGACAAGTGATCTTCCAACATAGAAATCAAATGGCGGGACTGGTGCTATGCCATAGCTGGTAAAGCTGCGGCCTGCAGTGCTGGCATCCCATATGGGCACCAGTTTGAGTCCCGATTGCTCTACTTCCAATCCCACTCTCTGCTATGGCCTGGGAAAGCAGTAAAAGATGGCCCAATTCCTTGGGCCCCTGTACCCATCTGGGAGACCTGGAAGAAGTTCCTGGCTCCTGGCTTTGGATTGGCACAGCTCCAGCTGCTGCAGCCATCTGGGGAGTGAACCACAAATGGAAGACGTCTTTCTATCTATCTCTTTGCCTCTGCCTCTCTATAACTCTGCCTTTCAAATAAATACATTTTTTTAAAAAAAGAAATCAATGCCTTCAGAATTTCGATTTATCAAGCAGAAGTGCATATATCATGGATGGAGTGAATACCAAGTGTGTTTATTTCAGAATGAGGTGGAAAACACTTCAAAAGAGAAAATGTGTTCCTGTTCCCTTAAGTCACTATGTGTTTTGGAAATTTTCTGTTCATTTTCCAGTACCAAAAAACTGAAGATGTCAGGCTTCTTAGGAATATGGGGGAAAGCTGTCATTCTAGATTGCAGATGAAAAGATATGAAATCATATGAAAAACCCCACAGTTAACTGTAGTCATTCTCCTTGAAAGAATTAATAAGAGACAGCATGGGTACAGATCATTCTGCTAAGTTATGGTGCTGATTAGAGGACAGACACATGTCTCTCCTGCACCTGCAATAAAGTTATCCAATAAAGTTTTCCTATCTCTAAGACTGAATATTAGCAATGAAGTGTAAAACACATCATTTTAATAAGAAGAAAATGAGAAAAATAATAAGGAAAACATGATTACTGGAAAACACTAAGCTTCTTACTGTAGGAAGACAGTGGGTGAATATTTTTACCAAGTGTTTCCCTATTTTTAAAATGTTTACTGAATGATTTTAATCTACCTGTAGGCAAAGTGACAGAATATCTTGAAACTACTGGTTCACTCCCTAAATGCCTTGAACAGTTAGAAATAGGCCAGCTTACATCAAAGAAGGAGGTACCTTTCTTTGAAGGGAAGAGAGAACTTCCACTTTAACTAGGACCTTGTCTAAATAAGATCAGAGTCGGCAAACACAAAAGGCTTCCATAGCCTTGGCAACTCATGACAAGAGCCTAGAGAGATTACTGACGCCATAAACAAGAGTGTCAATTTGTTAAGTCAACAACAGGATTCACTGTGCACTTACTCCTCATGTAGGATCTCTGTCCTTAATGTGTTGTTCAATGTGAATTAATGCTATAACTAGAACTCAAACAGTACTTTACACTTTATGTTTCTGTGTGGGTGCAAACTGTTGAAATCTTTACTTAATATATATTAAATTGATCTTCTGTATATAAAGATAATTGAAAATGAATCTTGATGTGAATGGAATGGGAGAGGGAGCAGGAGATGGGAGGGTTTTGGGCGGGAGGGAAGTTATGGGGGGGGGGCACTGTAATCCATAAACTGTACTTTGGAAATTTATATTTGCTAAATAAAAGTTAAAAAAAATAGGTCAGCTTAAAGCCAGAAGCCTGAAAGTCCATCTAGGTTTTTTGAATATATGGAAGGCTGTTAGTCATCTGAGCTATCATCTGTTGCTTCCCTAGATAGACTAGCAGAAAGCTGTATAGGAAGCAGAATAGCCAAGGCTCAAACTGGGATTATTGCAAGATGCAGTCATTGCACATACTGGCTTGATCCACTGCACCAAATCAGCTGCCCCACCCCCACACAGAAACTACTTGAAAGAAATCATTTAAGTCAATTAAAATAATTTAACATTGGAAAAGCTGGATTACTTACATTGAAGAGAAAAACGTATATAATGTTCACAAATGAGGAGCTTCTACTGGTGTGTTAAAATGGGATCCACTAGGAGAGTTAGAAACTATTGTGTTAACATTCCAAAAGAAACTCTTAGATGTGGTTCATGGATTTGGTTACTTTTTTTCTCATTTCAGTTGCAAACAGAAAGAATGACCTGTTTGGAACCAGCCAGCAAAGTCAAGAAATAAATATGAGGCAAGTTTTATTCACAAACAATAACATATTAACTCACAAGACAGTTGATTTAGGAAAACACTTAAGATGGATGTGATAACTGGTTATAAAAAAGGGAAACCCCAGGCATATAATTTATTTCAGAATGTGCTTCTTCTTAGGGTGCCTGATGAGATACCAGTGGGAGAGCACCTGGATGGCCTTAATGTACCTGGAAACTCCTTCCAATGCTGGGAGCCTCATAGTCAGCATCATATGATTCAGACTGTGCAGCAGCCATATGAGCACAATAGAAAAGGGACAACGTTCAGTGGGAAGTTACTTTTTAAGAAAAGTAAAAAAGTTCATTGTGGAGAGACCTCTTATAAGCTATGTGTCACTGTAGAAAACACAACTCAGATTGAAGAAAAAACTGTCCATAAATATGTCTACATCCATGAACCTCAGCAAACACACAGAGAGAAACTCTGTGAATCCTTTGGGCATGAGAAAACTCTCATTTGCAAATCAGATTTTAAATTAAATCAGACAACACCTACAGGAAAAAAATACACATGTAACTCCTGTGGGAAATTTTTCAGCTGTTCATCCTGCCTTACTATACATCACAGAACACACATAGGGGGCAAGCCCCATGAGTGCAATGAATGTACAAAAACCATTTACCAGAATTCAGACTACATTAAAAGTCAGAGAATCCAGACGGCGGAGAAATCTTATGAATGTAATATATGTGGAAAAGCTTTTTGCTGGAAGTCACAACTAATTGCACATCAGAGAATTCACACGGGTGAGAAACCTTATGTATGTAACATATGTGGGAAAGCTTTTCGCCAGAAATCACCACTCACTGCACATCAGAAAATTCACACAGGGGAAAAACATTATGAATGTATAACGTGGTAAAGCCTTCGGCCGGAAGTCACAACTCATCATACATCAGAGAATCCACACAGGGGAGAAACCTTATGAATGTAATACATGTGGAAAAGCCTTTTCCTGGAAGTCAGAACTTGTTAAACATCAGAAAATTCACACTGTTTGTGAAAGACCATATGAATGTAGTACATGTCAAAAAGCTTTTTGCTGGAAGTCAGAACTTGTTCAACATCAGAGAATTCACACTGGGGAGAGACCTTATGTATGCAATTCATGTGGAAAAGCTTTTTGTCATAAGTCAGTGCTCGTTACACATCAGAGAATTCATACTGGTGAGAGACCTTATGAATGTAATACATGTGGAAAAACCTATTGCCATAGATCAACCCTCATTATACATCATAGAATGCACACAGGGGAAAAACCTCATCCTTGTACTACATCTGGAAAAGCCTTTTTCCGGAAGTCACAACTCATTACACATCAGAAGATTCACACAGGGGAGAAACCTTATGAATGTAATGAATGTAGAAAATGCTTTTCCAGGAAATCACACCTCAATAGACATCATACAACTCATACATAATAGAAACTTCTTGAATTCAAGGAATATGATGTCTTTTCCAAGAAGTTAGACCTAAGCCAACAAAAAAATGGAATGAATGTGGATAATCCTTTGCACAAAGTATCAAAGGATTTGAGACAGTATGTGAATGGGGGGCATAGCTTTCTACCATGAGCAAATTTTGACCATCATATAACTGGCACAGTGGAAAATCCATCTGAATGCAGTGGATGTGGAATAACTTTTTAGTCTACGGCCAACTATAACACCCATTAGCGAATTCCATAAGGAAAACACTATAGAAGTGAAAGGGATGCAGAAAAACCTTTTGTTGAACATCACAGCACTGCAGGTATTAGAAAATTCACATGACAGAGCAATACTGAAAGACAGAGACTGGCTTTATGTTCTGCAAAATTGACTTTGTGACATACCATGTGCATAGTTCCCTTCACATATTGTGAGTGGACCATGTAAAAGGAGCTCTGCTTTTCATATGAATTTTGTTAACAAATTTTCAGTCAATAAAACTTTTTTGAAATAACATTTTCATCAATTATGAAGTTTTTTTGTGTGTGTAACTGTTGAGCTGATATAGGCATGTCACCTAACTCCTGTATCAAACATAATTATATACTCCCAGCTCTGGATTATGAGTATTCTGTCAGTAGTAGGGAGTGAGTGTCTAGTGAGCTCTGTAGTCATGGGAATCCCAGACTTGTATTTCTGTAGGTCTTCTGCATTTGCCCAAATTACCAGATGTGTGTTTATAAGGGTGAAGAGGGAGATATGAGCAGTGTTTTGCTGACTTAAAAGTTCAGGCAGTCTTCTTGGCTTTGATTCTGTTCCAGTATTTAATTGTTCAAAGATTTATTTGTTTTGAAATTAAATTTTCTTCAGAAGGGCCAAGTGAGAGAGATGCAAAGAAAGACACCGACAGAGGTAGACCTTCTATTCAGGACTTCACTCTCCAAATGGGTGCAACAGCAAAGTCTAGACCACACCAAAGTTAGGAGTCATTAATTCCATCCTAGTCTCCAAGGGCCCAAGCAATTGGGCCATTATTTGTTGTCTTGTGTGTGTTAGTGGGGAGCTGCTTCAGAAGCAGAGTAACCAGGACTCTAACCAGCACATCAGTATGGAATGGTGACATTGCCTACAGCAGATTTATTGTGTCACATTGCTGGCCACATCCCTGTTTACGTTTGCTTTTGTTCTTTGGATTGTTTTCCTTTCAATCTGTTGTGCTGGTTTAATCCTGTTTGTAATTGCGTCCTGTCTAGATTAGATCCATCTGGCATGATTATGATCACTATTTTATTTCATTAAACTGTTTTGACATGATATGGAAGGTAGCTAGTAAGCATCAGGAACACAGGGCTGCCAGCAGCACTTTTAGTTGCAGCTTCACATTGCCCAAACCATAGCCTTTCCATGCAACTGTCAGAATTGTGCCAGCTAAAGGTATCCAATATGGCTGCAGATTTGGCAGACTCACTACCCATCAATAACTTGAGCCTTATTTTCCATCATGGTTCATATGCCATGACATTTCCTCTGTTTAAACATGTGTGTTCTAACCACAGGTGCACTAGATGCCATGACTGTACTGAGATTTTGAAAAAGCAGAAACTTTAAAAGATCATGCAATGATTGGTGGTTTTTTTAAATCCCTGCCTCCTTTGCACTTAGTGTCTTGATTTTCTACCTCCTTTGATTCTTCACCATTTACCCAATTCTATTTAAGTTCTTCCAAGAGCTGGACAAAATTCACATTATGGTGACACCTGCTGTGGGCCTTCATGATATATTCTGTAGTTGTCAGACATCTCTTTTCAGCAATTCTGTGTTGACTGCTAAACACCAGCAGATGTTAGGTACCATATGGAATTGCCCATGTGAACCCCATATGAAAGACTGAGGTGGCCCTTGTCAACAGTGTATATATGTGCCTGGTGAGGGGTTGAGGAATGTGCCATGGAAATAGATCTTTAAAAATGATTATTATCTGTTTGGTAACAGGAAGAAAATTAGCTAAATAATTACACTTATTGTAGCAGAAATGTCATATTTGTCATTTGTTTTTAAAGAAAAATGTGGGATGCATGTTTGGCACAGGGGTTAAGATACAGCTTGGGAAGCCCACATGTCATCCATGTCTGGGATCAAGTGATTTGGCTTCCAATTCCAGCTTCCTGCTAATGCACATCATGAGATGCAGCAAGGTGATGGCTTAAGTACTTGAGTGCCTGCCATCCACATGGGAGACTGGAATTGGTCTCCAAGCTCTGGGCTTTACCCTGATGTAGCATTGGTCTTTCATGATGTTCTGCTCAATAGATGTTATTGAAAGA
This sequence comes from Lepus europaeus, assembly GCF_033115175.1. Taxonomy (NCBI): domain Eukaryota; kingdom Metazoa; phylum Chordata; class Mammalia; order Lagomorpha; family Leporidae; genus Lepus; species Lepus europaeus. The sequence continues at coordinate 12,810,870 of NC_084846.1, read as the reverse complement.
GAATCTAGCAAATACTACAGCTTAGTCTTTGGAGCATCACTGTAACTTACAGATAGAACATGTCTTTGTAATACAGTAGGATGTTCTAAATACCATTTTTCATACACCTAGAAATGCTCCTTATGCATCTCTATAATTTTTTGTCTCAATGAACACCTATTGGTTACAATAACACTGGTATATTATTTCAGCCATTTTATTATAACAGGGTAAGGAATGTTTTGTTGCCATTTGTAAATAAGTATTAAATGAAGTAAATATTAAATGAAGCTCTTAGTATTTTCAATAAATTTTAGTAACATTTTGTAAACTACTTGGTTAAATATGTCTTTAAACACTGCAAAATGACAAAAGTACATAAGTAAGTAATTTTAAAATAAATTGCACTTTTTACACATTTTATGATCCCATATGTAGTTTGTGCTAATATGAAATTGTATGTTTGTAGTCCCCAAATTACTTGACATTCTTTCAAACTCATTTAATTTGCATATTCTATATTCTGTTGTCTTGTGCTCTGCTCTTAAAAATTAGTAGTGAAAAATAGATGTTTGGGGGCTGGTGCTGTGTTGTAGAATGTTAAGCCTCCACTTTTGGTGCTGGCTTCCCATATGGTCACCACTTCATGTCCCAGCTGCTCCTTTTCCAATCCAGCTCTCTGCTAATGACCTGGGAACGCAATGGAAGATGACCCAAGCACTGGGGATCTTGCACCTAGGTGAGAGATCTGGAGGAAGCTCTTCGCTCTTGGCTTCAGTTCATCTTAGCTTTGACCAGTGTGGTCATTTGGAAAATGAGCCAGTGGATGGAAGATGCCACTCTGCCTCTCCCTCTCTTTGTAACTCTGCCTCTCAAATAAATAAATCTTAAAAAATACATGTATGAATCTATCATTAAAGTGATTATGGACTAGGACTGTGATTCATAGTTGGTAGAAAGCATTTTATTGTAATAAAAAACATAACTAAACATTGGATATATTAAGTGTACATTTTAATGGTATTAAATGTTTTTGTATTACACAGCAACAATTACCATCCATCTACAGAATTTTTAAAATTCCCCCCAAGTAACACTTTGAGTGGCAATCACTACTCTACTTTCTTTATTGTGTTTGTCTACTTAAGAAACCTCATATAAGTGGAATCATACTATATTTGTATTCTTCCTACTGGGCCATTTCTAGTCTTTGAGGCATATCCTTATTTTAGTACGTGTAAAAATTATCTTACTCTTCAATTACAGGTATATTTAATTGTATGTTGCTCTCATTTGAATATCACTTTGGGGTTAATTCCCCATTGAGAGGCATTAAGGGTGGAAACTTAATCTTAGAGCTGGGACTTTTGGGAAGTGATTAGGATTAGAGGAGATCATCAAGGTGGAACCCTCATGTCATGTCTTTAAAAGCATACAAGGAGATACCAAAAGAGACTCATACATGTTCCCTGTTACCATGTGATGATACCCTGTGCTTCCTCCAGAACTTGCCAGTGAGGTCATCACCAGATGCAGCTCCTTACCCTTCAACCAGAACTGTCAGCAAAAATAATCTTTTCTGTTTGTAACTTGGTCTTTCATAATGTAGCATTAGCAACAGAAATTAAACTAATATATTTGTATATACCACACATTCTGTTTTCATTTATCTTTTCCTAGAAAGCTGGGTTTCCTCTATGTTTATTGTGTATAATGTTGCTGCGAACACCTGTGTATAAATATCTGTTCTAGTCCCTGCATTCACCTATTTTGATTGGATACTCAGTAGTGTAGTAACAGATAATATGGAGATTTCAGTATCACCTTGACTGCCTATTAACTTTTCTGACTCTTCACATTCCCTCCCCCAGAAGAATGGACCCTAACTTTTGTTAGGAGGTATGGGACAATGACTACTCTGGATTCTTCAAGCTGAGTAAGGGCAGTGTAGGGGATGGCAGTCAAGTATGGGTTCCAACGGGAGGTGGCCTATGGAGGGGGACGCAGTGCCAGCTTGCAGAAACTGCTTCCATCCAAGGTTTTGTGTGCCTGGCCATCTAGAATTTCACTGTTACAAGTCCAGAGAAAATGAAAGCAGATTAAACACAGGGTCTAAAAAAAAGAGAAGTTACTAGAGGACCTAAGAAAGGTTCTGTCTAATCCAGGAGGAAGGTTTCCTGTTCAGAGGCAAATAGAAACTTACAGAAGAGGCTTGATAATAATCAGGTGGGCTGGAAGACCTGGCCAGCTATAAGGCCCAGACCTTTCTATCTCTTCACATGGGGTGTTGGAAGAGGCAAACAAAAGAGGTGTGAACCTCCCTAGGATAGGCCCCCTGATGACTTCCATTACCCTAGCTGGCTTGGGAGGAGAGCTGGCCTGAAAAGAAGGTGGATGGCATCTCTGAATAGAAATTCGCAGTTCTGCCTGCAATGTTACTGACCATACTTGGCAGTCCTCTCCACAGTGGTGGTTACTTTGGAAGCTGGGCCAACTGAAGGGTTTTTTTTTTCCAGCTTAGAGTCAGCAGGGTCTATAGCTAGGAATCAGGAGTCCTTCAATGCCAGAGCAGTTCCATTTCCAGTGACCCAGCTCTTGGCTGGCAGACCTGCCAGGGCTCTTTATAAGCTGATTTCTGTGTCCATTTGAAGCCCTGGCTTTCCACATCAAAAACCAATGCCATTTGCAGTGAACTCCCCTGTTCTCCCTTTGTTTCTTAACATTTTCAATTCAAAGTTAAACTGTTGAGGTTCAAAAGCAGTGTTAAGAGGAAAGTTTATATCAATAGGTGCCTACATCAAGAAATTGGAAAGGCACCATATAGATGAGCTTTCAAGTCATCTCAAGGATCTAGAAAATCTACAGCAAACCAAACCCAAACCCAGTAGGAGAAGAGAAATAATTAAAATCAAAGAAGAAATCAACAAGATTGAATCCAAAAAAAATTACAAAAAATCAGCAAAACGAGGAGCTGGTTTTTTGAAAAAAATAAACAAAACAAAAAAAAAACAAAATTGACACCCCATTGACCCAACTAACTAAAAAAAGAAGAGAAAAGACCCAAATCAATAGGATCAGAGATGAAAAGGGAAACGTAACAACAGACATCACAGAAATAAAAAGAATCATCAGAAATTACTACAAGGACTTGTATGCCAGCAAACAGGGAAATCTATCAGAAATGGACAGATTCTTGGACACATACAACCTACCTAAATTGAGCCAGGAAGACATAGAAAACCTAAACAGACCCATAACTGACACAGAAATTGAAACAGTAATAAAGGCCCTCCCAACAAAGAAAAGCCCAGGACCAGATGGATTCACAGCTGAGTTCTACCAGACATTTAGAGAAGAACTAACTCCAATTCTTCTCAAACTATTCAGAACAATCGAAAAAGAGGGAATCCTCCCAAATTCTTTCTATGAAGCCACCATCACCTTAATTCCTAAGCCAGAAAAAGATGCAGCATTGAAAGAGAATTACAGACCAATATCCCTGATGAACATACATGCAAAAATACTCAATAAGATTCTGGCCAATAGAATGCAACAACACATCAGAAAGATCATCCACCCAGACCAAGTGGGATTTATCCCTGGTATGCAGGGATGGTTCAACATTCGCAAAACAATCAACGTAATACACTACATTAACAGACTGCAGAAGAAAAACCATATGATTCTCTCAATAGACGCAGAGAAAGCATTTGATAAAATACAACACCCTTTCATGATGAAAACTCTAAGCAAACTGGGTATGGAAGGAACATTCCTTAATACAATCAAAGCAATATATGAAAAGCCCACGGCCAGCATCCTATTGAATGGGGAAAAGTTGGAAGCATTTCCGCTGAGATCTGGTACCAGACAGGGATGCCCACTCTCACCACTGCTATTCAATATAGTTCTGGAAGTTTTAGCCAGAGCTATTAGGCAAGAAAAAGAAATTAAAGGGATACAAATCGGGAAGGAAGAACTCAAACTATCCCTCTTTGCAGATGATATGATTCTTTATTTAGGGGACCCAAAGAACTCTACTAAGAGACTGCTGGAACTCATCGAAGAGTTTGGCAAAGTAGCAGGATATAAAATCAATGCACAAAAATCAACAGCCTTTGTATACACAGGCAATGCCATGGCTGAGGAAAACTTCTAAGATCAATCCCATTCACAATAGCTACAAAAACAATCAAATACCTTGGAATAAACTTAACCAAAGACGTTAAAGATCTCTACAATGAAAACTACAAAACCTTAAAGAAAGAAATAGAAGAGGATACCAAAACATGGAGAAATCTTCCATGTTCATGGATTGGAAGAATCAATATCATCAAAATGTCTATTCTCCCAAAAACAATTTATACATTCAATGCAATACCAATCAAGATACTGAAGACCTTCTTCTCAGATCTGGAAAAAATGATGCTGAAATTCATATGGAGACACAGAAGACCTCGAATAGCCAAAGCAATCTTGTACAACAAAAACAAAGCCGGAGGCATCACAATACCAGATTTCAGGACATACTACAGGGCAGTTGTTATGAAAACAGCATGGTACTGGTACAGAAACAGAAGGATAGACTAATGGAACAGAATAGAAACACCAGAAATCAATCCAAACATCTACAGCCAACTTATATTTGATCAAAGATCCAAAACTAATCCCTGGAATAAGGATAGTCTATTCAATAAATGGTGCTGGGAAAACTGGATTTCCACGTCCAGAAGCTTGAAGCAAGACCCATACCTTTCACCTTACACAAAAATTCACTCAACATGGATTAAAGACTTAAATCTATGACCCGAACCATCAAATTATTAGAGAGCATTGGAGAAATCCTGCAAGATATAGGTACAGGCAAGACTTCTTGGAAAAGACCCCAGGAGCACAGGCAGTCAAAACCAAAATTAACATTTGGGATTGCATCAAATTGAGAAGTTTCTGTACTTCAAAAGAAACAGTCAGGAAAGTGAAGAGGCAACCGACAGAATGGGAAAAAATACTTGCAAATTATACTACAGATAAAGGGTTGATAACCAGAATCTACAAAGAAATCAAGAAACTCCACAACAACAGAACAAACAACCCACTTAAGAGATGGGCCAAGGACTTCAATAGACATTTTTCGAAAGAGAAAATCCAAATGGCCAACAGACACATGAAAAAATGTTCAAGATCACTAGCAATCAGGGAAATGCAAATCAAAACCACAATGAGGTTTCAACTCACCCCGGTGAGAATGGCTCACATTCAGAAATCTACCAGCAATAGATGCTGGAGAGGATGTGGGGAAAAAGGGACACTAACCCACTGTTGGTGGGAATGCAAACTGGTTAAGCCACTATGGAAGTCAGTCTGGAGATTCCTCAGAAACCTGAATATAACCCTACCATACAACCCAGCCATCAAACTCCTTTGAATTTACCCAAAGGACATTAATTTGGCTAATAAAAAAGCCATCTGCACATTAATGTTTATTGCAGCTCAATTCACAATAGCTAAGACCTGGAACCAACCCAAATGCCCATCAACAGTAGACTGGATAAAGAAATTATGGGACATGTACTCTATAGAATACTATACAGCAGTCAAAAACAATGAAACCCGTTCATTTGCAACAAGATGGAGGAATCTGGAAAACATCATGCTGAGTGAATTAAGCCAGTCCCAAAGAGACAAATATCATTTGTTTTCCCTGATCGGCGACAACCGAGCATCAAAGGGGAAACCTGTTGAAGTGAAATGGACACTATAAGAAACAATGACCTGATCAGCTCTTGTCCCAACTTTAGATGTACAATGTAATACTTTAGCCTTTTTAGTATTTGTTGTTGTTGTTGTTCTAGTACTAGTGGTTGAACTCAGTAATTAACACACAATTATTAATTTTAACTGAAAAGTGATCCCTGTTAAATTTCAGAGTGGAAAAAGAGAGGGAGGAGGTGTACAATTTGGGACATGCACAATCAGACTTGCCCCAAATGATGGAGTTAGAAATGTGCCAGGGGATTCCAATACAATCCTATCAAGGTGGCTTGTACCAATGCCATCTCACTAGTCCAAGTGATCAATTTCAGTTCACAATCGATGGCTCTGATAGGTCTAAGAATCAAAGGGATCACACAAACAAGACAAGTGTCTGCTAATACTAACTGATAGAATCAAAAAGGGAGAGAAAGATCCAGCATGGGAAGTGGGATACACAGCAGACTCATAGAATGGCAGACGTCCTAAACAACACTCTGGCCTCAGAATCAGCCCTTAAGGCATTCAGATCTGGCTGAAGAGCCCATGAGAATATTGTAGGCATGGAAAGCCAAGATACCATGGAAAAGAAAAAAAAGAAGAAGACCTAAATGAAAGATCTCTGTGAGTGAGATCCCAGTGGAAAGAGTGGGGCCATCAAAGAAGGAGGTACCTTTCTCTGAAGGGAGGAGAGAACTTCCACTTTGACTATGACCCTATCGGAATAAGATTAAAGTTAGCAAACTCTAAAGGCTTCCATAGACCTGGCAACTCATGACTAGAGCCTAGGGAGATTACTGACGCCATGAACAGGAGTGTCAAATTGTTAAGTCAGCAACAGAAGTCACTGTGTACTTACATCCCATGTGGGAACTGTCCTTAATGTGTTGTCTAATGTGCAGTGATGCTATAACTAGTACTGAAACAGTATTTTTACACTTTGTGTTTCTGCTTGGGTACAAACTGATGAGATCTTTACTAATTATATACTGAATCGATCTTCTGTATATAAGGATAATTGGAAATGAAAAAAAAAACCTGGTGTTAAATTGGAAATGGCATAGAAAATTAATTAATTTTAAAAAAATATTATGTAGGATCTCTATCTTTAATGTGATGTACACTGTTATTTAATGCTATAACTAGTACTCCAACAGTATTTTTTTTCACTTTGTGTTGCTATATGGGGGCAAACTGTTGAAATCGTTACCTAATATATACTAAACTGATCTTCTGTATACAAAGAGAATTGAAAATGAATCATGATGTGATTGGAAGGGGAGAGGGAGCGGGAAAGGGGAGGGTTGTGTGTGGGAGGGAAGTTTTGGGAGGGGGAAGCCATTGTAACCCATAAGCTGTACTTTGGAAATTTATATTCATTAAATAAAAGTTAAATTAAAAAAAAGTTAAACTGTTGAGGTGGACTCATTTGTGAGAGGAAGAGCATGGTGGGGGCAAGAGGCGCAGAGTCACCACACAGACCCTGGGAGTCGGGTGAAAGCAGGCCTGAGGCAAGCAGCCTGCAGACTCGTTTTTTTCAGTTGCTACAGCTGCTTATATAGCCAAGGCAGCCAATCCGGTCAAGGGGTGGTCTATGCCCTAAGCAATCACAGCCTGTAGCCAGGCAGTTTCCAAAGCCATCCAATCACAGCCTGTTGTCAGTCAGGCTCTGTTCTCATGTGGTTTCTGAAGCCATCCAATCACGGCCTCTTGTCAGTCAGGCTCTGTTGTCATGTGGTTTCCAAAGCCATCCAATCATGGCCTGTTGTCAGTTTCTATTGTCAGCGGCCATCTTGGCATGAGCTTCTCACCTTCTCATTCCACCACATTCATGACCTTCTCACCTTCTCATTCCACCACATTAAACGATATAACATGAACTATTAAGTGAATGTCATTTAGAAAACAATATTCAATTTAATTTTTAAAATATTTGAAAGAGTTATAGGGAGAGGGAGAGATGGAGAGAGAGATCTGCTGGTTGATTAGTATATTTTGTGTTCTTTATTTTGTCTACAATTAAGGTATCCACTTGAGCTATATAGGATGGATTTTTTATATAGTGCATGTTTTATTTTTATTTTATTTTATTTATAGTGCATGTTTTAAAATTATTGGGAAGGTATGAATTTAGTAAGAGGAAGGCAGGGATAGAGAGATCCTATCCACTGGTTTATTCCCCCTAATTCCCACACAAACCAAGGCTGGGCTGGGCCAAAGCGAGGAGCAAGAGACTGTTCGGGGGTTTTTGCCTCTCTTGGAGACCCCCTCCTTGCCACTCTACCAGGAGGTCTGAGATTTAAATAAATGTGCTTTTTTCCTCTGCTTTGTCAAAGTTACTGGATCATTTATCTGCAGATGAAGAAAATGAAATGTGTTTGCACTCTAGGCAGGATCACATTTAAGGGATAGGATTTGAATCTACGGTTCTCTCATGTTCACTCTTCCCAGGGAAACAGAATTTGTGAGATTTTTCAAATGAAATGCTCTGCTTTTATGACATCTTCAGCTTCTCATAACTAGAACAGGTACATTAAAGTTGCAGCATATCACCTTGGGTATAAACTCCCTGCGAGTTTAAGGAATTTGTTTTTCTAACCCAGGGTGTGTTAATCTTTGAAAAGTGTTTTCTGGAGCGGCGGCGGCGGCGGCGGCGCGCGCTGAGGGGCCTGGCTGGGCGAAGAAGCCCTGCCGATGCGTGGCCGCAGCCGGGGAAGCTGAGGCCGGGTCTCCCTCGCAGGTGCTGACCCGGCTGGGTCGTGAGCGGGTCGCAGCCTGGAGGCGAGGCCTCTTCCCCGCCGGCCGAGGAGAGGGAGAAAGGATTAGAAGGCATTTTCAGTGAGATACTAGCAGAAAATTTCCCAGATTTGGAGAAGGACAGAGGCATCTTAGTACAGGAAGCTTATAGAACCCCTAATAAACATGACCAAAAGAGATCCTCACCACGACATGTTGTAATCAAACTCACCACAGTGAAACATAAAGAAAAGATCCTAAAATGTGCAAGAGAGAAACGTCAGATTACTCTTAGAGGATCTCCAATTAGACTCACAGCAGACTTCTCATCAGAAACCCTACAAGCTAGAAGGGAATGGCAAGACATAGCCCAGGTACTAAGAGAGAAAAACTGCCAGCCCAGAATACTATATCCTGCAAAGCTCTCATTTGTGAATGAAGGTGAAATTAAGACTTTTCATAGCAAACAGAAACTGAAAGAATTTCTTGCCACTCATCCTGCCCTGCAAAAGATGCTTAAAGATGTGTTACACACAGAAACACAGAAACATGGTCACCAATATGAAAGAAGGTGAAGGAGGGAAACCTCACAGCAAAAGATCACAGGAAGCTCAATTTCTCTTTGACATAGAATTAAACTCTGATGCTCTGTTAAAGCAATGTGTTAAAGTAATCTATTATGTTCTCTTGATGTCTGTTAAATTCTAATTGTTCAAAAACAGCTGAATTTTTATTAAGAGCTATGGGTTATTTAAACATGTGCTTTTTTCAAAAATTTGAATCATCACCTTGTAACAATGATCAAATTTGGTCTATGTTATGTCATGATTTTAAGGAATCTTATTTCAACCAGGTATTTTGGATTTTGAGCCTTCTTGGCATTCTTGACAGGCATTCAAAAAATCAAAGTTTCAAACAATCTGGTCTCTAAAATTTCCAGTAAATCCTGGACTTTGGTTTTTCCAGTTTGGGCCCAACTGAAAAAATCGAAGGACCTATGTCTCTCATCTTATAGAGACACCAACTAATCAGTCTATTTGGATTATATTAGAAGGACTGTCAAGATGTGATGTGGTACGAGACTTTAAGTTTCTATAATGGAAAATGCTATTAATACAAATGTTTGAGAATTAAAAAGTCTAATGATCTTGTGTTACTAGACATGATAGTTATCTTAATGAGAAAGCCCCAGAGGCCTAAAGGGTTAAATACTTGTAAAATCCTACATGTGCTTTCAAAAATACTGTGAAGTAAGCAAGTGCCTCTTGTTGGTTGATGAGTTTATAATTTTAATCATGGAGACTTAAAGTCTTTTGTCATCCACAGTTATATATGATTTGCTTCTCATAAAACTAAAGCATTGTTGGTTCTGTGTTTAGCTGTCCTCCTATCGGTTCCTATGGACTTTTTCCAGCCACTTCTATTGTATTCAGTACTTTGGGATGGCTCTGTAAACAGATGAAGCCAATAATGTATTAACAGTACCAACTGAGAGAAAGTATGGTTAACTGAGGTTACTAAAAACAAAAAGCAATTCAAATCAATTGGCAATCTACAAAAAGAGTTAAAGATTTTAAAAGCTATTATAAAAATTGCTATATTGGTCTACTATGCTATATTATATGTGTGTACATATTGTATGTCCACATAGGAAATTTTATTAAGAGTTTTATTTTAAATGGCTTATAGATAAGATTGTCCATAAATTTAAGCTGCTAAAATCAATCAAAGATACATTTTAATTTGTGTGACCTGAATCTGTTTATCATATGTTTTAGACTTGTTGGTAGAAAGAAACTAAAAACATTTTAGATGGTTGTGCTTAAGTTTACTGGCTAAACAAACTACACCATGTTAGATATTTAAGAGGTGTTTCCAAATACATGATTCTTAAAATTTCTAGAAGGCATTGGACCTTCTGGTAAATGTTTTCTTAAGTTGTTATCTAATGGTTGAAACGGTTTGCTAAGTATTCATGTGATATTGCTATTGTCAGCAAGCGATCTAGGACTTGCTCCCTCATTTCTCTATTCTAAGCCCAACTTGTTCTTTCATTTCTCTATTCTCTTCAAGGTAGGAAACTAATTCTATTATGAAGGAATCTGTAGGATGCACAATTTAATCTTTAGACCTTATAAAAGAGATGGCTAACATTTTTCTATAATAGCATAGCCAAAATAAGAACTTAACTAATAATCTCATAGCTAGATTCACTTCGCCATCAGTGAAGTGTACAGTAAGTAGAAAAAACCTCCCTTTCAGACCAAAGGGAAAGAAAGTTTTAAAGTGAGAATATAATTTTCCTCATGGGCATTGTCTACCTTAGGAAAACTACTACAGAACATGCCTGTGACTATAGACTTGTAGTTCAGGCCACAGAAGATTAGAGATGGGACACGGGCACTCCCTTGACTTGCATCCTCTGGTCTGCTTTAACACAAACCAGGAGGAAAAGAACGCTCGGCATCAGAAGCAATGGGTGGCAGGCCTATTAATGGCTGATCTGTACAGTGATCTGCCCTCAAGGAGACCCAACAGGCCAGTCCACTGCAGTGGCTTTCAATGTGGTAAGCCTGGGCTTCAGCAGAAGTCAGCTTGTGAAGAGCCCTGGCAACTCTGCCAAGAGTTGGATCACTGGAAATGTACCTGCCCTGGAGTCGAAGGATGCCCAGGTCAGAGCCACAGATCTTATTGGCTCTAAGCTGAAAAGCCCTTCACTCAGCCCAACTTCCAAAGTGACCACTGCAGCTGAGCGTATGGTCAAGTAGGGTCAGCAACATTGCAGGCAGAACTGTAAATTTCTTGTTAGAGATGCCCCCTGCCTTTACCTGGCCAGCTCTCCTCCCAGGCCAGCCAAGTAATGAAAGTCAACAGAGTGCCTTCCCCTAGGAGGTTCACACCTCCCTTATACCTTATACCCCATGTGAAGAGATAGATAGGTCTGGGCCTCTTAACTTACAAGGCTTAAAGCCCACCAGATTATTATCAAGCCCCTTCTATCAGGTTCTATTTGCCTCTCAATCAGAAAACTTAATTGTAGCTTAGACAGCACCTTTCTTAGCTCCTCTAATAATGACTCTGTCCTTTGTTCTAGGCCCTGTCTAGTGCACTTGGGCCTCATTCCTTTGTAATCATAACTTCTACTCTACCACCAATGGCTCTACTCCCAACCTGTGTGTACTGATGGTCCTCTTCCCCACTTAATGCTGTATAATTGTTCAAACCTGGTAAATGCCACTCTTAGGATCATTGGTTACTATCCTCACTCTGTCTATTATGACCTTGTCTAAATATGATCAGAGTCGGCAAACTTGGAAGGCTTCCATAGCCTTGGCAACTCATGACGACAGCCTAGGATGGTTACTGGCGCCATAAACTAGAGTGTCAATTTGTTGGGTCAACAACAGGAGCCACTGTGCACTTGCTCCTCATGTGGGATCTCTGTCCTTAATGTGCTGTACATTGTGATTTAATGCTATAACTAGTACTCAAACAGTATGTTTCACTTTGTGTTGCTATGTGGGTGCAAACTGTTGAAATCTTTATACTAAATTGATCTTCTGTATATAAAGAGAATTGAAAATGAATCTTGATGTGATTGGAAGGGGAGAGGGAGCGGGAGAGGGGAGGGTTGCGGGTGGGAGGGAAGTTATGGGAGGGGGAAGCCATTGTAATCCATAAGCTGTACACTGGAAATTTATATTTATTAAATAAAAGTTAAAAAAAAAAAGAAAAGTGTTTTCTAATTCATTCTGAAATCACCAGCACTGGTTATGTCCTCTCAATTATTTTTATAAACACCCCTCTGTAAAAACTTGAGTTTCTCAAGGCTTTTGATTAGTCTTCTCCTGTTTTCAAAAAAAGCCTCATTTCCTATGCTTTTTTTTGGGGGGGGGACAGTGCCATGGCTTACTTGGTTAATCCTCTGCCTGCAGCACTGGTATCCCATATGGGCATCAGGTTCTAGTCCTGGTTGCTCCTCTTCCAGTCCAGCTGTCTGCTGTGGTCCAGGAGGGTAGTGGAGGATGGCCCAAGTACTTGGGCCCCTGCACCCGCACAGGAGACCAGGCAGAAGCACCTGGCTTCCAGCTTTGGATCGACACAGCGCCGGTCATAGCAGCCATTTGGGTAGTGAACCAATGGAAGGAAGACCTTTCTCTGTCTCTCTCTCTCTCACTGCGTATAATTCTGTCAAATAAATAAAAAGAAAAATAAGAATTCATACTTTAAACTCCTCTCCTAAACAAATCTGAGCCATTGAGCATGAACCCATGAGGTTACTTGACCTTAGGACTCAGAATCTCATGAATTTCTTAGTCTATGATCATTTATTTTCATGTTCCTATATAAGTTCATACTTCGCTTTATGATTTCTGATGTCACAGCATGGAGGCTTACTCCTTACATTCTTTTAGCATTTACTTATTTACTTCCTTCAGAGTCAGAGAATGAGAACAAAGAGAATGAAACAAAAGGTTTCCACCCAAAGGCTCACTCCTCCGACTTTTCCAACAACCTATCATTTTCTTATTTATTTGCCTGGCACAGAGAAAGAAAAAAGAAAGTGAAAGGGAAGAAGAAAGAGTTCACATTTATTGGTTTACTCCTGAGATTCTTAAAGTAGCAAGTTCTGTGCCTGGCACAAACCATGAGTGGGTACTCAATCTGAGCACTGAGTAAGTTTCTATAAGTTGTCCAATTAACAAGCACTGAAGGAATTAATAAATGCTTGAAGGAAAAGGTATTAAAGTATAGATAATTAAAAGTTAGAATTTGGGGAATGTATCTAACCCAGAAAAATGTCTTAGTAACATCAGAAAAGGATTGGATTTTTTTTTAATCAAAGAGTATTTCCCCCAAGAACAAAAGTGTTAGAGAGATACTTGTATCCCTAGGTACTCAGAATGCCTGTGTCTGGTGCATAAAATAAGCTGTCATCAGGAGTAAGACTTGGGAAAAATTCATAGAGCACCAGTCAGTATCTGCTGCCTTGGCCTCCCTGCCCATTATGTACAGTGAACTGGAGGCTCTGATTTAGGCCTTCTTTGATCATCCATCGCTTGGCACCTTGCTCCAACTTGAAGATCAAGCCAGGTTTTGTAATGCAGTGTCTTATTAATGGAAACAGTATAAGAATTTGTGAAATCTGTTTCTTGGGTTATTTAAAGGAGTATAGCTTGGTCCAGGTGTTATACAACAAATGGTCCAATTTGAATCCTTTTCCTATATAGTAGACATTCAGATTATTCAAATTATTGTTCTAAAATTCTATACCTTGAATCATTTAACTGTGTAAAGTGCTCACTTATTTGTCAAATAGCAATTAATGTTACCATTGGACCTGTGATGGCTGTCACCCAAGGTGAGTATCCTCTTCTATTTTTTTTCTTTAAAATTTTGTAATTTTCATCATAGAGATATTTAATGTCCTTGGTTAAGTTTATTCCAAGGTATTTTATTGTTTTTGTGGCTATTGAGAATGGGATTGATCTTAGAAGTTCTTTCTCAGCCATGGCATTGCCTGTGTATACAAAGGCTGTTGATTTTTGTGCATTGATTTTATATCCTGCTACTTTGCCAAACTCTTCTATGAGTTCCAATAGTCTCTTAGTAGAGTTCTTTGGATCCCCTAAATAAAGAATCATATCATCTGCAAAGAGGGATAGTTTGAGTTCTTCCTTCCCAATTTGTATCCCTTTAATGTCTTTTTCTTGCCTAATAGCCTTCATCATTCAAATAGCATGGGGCCCTTCCTCTCAGGCACACTCAGAACATATTACTGGCAACAGAAAACTGGAAAGAGAACAAATGAAGATACTTTGCCCAATTGGCACCAGACAGGAGAGGGATCCTGTATTTCTATTTCACTGTGTCATGAAAAGTAAGAAGAAAGCAGATCTGGATTCAAATATCACCAAGTCTCTTTGCTATTACTGAATCTTAAACTTTCTGTGGTATTTTACTTCTTGTGTGTCTTTAAGACTAGAGAATAGATTCTTATTTTGATTTTAAGTAATTCTCACCAATTTTACTTTAAAAATTGTCCCTGTTGCTACTCACTGTCATGCATAAATTCAATAAATCATTCAATTTTAATGTTTACATACTTAATATTTAATTATGTTTGTAATTGCCACAAATCTCATAACAGATTCATGGTATTGTTTGTGTGATTTGGAAGCTTTGGAGATGTTGATTACATGTTCCATTAAAATGCAATTTTTAAAATCCTGTAACAGGTAACTCAATGCTCACTAAACTGGAAATATCCAGTGCATGTGTTGAAAAACACCTACTGATAAATTTGGAAAAGCTGTTAAGTACTGTAAGTTGTTGTCAAAGAGGTGAAAAACCCATGAAAACTCACATTGTCATTAATTTAGTAGCCAATGTTGAGAAAATCAGAAGTATTTGTTAAAATTTCTGCTATATACTCTGGCCTCAAAATCAGCCCTTAAGGCATTCAGATCTAGCTGAAGAGCCCATGAGAGTATTTTAGACATGGAAAGCCAAGACACTCTGGCAAAAAAAACAAAACAAAACAAAACAAAACAACAACAAAAAAAAACCCAAAACCTAAATGAAAGATATCTACGAGTGAAATCCCAGTAGAAAGAACAGGCCATCAAAGAAGGAGATACCTTTCTCGGAAGGGAGGAGTGAACCTCCACTTTGACTATGACCTTGTCTAAATAAGATTGATGTTGGCGAGCTCAAAAGGCTTCCATAGCCTTGGCAACTCATGACAAGAGCCTAGGGAGATTACTGACGCCATAAACAAGAGTGTCAATTTGTTAAGTCACCAACAGGATTCACTGTGCACTTACTCCCCATGTAGGATCTCTGTCCTTAATGTGTTGTTCAATGTGAATTAATGCTATAACTAGTACTCAAACAGTATTTTTCACTTTGTGTTTCTGTGTGGTGCAAACTGTTGAAATCTTTACTTAATATATACTAAATTGATCTATCTTCTGTATATAAAGATAATTGAAAATGAATCTTGATGTGAATGGAATGGGAGAGGGAGCGGGAGTTGGGAGGGTTTTGGGCGGGAGGGAAGTTATGGGAGGAAAGCCACTGTAATCCATAAACTGTACTTCGGAAATTTATATTTGCTAAATAAAAGTTAAAAAAATGAATGGTTAAACATACACCCTGAATCTTATGTAGCAATAAAAAGGAATTAATTATTGATATGCACAATAATTTAGTTGAATCGCGAGGAAATTATGCTGAGTGTAAAAAGAAAATCCCAAAAGAGTATACACCTCAAATTTCTTTAATAAAACATTGTGACAAGTCTTAATTATAGAGGAGAACATATCAGTGATTGCTGAGATATAGATATGGAGGTGGAAATACATGTATGTGGGTATGAAGTTAGAGCATAAGGGAGTCTTATGATGGTGTATTTAATTATCACTATTGTGGAAGTGGTAACTCATTGCTACACAACAATAAAATTACATTGAGCTACACACAAAAAAATTTCTGGTATAATGCACTAGATTTAAGATTTTTAGAATGTATCTTTCCTATGTATAATGTAGTCCCATGCTAGTTTTGAGTAACAGAAATTAAAATCTGAAAGGCTTTTCCATTGTATTTTAAAGATTTATTTGAGATGCAAAGTTACAAACATACAGAGGGAGAGACAGAGAGAGGTGTGTTCTATCCACTGGTGTACCTCAAATGGCCACAACAGCTGTAACTGGGCCAATCTGAAGCCAGGAGCTCCCTCTGGGTCTCCCACATGGGTTCAGGGGCCCAAGCATGTGGGTCATCTTTCACTGCTTTCCCAGGCCATTATCAAAGAGCTGGATCAGACATGCAGCAGCAGGGACTTGAATTAGCAGCTATATATGATGCCAGTCCTGCAGGTAGAGGTTTAACCTACTATTCCACAGCATCAGCCCAGTGCAAGTTTTTAGGAAGACATCCTTCATGTAGATTAGTCTATAATATTGTAAGGTAAGGTTTAGATTTTATTTTCCACACATCAGTATTTATCTTTTATCAACTAAAAATTGAATATCATGTGTGTGTGTGCGTGCATATACAGTAATTGAAAATTTTGTTATTTTTTTCTCTTTTTTTTTGATAGGCAGAGTGGACAGTAGAGGGAGACAGAGAGAAAGGTCTTCCTTTTTGCCGTTGGTTCACCCTCCAATGGCTGCCGCAGTAGGCGTGCTGAGGCCGGCGCACCGCACTGTTCCGATGGCAGGAGCCAGGTGCTTCTCCTGGTCTCCCATGAGGTGCAGGGCCCAAGCACTTGGGCCATCCTCCACTGCACTCCCTGGCCACAGCAGAGAGCTGGCCTGGAAGAGGGGCAACCAGGACAGGATCGGTGCCCCGACCAGGACTAGAACCCGGTGTGCCAGTGCCGCAAGGCGGAGGATTACCCTACTGAGCCGCCACGCTGGCCTCTCTTTTTTTTAATACCTGCTAATATGCCATCTTACAGATTATTCTAGTTATGCTACCTGTACATAACCATCAGGTTTTTCCAATGTTATATGTGTTTATGCATACAAGTATTTTTGTATATCTGTGAGTGCATACATCCGCAACTTTTGATGGAGACAGTATTGAAAGTAATACTTCGAGAAATCCCAACACTCATTTCAGAATCTCTGTTCTCCCCAAAGATGGCTATCCATGAGGCAGAGCACAAGACTGATTTTAGTGTTATAGACTGAAATATACCTACCTAAGTCTCATACTTTGAAGTGCTAACCACTAACATTTTACCTGCAAAAAGTGCTTTTAAGCAGTTCAAATGATATCCAATGTGTGAGGTCCATTGGGAGAAAGGCCTCTGGAAAAATCAAGCATTTTGAGTCATGAAGACACATTGAAAAGTGTAACAGACCAAAAGCCAAGACAGATTCAATCAGTCCAGAACCAGATAGCTTCATTGCTGAATTCTATAAGAAATTTTTTTTAAAAAAGAACTAATTCCAATTCTTCTCAAGCTATTCAAAAATATTGTAATGGAAGGTTCCTACCAAGCTCCATCTATGAGGCCAGCATCACCAAACCAGAAAAAGATACAATGGAAAAAGATCAATATCCCTGATGAACATAAATGCAAAAATCTTCATAAAAATACAGGCTAATCAAATCCAACAACATATCAGAAAGATCATTCATACAGACCATGTGGGATTTATCCCTGATTTGCAGGGATGATTCAACAGTAACAAATCAATAAATGTGATACTTCACATTAACAAACTGAAGAATAAAAAGCATGTGATGATCTCAGTAGATGCAGAGAAAGTATTTGATAAAATACAACATACTTTGATTATGAAAACCTTAAGATTGAACTGAAGAGAGGACTCCAAGATGGAAGAATAGGGAGGGAGTTCACTGATAGTCAAGGAAAAGATAGTTTAATAAAAGTGGAGATACTGTAGTCTCAGGGAAGAGTTAGGGAAAAAACTGCAGAAGAAGCTCTTCCAGAATTAGTGGGACACAGTGGACCTATGTGGAGGACACGGTGAAGGGCTTGGGCACTCATGGCATGGTATGCCAGCAGCTGAGTCTACACACCAGCGCTGGAAAGGAACTAACTCCAATTCTTCTCAAACTATTCAAAACAATCAAAACAGAGGGAATCCTCCCAAATTCTTTCTATGAAGCCAGCATCACCTTAATTCCTAAGCCAGAAAAAGATGCAGCATTGAAAGAGAATTACAGACCAATATCCCTGATGAACATACATGCAAAAATACTCAATAAAATTCTGGCCAATAGAATGCAACATCACATCAGAAAGATCATCCACCCAGACCAAGTGGGATTTATCCCTGGTACGTAGGGATGGTTCAACGTTCGCAAAACAATCAACGTAATACACTACATTAACAGACTGCTTAAGAAAAACCATATGATTCTCTCAATAGATGCAGAGAAAGCATTTGATAAAATACAACACGCTTTCATGATGAAAACTCTAAGCAAACTGGGTATGGAAGGAACATTCCTCAATACAATCAAAGCAATATATGAAAAGCCCACGGCCAGCATCCTATTGAATGGGGAAAAGTTGGAAGCATTTCTGCTGAGATCTGGTACCAGACAGGGATGCCCACTCTCACCACTGCTCTTCAATATAGTTCTGGAAGTTTTAGCCAGAGCTATTAGGCAAGAAAAAGAAATTAAAGGGATACAAATCGGGAAGGACGAACTCAAACTATCCCTCTTTGCAGATGATATGATTCTTTATTTAGGGGACCCAAAGAACTCTACTAAGAGACTGCTGGAACTCATCGAAGAGTTTGGCAAAGTAGCAGGATATAAAATCAATGCACAAAAATCAACAGCCTTTGTATACACAGGCAATGCCATGGCTGAGGAAAACTTCTAAGATCAATCCCATTCTCAATAGCTACAAAAACAATCAAATACCTTGGAATAAACTTAACCAAGGATGTTAAAGATCTCTACGATGAAAACTACAAAACCTTAAAGAAAGAAATAGAAGAGGATACCAAAAAAGGGAGAAATCTTCCATGCTCATGGATTGGAAGAATCAATATCATCAAAATGTCGATTCTCCCAAAAGCAATTTATACATTCAATGCAATACCAATCAAGATCCCGAAGACCTTCTTCTCAGATCTGGAAAAAATGATGCTGAAATTCATATGGAGACACAGAAGACCTCGAATAGCCAAAGCAATCTTGTACAACAAAAACAAAGCCGGAGGCATCACAATACCAGATTTCAGGACATACTACAGGGCAGTTGTTATCAAACAGCATGGTACTGGTACAGAAACAGATGGATAGACCAATGGAACAGAATAGAAACACCAGAAATCAATCCAAACATCTACAGCCAACTTATATTTGATCAAAGATCCAAAACTAATCACTGGAATAAGGACAGTCTATTCAATAAATGGTGCTGGGAAAACTGGATTTCCACGTCCAGAAGCTTGAAGCAAGACCCATACCTTTCACCTTACACAAAAATTCACTCAACATGGATTAAAGACTTAAATCTATGACCCGAACCATCAAATTATTAGAGAGCATTGGAGAAACCCTGCAAGATATAGGTACAGGCAAAGACTTCTTGGAAAAGACCCCAGGAGCACAGGCAGTCAAAACCAAAATTAACATTTGGGATTGCATCAAATTGAGAAGTTTCTGTACTTCAAAAGAAACAGTCAGGAAAGTGAAGACGCAACCGACAGAATGGGAAAAAATATTTGCAAACTATGCTACAGATAAAGGGTTGATAACCAGAATCTACAAAGAAATCAAGAAAATCCACAACAACAGAACAAACAACCCAATGAAGAGTTGGGCCAAGGATCTCAATAGACACTTTTCAAAAGAAGAAATCCAAATGGCCAACAGACACATGAAAAAATGTTCAAGATCACTAGCAATCAGAGAAATGCAAATCAAAACCACAATGAGGTTTCACCTCACCCCGGTGAGAATGGCTCACATCCAGAAATCTACCAACAACAGATGCTGTAGAGGATGTGGGGAAAAAGGGACACTAACCCACTGTTGGTGGGAATGCAAACTGGTTAAGCCACTATGGAAGTCTTTCTGGAGATTCCTCAGAAACCTGAATATAACCCTACCATTCAACCCAGCCATCCGACTCCTTGGAATTTACCCAAAGGAAATTAAATTGGCAAACAAAAAAAGCCATCTGCACATTAATGTTTATTGCAGCTCAATTCACAATAGCTAAGACCTGGAACCAACCCAAATGCCCATCAACAGTAGACTGGATAAAGAAATTATGGGACATGTACTCCATAGAATATTATACAGCAGTAAGGAACAATGAAACCCGTTCATTTGCAACAAGATGGAGGAATCTGGAAAACATCATGCTGAGTGAATTAAGCCAGTCCCAAAGAGACAATTATCATTTGTTTTCCCTGATCGGTGACAACTAACTGAGCACCAAAGGGTATCCTGGGGAAGTGTAATGCACACTATGAGAATTAGTGACTTGATCAGCTATGGTGCTGACTGTTGATGTATAATGTAACACTTTATCCATTTTAGTATTTTTTTGTAAACTCTGTAATTAACACACAATTATCCTGAGGTGTCTAAATCTTAACTGAAAAGTGATCCCGGTTAAATATAAGAATGAGAAAAAGAGAGGGAGGAGATGTACAATTTGGGACATGCTCAATCGGACTTGCCCCAAATGGTGGAGTTAGAAATGTGCCAGGGGATTCCAATACAATCCCATCAAGGTGGCATGTACCAACGCCATCTCACCAGCCCAGGTGATCAATTTCAGTTCACAACTGATCACACTGATAGGTCTAAGAGTCAAAGGGATCACACAAACAAGATTAATGTCTGCTAATACTAACTGATAAACAAAAGGGGGGAGAGAAGGATCCAACATGGGAAGGGGGAGACACAGCTGACTCATAGAATGACAGATGTCCTAAATAGCACTTTGGCCTCAGAATCAGCCCTTAAGTCATTTGGATCTGGCTGAAGAGCCTATGAGAGTATTTTAGGCATGGAAAGCCAAGACATGCTGGGGAAAAAAAATGAAGAAGAAGAAGAAGACCTAAATGAAGGATCTCAGCGAGTGTGATCCCAGTGGAAAGAATGGAGCCATCAAGGTAGGAGGTACCTTTCTCTGAAGGGAGGAGAGAACTTCCACTTTGACTATGGCCTTGTCAGAATAGGATCGAAGTCGGCGAACCCTAAAGGCTTCTATATCCTTGGCAACTCATGGCTAGAGCCTAGGGAGAATACTGACGCCATAAACAAGAGTGTCAAATTGTTAAATCAACATCAGGAGTCAGTGTGTACTTACGTCCCATGTGGTATCTGTCCTTAATAGGTTATCGAAGGTGAAGTAATGATATAGCTAGTACTGAAACAAAATTTTTATACATTGTGGTAATGTGTGGGTGCAAACTGATGAAATTTTTACTTATTATATACTAAAGCGATCTTCTGTATATAAAGATAATTGGAAATGAAAAAAAAACCCTTGGTTTTCAATTGGAAATTACATAGAAAAATAATCAATCTTTTTTAAAAAAAAATATCATGTAGGATCTCTGTCATTAATGTGATGTACACTGTTATTTAATGCTATAACTAGTACTCCAACAGTATTTTTTCACTTTGTGTTGCTATGTGAGGGCAAACTGTTGAAATCTTTATATATACTAAACTGATTTTCAATATATAAAGAGAATTGAATATGAATCTTGATGGGAATGGAAGGGGAGAGCGAGTGGGAAAGGGGAGGGTTGCGGGTGGGGGGGAAGCTGTGAGGGGGGAAGCCTTTGTAATTCATAAGCTGTACTTAGGAAATTTATATTCACTAAATAAAAAAATAAAATTAAAAAAAAATACATTTTAACTGAAAAGTGATCCCTGTTAAATTTAAGAGTGGAAAAAGAGAGGGAGGAGATGTACAATTTGCGACACGCTCAATCAGACTTGCCCCCAATGATGGAGTTAGAAATGTGCCAGGGGATTCCAATACAATCCCATCAAGGTGGCTTGTACCAATGCCATCTCACTAGTCCAAGTGATCAATCTCAGTTCACAATTGATGGCTCTGATAGGTCTAAGAGTCAAAGGGATCACACAAACAAGACAAGTGTCTGCTAATACTAACTGATAGAATCAAAAAGGGAGAGAAAGATCCAACATGGGAAGTGGGATACACAGCAGACTCATAGAATGGCAGATGTCCTAAACAACACTCTGGCCTCAGAATCAGCCCTTAAGGCATTCGGATCTGGCTGAAGAGCCCATGAGAATATTGTAGGCATGGAAAGCTAAGATACCAAGGAAAAGAAAAAAAAAGAAGAAGACCTAAATGAAAGATCTCTGTGAGTGAGATCCCAGTGGAAAGAGTGGGGCCATCAAAGAGGGAGGTACCTTTCTCTGAAGGGAGGAGAGAACTTCCACTTTGACTATGACCCTATCGGAATAAGATCAAAGTCAGCAAACCCTAAAGGCTTCCATAGCCCTGGCAACTCATGACTAGAGCCTAGGGAGATTACTGACGCCATGAACAGGAGTGTCAAATTGTTAAGTCAGCAACAGAAGTCACTGTGTATTTACATCCCATTTGGGATTTGTCCTTAATGTGTTGTGTAATGTGCAGTGATGCTATAACTAGTACTGAAACAGTATTTTTACACTTTGTGTTTCTGCGTGGGTACAAACTGATGAGAACTTTACTAATTATATACTGAATCGATCTTCTGTATATAAAGATAATTGGAAATGAAAAAAACAACCTGGTGTTAAAATGGAAATGGCATAGAAAATTAATTAATTTTAAAAAATATTATGTAGGATCTCTGCCTTTAATGTGCTGTACACTCTTGTTTGATGCTATAACTAGTACTCCAACAGTATTTTTTTCCACTTTGTGTTGCTATATGGGGGCAAACTATTGAAATCGTTACCTAATATATACTAAACTGATCTTCTGCATATAAAGAGAATTGAAAATGAATCATGATGTGATTGGAAGGGGAGAGGGAGCGGGAAAGGGGAGGGTTGTGTGTGGGAGGGAAGTTTTGGGAGGGGGAAGCCATTGTAACCCATAAACTGTACTTTGGAAATTTATATTCATTAAATAAAAGTTTAATAAAAAATTTAAAAAAAGAAATTACTACAAAGAATTGTATGCCAGCAAACAGGGAATTCTGTCAGAAATGGATAGATTCCTGGACACATGCAACCTACCTGAATTGAACCATGAAGACATAGAAAACCTAAACAGACCCATAACTGAGACAGAAATTGAATCAGTAATAAAGGCCCTCCCAACAAAGAAAAGCCCAGGATTGGATGGATTCACTGCTGAATTCTACCAGACATTTCAAGATGAACAAATGAAAAAGAGGGAATCCTCCCAAATTATTTCCATGAAACCAGCATCACCTTAATTCCTAAGCCAGAAAATGATGCAGCATTGAAAGAGAATTACAGACCAATTTCCCTGATGAACATAGACGCAAAAATCCTCAATAAGATTCTGGCCGATAGAATGCAACAACACATCAGAAAGATCAGCCATCCAGCTCAAGTGGGATATCCCAGCTATGCAGGGATGGTTCAACGTTCGCAAATCAATCAATATGTTATATCACATTAACAAACTACAGAAAAAAACCATATGGCTATCTCAATAGATACAGAGAAAGCATTTGATAAAATACAACACCCTTTCATGATGAAAACTCTAAGAAAATTGGGTATGGAAGGAACATTCCTCAGTTACAATCAAACTATGAAAATCAATTTATGAAAAACACACAGCCAGCATCCTATTGAATGGGGAAAAGTTGGAAGCATTTCCACTGAGATCTGGTACCAGACAGGGATGCCCACTCTCACCACTGCTATTCGATATAGTTCTGGAAGTTTTAGCCAGAGCTATTAGGCAAGAAAAAGAAATTAAAGGGATACAAATTGGGAAGGAAGAACTCAAACTATCCCTCTTTGCAGATGACATGATTCTTTATTTAGGGGATCCAAAGAACTCCACTAAGAGACTATTGGATCTCATCTAAGAGTTTGGCAAAGTAGCAGGATATAAAATCAATGCACAAAAATCAACAGCCTTTGTATACACAGGCAATGCCACGGCTGAGGAAGAACTTCTAAGATCAATCCCATTCACAATAGCTACAAAAACAATCAAATACCTTGGAATAAACTTAACCAAGGATGTCAAAGATCTCTACGATGAGAATTATAAAATCTTAAAGAAAGAAATAGAAAAGGATACCAAAAAAGGGAGAAATCTTCCATGCTCATGGATTGGAAGAATCAATATCATCAAAATGTCCATTCTCCCAAAAACAACTTATAGATTCAACGTGATACCAATCAAAATACCAAAGGCATTCTTCTCAGATCTGAAAAAAGTAATGCTGAAATTCATATGGAATCACAGGAGACCTTGAATAAATAAAGCAATCTTGTACAACATAAACAAAACTGGCGGCATCACAATACCAGATTTCAAGACATACTACAGGGCAGTTGTTATCCAAACAGCATGGTACTGGTACAGAAACAGGTGGATAGACCAATGGAACAGAATAGAAATACCAGAAATCAATCCAAATACCTACAGCCAACTTATATTTGATCAAGGATCTAAAACCAATTCCTGGAGCAAGGACAGTCTATTCAAGAAATGGTATTGGGAAAACCAGATTTCCATAATCAGAAGTATGAAGCAAGACCCCTACCTTACACCTTACACAAAAATACACTCAACATGGACTAAATATCTCAATCTATGACCTTACACCATCAAATTATTAGAGAACATTGGAGAAACCCTGCATGATATAGGCACAGGCAAAAACTTTTAAGAAAAGATCTCAGGGGCACAGGCAATCAAAGCCAAAATTAACAATTGGGGTTACATCAAATTGAGAAGTTTCTGTACTGCAAATGAAGCTGGAAAGTGAAGATACAAGCGACAATGGGAAAAAATATTTGCATACTATGCAACTGATAAAGGATTAATAGCCAGAATCTACAAAGAGATCACGAAACTCCACAACAACAAAAGAAATAACCCATTTAAGAGATGGCCCAAGGACCTCAATAGACATTTTTCAAAAGAGGAAATCCAAACGACCAATGGAGACATGAAAAAATTTTCAGGGTCACTAGCAATCAGGGAAATGCAAATCAAAATCACAATGAGGTTTCACCTCACCTCGGTTAGAATGGCTTACATACAGAAATCTACCAACAACAGATGCTGGTGAGTATGTGGGGAAAAAGGCTCACTAATCCACTATTGGTGGGAATGAAAACTGGTTAAGCCACTATGGAAGACTGTTTGGAGATTCCTCAGAAACCTGAATATAGCCCTGCCACATGACCTAGCCATCCCACTCTTGGAATTTACCCAAACAAAATTAAATCAACAAATGAAAAACCTGTCTGCACATTAATGTTTAATGCAGCTCAATTCACAATAACTAAGACATGGAATCAACCTAAATGCCTATCAACAGAAGACTGGATAAAGAAATTATGGGATATGTACTCTATAGATTATACAGCAGTTTTAAAAAAATCAAATCTGGTCATTTGGATGAAAATGGAGGAATCTGGAAAACATCATGCTGAGTGAAATAAGCCAGTCCCAAAGAGACAAATATAATATGTTCTCCCTGATCTATGACAACTGATTGAGCACCTAAAAGGAAACCTGTTGAAGTCAAATGGACACTATGAGAAACAATGACTTGATCAGCCCTTGTCCTGTTGAAGAACAACTTACTATTTTATACCTTTTAGTATTTTTTGTTCTACTTAATACCATTGGTTGAAATCTTTAAGTAAGACACAATTATTCTTAGGCATTTAAATTTAACTGAAAATTGATCCATGCTAAATATAAGAGTGGGAATAACAGAGGGAGGAGATGTACAGTTCAGCACATGCTTACTTGGACTTACCCATAATGGTGGAGCTAGAAACGTGCCAGGGGATTCCAATTCAATCCCATAAAGGTGGCATATACCAATGCCAGCTTAGTAGTCAAAGTGATCAGTTTAAGTTCATAACTGATCATAAAGATAGGATTAAGTGTCAACATATTAACAAAAATAAGACCAAGTATCTGCTAATAATAATTGATAGAATTAAAAAGGAGAGTTATCCTCCATGGGAATTGGGATACACAGCATGTTCTTAGAATGGCAAATGCCTTAGATGGCGGATAGTGAGGACGTGCGCCTTAGTTTGGGAAAATAAAGTTTCATAAAAGTGGAATTACTGTAGCCTCAGGAAAAGACTCAAGAAAAAAACTGCAGAGGAAACGCTTCCAGATCTTATGGATGTGACACAGAGGACTTACAGGGAGCCCACCGCGTGGAAAACCAACCGAGAGGAGCCGAGCGGCGGGAGAGGAGCCAGAGCCACAGAATCTCGCCAGTGCGGGAACCGAGGAGGGTAAGACAAAGACCTCAGAAACCGGAGACACTGGGGGGGGGGACAGAGGCCTCTCCCTTCACTCCCTTCACAAGCAAAACAAAGAGCACCAAGATTTTACATATGTAAAGCGCAGCCAAACTCAGTAACTTTAGAGAAACTGGAGAACACATTGAGGGCTGCATAAACTCTGTGTGTGGTCCCAGGGGTAGATCAAACTAATACTCACAGAGGCCAGATTTCAACTACCCTCAACTCCACTCCCAACTGAGTCAAAAAAAAAAAAAAAGAGAGAAAGCCAGCAAGCAAGGAGCAAGGGAGTGAGCAATCTGGGACGCTCTTTGCACAGCCTTAAACCTGAAGAGTTTACCTGAAGCATAGCTCTCTGGCCACACCCATCACAGCCCCTAAGGCTCCAACAAAGGAGACAGCTCACTTAGAGGAATAGTATAACGAGAAAAAAAACACCACAGCAAAAAAAAAAAAAACACACACACACACACACACCATAAATTATTTCCAACATGCCAAACAAGAAACATAGAAGCCGAGGTAACAAGAGCAAGGAAGACACTATGACGCCCCCAAGTGAACAAGGCATGCCAATGCAAGATTACGAAGATGAAGAGATAGAGGAAATGCAAGAAGCGGATCTCAAAAAATTGATAAGAACATTAAGAAGTTCTCAAAAACAAATTCATGAACTACAGAAATCCTTAATGGACAAGATAGAAAATCTCCCTCGTGAAAATGAAATATTAAGGAGGAATCAAAATGAAATGAAACAACTAGTAGAACAGGAAACTGTGATAGTGACAAGAAACCACAATGAAATGAAGAACTCAATAGATCAAATGGCAAACAAATTAGAGAGCCTTAAAAACAGAATGGGTGAAGCAGAAGAGAGAATATGGGAATTAGAAGACAGAGAACAGGAAAGGAAACAGTCAAATCAAAGAAAAGAAGAAGAAATCAGAAATCTAAAAAATACTGTCAGGAATCTACAGGATACTCTTAAAAAACCCAACATTCGGGTTCTAGGAGTTCCTGAAGGCATGGAAAGGCAGAAAGGATTAGAAGGCCTTTTTAGTGAGATACTAGCAGAAAATTCCCCAGGTTTGGAGAAGGACAGAGACATCCTAGTACAGGAAGCTCATAGAACCCCTAATAAACATGATCAAAAGAGATCCTCACCACGACACATTGTAATCAAACTCACCACAGTGAAACACAAAGAAAAGATCCTAAAATGTGCAAGAGAGAAACGCCAGATTACTCTCAGAGGATCTCCAATTAGACTTACAGCTGACTTTTCATCAGAAATCCTAAAAGCCAGGAGAGAATGGCAAGATATAGCCCAGGTACTAAGAGAGAAAAACTGCCAGCCCAGAATACTATATCCTGCAAAGCTCTCATTTATGAATGAAGGTGAAATAAAGACCTTTCACAGCAAACAGAAATTGAAAGAATTTGTCGCCACTCGTCCAGCCCTGCAAAAGATGCTTAAAGATGTATTACATACAGAAACACAGAAACACGGTCACCAATACGAAAGAAAATAAAGGAAGGAAACCTCACAGCAAAAGATCACAGGAATCTCAAACCAGATATTAGAAAATATCTTTGGCAAATGGCAGGGCAAAGTTACTCCTTCTCAATAGTCACATTGAATGTTAATGGCTTGAACTGTCCAGTTAAAAGACACCGATTGGCTGATTGGGTTAAGGAACAAAACCCATCTTTTTGCTGCTTACAAGAAACTCATCTTTCCAACAATGATGCATACAGGCTGAAAGTGAAAGGCTGGAAAAAGATATACCATGCCAACAGAAATGAAAAAAGAGCGGGCGTAGCCATCTTAATATCGGACAACATAAACTTTACCACAAAAACTGTCAGGAGAGACAAAGAGGGGCACTATTTAATGATTAAGGGATCCATTCAACAGGAAAATATAACGATTATCAATGTATATGCACCTAATCACAGGGCACCAGCTTATTGAAAAGACTTGTTAAGGGACTTAAAGGGAGACTTAGACCCCAATACAATAGTACTGGGGGACTTCAATACTCCACTCTCAGAAATAGACAGATCAACAGGACAGAAGATCAACAAGGAGACAGCAGATTTAAATGACACTATAGCCCAAATGGATCTAACAGATATCTACAGAACATTTCATCCTACATCTAAGGACTTTACATTCTTCTCAGCAGTACATGGAACCTTCTTAGGATTGACCACATACTAGGCCATAAAGCAAGTCTCAGCAAATTCAAGAGAATTAGAATCATACCATTCACTTTCTCAGACCACAAAGGAATGAAATTGGAAATTAGCAACTCGGGAATCCCCAGAGCACGTTCAAACACATGGAGATTGAACAACATACTCCTGAATGAACAATGGGTCATAGCAGAAATTAAAAGAGAAATCAAAAATTTTCTGGAAGTAAATGAGGATAACAGAACAACATACCAAAACCTATGGGATACAACAAAAGCAGTGTTAAGAGGAAAGTTTATATCAATAGGTGCCTACATCAAGAAATTGGAGAGGCACCAAATAGATGAGCTTTCAAGTCATCTCAAGGATCTAGAAAATCTGCAGCAAACCAAACCCAAACCCAGTAGGAGAAGAGAAATAATTAAAAGCAGAGAAGAAATCAACAGGATTGAATCCAAAAATAATTACAAAAAATCAGCCAAACAAGGAGATGGTTTTTTGAAAAAATAAACAAAATTGACACCCCATTGGCCCAACTAACTAAAAAAAGAAGAGAAAAGACCCAAATCAATAGGATCAGAGATGAAAAAGGAACCACAACAACAGACACCACAGAAATAAAAAGAATCATCAGAAATTACTACAAGGACTTGTATGCCAGCAAACAGGGAAATCTATCAGAAATGGACAGATTCTTGGACACATACAACCTACCTAAATTGAGCCAGGAAGACATAGAAAACCTAAACAGACCCATAACTGACACAGAAATTGAAACAGTAATAAAGGCCCTCCCAACAAAGAAAAGCCCAGGACCAGATGGATTCACTGCTGAGTTCTACCAGACATTTAGAGAAGAACTAACTCCAATTCTTCTCAAACTATTCAGAACAATCGAAAAAGAGGGAATCCTCCCAAATTCATTCTATGAAGCCACCATCACCTAAATTCCTAAGCCAGAAAAAGATGCAGCATTGAAACAGAATTACAGACCAATATCCTTGATGAACATAGACGCAAAAATCCTCAATAAAATTCTGGCCAATAGAATGCAACAACACATCAGAAAGATCATCCACCCAGACCAAGTGGGATTTATCCCCGGTATGCAATGATGGTTCAACGTCCGCAAAACAATCAACGTAATACACTACATTAACTGACTGCTTAAGAAAAACCATATGATTCTCTCAATAGATGCAGAGAAAGCATTTGATAAAATACAACACCCTTTCATGATGAAAACTCTGAGCAAACTGGGTATGGAAGGAACATTCCTCAATACAATCAAAGCAATATATGAAAAGCCCACGGCCAACATCCTATTGAATGGGGAAAAGTTGGAAGCATTTCCGCTGAGATCTGGTACCAGACAGGGATGCCCACTCTCACCACTGCTATTCAATATAGTTCTGGAAGTTTTAGCCAGAGCTATTAGGCAAGAAAAATAAATTAAAGGGATACAAATCGGGAAGGAAGAACTCAAACTATCCCTCTTTGCAGATGATATGATTCTTTATTTAGGGGACCCAAAGAACTCTACTAAGAGACTACTGGAACTCATCGAAGAGTTTGGCAAAGTAGCAGGATATAAAATCAATGCACAAAAATCAACAGCCTTTGTATATACAGGCAATGCCACGGCTGAGGAAGAACTTCTAAGTTCAATCCCATTCACAACAGCTACAAAAACAATCAAATACCTTGGAATAAACTTAACCAAAGACGTTAAAGATCTCTACGATGAAAAATACAAAACCTTAAAGAAAGAAATAGAAGAGGATACCAAAAAATGGAGAAATCTTCGATGCTCATGGATTGGAAGAATCAATATAATCAAAATGTCCATTCTCCCAAAAGCAATTTATACATTCAATGCAATACCAATCAAGATACCGAAGACCTTCTTCTCAGATCTGGAAAAAATGATGCTGAAATTCATATGGAGACACAGAAGACCTCGAATAGCCAAAGCAATCTTGTACAACAAAAACAAAGCCGGAGGCATCACAATCCCAGATTTCAGGACATACTACAGGGCAGTTGTCATCAAAACAGCATGGTACTGGTACAGAAACAGATGGATAGACCAATGGAACAGAATAGAAACACCAGAAATCAATCCAAACATCTACAGCCAACTTATATTTGATCAAAGATCCAAAACTAATACCTGGAATAAGGACAGCCTATTCAATAAATGGTGCTGGGAAAATTGGATTTCCATGTGCAGAAGCTTGAAGCAAGACCCATACCTTTCACCTTGCACAAAAATTCACTCAACGTGGATTAAAGACTTAAATCTATGACCCGAACCATCAAATTATTAGAGAGCATTGGAGAAACCCTGCAAGATATAGGTACAGGCAAAGACTTCTTGGAAAAGACCCCAGGAGCACAGGCAGTCAAAACCAAAATTAACATTTGGGATTGCATCAAATTGAGAAGTTTCTGTACTTCAAAAGAAACAGTCAGGAAAGTGAAGAGGCAACCGACAGAATGGGAAAAATATTTGCAAACTATACTACAGATAAAGGGTTGATAACCAGAATCTACAAAGAAATCAAGAAAATCCACAACAACAAAACAAACAACCCACTTAAGAGATGGGCCAAGGACCTCAATAGACATTTTTCGAAAGAGGAAATCCAAATGGCCAACAGACACATGAAAAAATGTTCAAGATCACTAGCAATCAGAGAAATGCAAATCAAAACCACAATGAGGTCTCACCTCACCCCGGTGAGAATGGCTCACATCCAGAAATCTACCAACAATAGATGCTGGAGAGGATGTGGGGAAAAAGGGACACTAACCCACTGTTGGTGGGAATGCAAACTGGTTAAGCCACTATGGAAGTCAGTCTGGAGATTCCTCAGAAACCTGAACATACCCCTACCATACAACCCAGCCATCCCACTCCTTGGAATTTACCCAAAGGAAATTAATTTGGCTAATAAAAAAGCCATCTGCACATTAATGTTTATTGCAGCTCAATTCACAATAGCTAAGACCTGGAACCAACCCAAATGCCCATCAACAGTAGACTGGATAAAGAAATTATGGGACATGTACTCCATAGAATACTATACAGCAGTAAGGAACAATGAAACCCAGTCATTTGCAACAAGATGGAGGAATCTGAAAAACATTATGCTGAGTGAATTAAGCCAGTCCCAAAGAGACAAATATCATTTGTTTTCCCTGATCGGCGACAACTGAGCACCAAAGGGGAAACCTGTTGAAGTGAAATGGACACTATAAGAAACAATGACCTGATCAGCTTTTGTCCTGACTCTAGATGTACAATGTAATACTTTATCCTTTTTAGTATTTGTTGTTGTTGTTGTTCTAGTACTAGTGGTTGAACTCAGTAATTAACACACAATTATTCTTAGGTGTTTAAATTTTAACTGAAAAGTGATCCCTGTTAAATTTCAGAGTGGAAAAAGAGAAGGAGGAGATGCACAGTTTGGGACATGCACAATCAGTCTTGCCCCAAATGATGGAGTTTGTAATGTGCCAGGGGATTCCAACACAATCCCATCAAGGTGGCATGTACCAATGCCATCTCACTAGTCCAAGTGATCAATTTCAGTTCACATTCGATGGCTTGGATAGGTCTAAGAAACAAAGGGATCACACAAACAAGACAAGTGTCTGCTAATACTAACTGATAGAATCAAAAAGGGAGAGAAACATCCAGCATGGCAAGTGGGATACACAGCAGACTCATAGAATGGCAGATGTCCTAAACAACACTCTGGCCTCAGAATCAGCCCTTAAGGCATTCGGATCTGGCTGAAGAGCCCATGAGAGCATTGTAGGCATGGAAAGCCAAGATACCATGGAAAAGAAAAAAAAAGAAGAAGACCTAAATGAAAGATCTCTGTGAGTGAGATCCCAGTGGAAAGAGTGGGGCCATCAAAGAAGGAGGTACCTTTCTCTGAAGGGAGGAGAGAACTTGCACTTTGACTGTGACCCTATCGGAATAAGATCAAAGTCAGCAAATCCTAAAGGCTTCCATAGCCCTGGCAACTCATGACTAGAGCCTAGGGAGATTACTGACGCCATGAACAGGAGTGTCAAATTGTTAAGTCAGCAACAGAAGTCACTGTGTATTTACATCCCATTTGGGATCTGTCCTTAATGTGTTGTCTAATATGCAGTGATGCTATAACTAGTACTGAAACAGTATTTTTACACTTTGTGTTTCTGCGTGGGTACAAACTGATGAGATCTTTACTAATTATATACTGAATTGATCTCCTGTATATAAAGATAATTGGAAATGAAAAAAAAAAACAACCTGGTGTTAAATTGGAAATGGCATAGAAAATTAATTAATTTTTTAAAAAATATTATGTAGGATCTCTGCCTTTAATGTGCTGTACACTCTTGTTTGATGCTATAACTAGTACTCCAACAGTATTTTTTTTTCACTTTGTGTTG
The DNA here is from genome assembly GCF_033115175.1 of Lepus europaeus. Classification (NCBI taxonomy): domain Eukaryota; kingdom Metazoa; phylum Chordata; class Mammalia; order Lagomorpha; family Leporidae; genus Lepus; species Lepus europaeus. The sequence goes on along the minus strand of NC_084846.1, from coordinate 12,777,768 downwards.
CTATATGGGGGCAAACTGTTGAAATCGTTACCTAATTTATACTAAACTGATCTTTTGTATATAAAGAGAATTGAAAATGAATCATGATGTGATTGGAAGGGGAGAGGGAGCGGGAAAGGGGAGGGTTGTGGGTGGGAGGGAAGTTTTGGGAGGGGGAAGCCATTGTAACCCATGAGCTGTACTTTGGAAATTTATATTCATTAAATAAAAGTTTAATAATAATAAGAAAAAAGAATGGCAAATGCCCTAAACAGCACTCTGGCCTCAGAATCAGTCCTTAAGGCATTCGGATCTGGCTAAAAAGCCCATGAGAGTTTTGCAGGCTTGGAATTCCAAGACACTGTGGCAAAAAAAAGGGCCAAAGTGAATGATCTCTGTGAGTGAGATCCCAGAGGAAAGAATGGGCCATCAAATTAGGAGGTACCTTTCTCTAAAGGGAGGAGAGAACTTCCACTTTGACTATGGCCTTGTCTAAGTAAGATCAGATTTTGTGAACTCAAGAGGCTTACATAGCCTTGGCAGTTCATGACAAGAGCCTCGGGTGATTACTGACATCATAAATTAGAGTGTCGATTGTTAAATCAACAATGAGAGTCACTGTGCTTCTTGTCCCCATGTGGGATCTCTGTCCTTGTGTGTTGTACTCTGCAAATAACAGTAAAACTACTACTCAAGCAGTGCTCTACACTTTGTGTGTCTGTGTGGGTGTGGTCCGTTGAAATCTTCACTTAGTATATACTAATTGATCTTCTGTATATAAAGATAGTTGAAGATGAATCTTGATGAAGAGTGGGATGTGAGAGGGTGTGAGAGATGGGAAGTTTGCGGGTGGGAGGGAGGTTGTGGTGGGAAAAGCCACTATAATAGTTGTAATTTGGAATTTATATTTATATTTATCAAATAAAAGTTGAAAAGAAAAAAGAGATTTATATTTAAATTTTCTCAAATGCATATATCAAAATGGTGGTGTTCTCTTTTTTTTCTGAGAATAAAATTGCAGCTGTGAGGTTCTTTTATGTATATTAAGATATACTCTGACATATGTGTATTTTGATGAAAGAAAAAGAAATTGTTGTTTTAATAAATGGATTCTATGCGGATAACTGTGAATAACCAAAAAAATTAGGAAGCCAGTTTGAAGCCAAATATATAAACAAAATGAGGAAACCACATGGTGTTAAGCAGGAATATAGAAATTAAAAAAAAAACTACCAAAAAAGACCAGATATCCAATTATATGAACTCCTCCATTGGACTATAATAGAACAAGCATGTAAATTTGTAAAAAAAATTGAGAATAAAATGATCAAAACACACACACACACACAAAACCTCACAAATATGGGCTTTAATGAGAAATTCAGTTATTTACAAAAAAACCTGGTTTTTATCAGTTGTAACAGACAAAAACAGCTAATGTTCAGTCCCAAAGTCATTTCTGATTTTTTAAAACAAAAACATGAGGCAAACCCATTTTCAATAACTTTGAATTCCTCATGTACTAAAAGAGAGTTAAGTTTAAGTTTTCCTGAATGCATATTTCAGAAGTGATGATGTACTGTCTTTTCAGAGAATAAAATCTTAGATATGATGTGCTTTTCTGTATATTAGGGTATACTATGCCATATGAATAGATATTGATGAAAGAAAAACAAAGAGGTATTGTGAAAAATGGAAATCTATAAGGAAAACTGGGTGTAGCCAAATGAATTAAGAAGCTGCCCTGAAGCCAAAAACATAAACAAAATGTGAAAACCATGTGATGATAAGCAGGAGTATAGAAAATGAAATAAAACTACTGCAAAAGAATGGATAGCCAATAACATAAATGGTTCAGTTGGGCACAAAAAATGAGAGGTTAAATTTATATAAATATTGATAATAAAATATACCAAGTGCACACACAAACTCAAAACCCTAAAAATATGAACTATTATAGGAAATTAAGTTGCTAACAACAAAACTGGTTTTTGGTAGTTTGAACCAGACAAAATCAGACAATATTCAGTCCCTCTAGCATTTCTGATTTTTTGAAACATTAACTTGAGGCAAACCCACTTTCAATAACCGAATTCTTCATGTACTAAAGTTATAAAAGTTTAAATTTGCCAAATGCATATGTTAGAAGTGGTGGTTTACCCTGTCTTTTCTTTTTTTTTTCTTATTTTTGACAGGCAGAGTGGACAGTGAGAGAGAGAGACAGAGAGAAAGGTCTTCCTTTTGCCGTTGGTTCACCCTCCAATGGCCGCCGCGGCTGGCGCGCTGTGGCCGGCGCACCACGCTGATCCGAAGCCAGGAGCCAGGTGCTTCTCCTGGTCTCCCATGGGGTGCAGGGCCCAAGGACTTGGGCCATCCTCCACTGCACTCCCTGGCCACAGCAGAGAGCTGGCCTGGAAGAGGGGCAACCGGGACAGAATCCAGAGCCCCGACCGGGACTAGAACCCGGTGTGCCGGCACCACAAGGCGGAGGATTAGCCTGTTGAGCCACGGCGCCGGCCTCTGTCTTTTCTTAATATAAAATATTAGATGTGATGTGTCCGTGTATGCTATGCAATTTGAGTAGATATTGATTAAAGAAAAATAAAGAGGTACTCAAAAAATACAAAATTATGAAGAACCAAAAGAATTAGGAAGACAGCCTAAAGCCAAAAATATAATAAAAATGAGGAAAATACATGATGATAAGCAGGAATATACAAATTTTTAAAAAAAACTACTGAAAAAGAATGGATAACCAATTATATGGATTGTTCCATCGGTAACAAAAAGAACGAGATGGTAAATTTATAAAATTATTGATAACATGATGTTACAAATACACAAACACTCAAAACCCTGAATATGTGGACTATTGTGTGAAATTCATTTGCTAACAACAAAACTGGCTTTTACCAGTTTGAACTAGGTAAAACCAGCTAGTGTTCAGTCTCTCTAGCATTCTAGATTAAAAAAAAAATGAGCTAGACCCATTTTCAATAACAGTGAATTCCTCATACACTGAAAGAGACTTAAGTTTGAATTTTCTCAAATATATATATGAGAAGTGGTCTTTTTATCTGTCTTTTCTGAGAATAAAATCTCAGATGTGATGTGCTTGTTTGTATATTAAACTGTAGCATGCCATATGAGTAGTTGTTGATGAAAGAAAAGTAATTATGTATTTAAGAAATGGAAATCTATTGCAAAAAATGCAAGCAGACAAAAGAATTAAGAACACAACGTGAAGCCAAAAATTTAAACAAAATGTGGCAACCACCTGGTGATAAGCAGGAGTATAGAAATAAAGAAAAAAACACTGAAGCTGGCGTCGCGGCTCACTAGGCTAATCCTCCGCCTTGCGGCGCTGGCACACCGGGTTCTAGTCCCGGTCGGGGCGCCCATCCTGTCCTGGTTGCCCCTCTTCCAGGCCAGCTCTCTGCTGTGGCCAGGGAGTGCAGTGGAGGATGGCCCAAGTGCTTGGGCCCTGCACCCCATGGGGGACCAGGAGAAGCACCTGGCTCCTGCCATGGGATCAGCACGGCGTGCAGGCCGCAGCGCGCTACCGCGGTGGCCATTGGAGGGTGAACCAACGGCAAAAGGAAGACCTTTATCTCTGTCTCTCTCTCACTGTCCACTCTGCCTGTCAAAAATTTTTAAAAAAAGAAAAAAAACACTGAAAAGAACCAGATATTCAATTGCATGAATTCTTCCAACGTTCACAAAAAAATATTGTAAATTTATGAAAAAATTGATAATAAAATGTACCGAACACACACACACACAAACACACAAAACCCATAAATATGCACTAGTATGGGAAATTCAGTTGTTAACAACAAAAGAAACTGCTTTGTACCAGTTTGAACCGGAGAAAGGCAGCTAATGTTCAAGCCTCTAGCACTCCTGGTTTTTAAATAAAATTATGAGGTAAATCAATTTTCAAAAGCCATGAATTCCTCATATACTAAAAGAGATTTAAGTTTAATTTTCCCAAATGCATATATCTTAAAGGATGTTGTTCTCAGTATTTTCTGAGAATAAAAATTCAGATGTGATATGCTTGTTTGTATGTTAAGGTATACTATGCCATATAAGTAGTTGTTGATGAAAGAAAAAAAATAAGTATTTTTAAAAATGAAAATCTATGAAGAAAACTGCCATTAGACAAAAGAATCAGGAAATCAGCATAAAGCCAAAAATATAAACAAAATGAGGAAACCACATGGTGATAAGCAGTATTATAGAAATTTTTAAAGAAGACCAAAAAAGACCAGACATCCAAACACATGAATTCCTCCATCATGAACAAAACAATGATTATATGGTCAATTTATAAAAATATTGATAATAAAATGTACCAAATACACACACAAATCAAATCCCGAAAATTTGGAGTATAATGGGAAATTCAGCTGCTAACCAAAAAGCTGGTTTTTTTTACCAGTTTGTGCCAGGCAAAAACAGCCAATGTTCAGTCCCTCTAGCATTCCTGATTTTTTAAAACAAAAATATGAGACAAACCCATTTTTAATAACTGTAAATTCCTCATGTACAATAAGACAGCCAAATTTTTGTTTCCCCAATGCATATATCAGAAATAGTGGTGTTCTCTGTTTTTCTCAGAATAAAATGCAGATGTGATGTACTTCTTTGTATACTAAGGTATACTATGCCATCTTATTATTTGTTGAAGTCTGAAAAATAAATAGGTATTTTAATAAATGGAAATGTATTAGGAAAACTGTGAACTGCCAAAAGAATTACAGAGCCAGCAGAAGGCTGAAAAAGGAGTATAGATATTAAAAAAAAAAAACCTGAAAAAGACCAGATATCTGATTACTTGAATTCCTCCATCGGGCACAAAAACAATAACAGGGTAAATATACAAAAATATTGATAATAAAACATACTGAAAAAATACACAAAAAAATCTTAAAATATGGACTAGTACGGAAAATTCAGTTGCTAACAATGAAACTGGTTCCTACCAGTTTGAACCAGACAAAACCAGCTACTTTTCAGTCCCTCTAGAATTCCTTATTTTTAAAAACAAAAATGTGAGGTAAACCCATTTTCAATACCATGAATTCTTCATGTACTAAAAGAGACTTAAGGTTCAATATTCCCAAATGCATATATTAAAAGTGGTGGTGTTCTCCGTATTTTCTGAGAATAAAAATTCAGATGTGATATGCTTGTTTTTATATTGAGCTATACTATGCCCTATGTGTAGCTGTTGATGAAAGAATAATTAAAAGGTATTTAAAAATACAGAATCCTATGAGTGTAACCATGAGTAGCCAAAAGATTTAAGAAGCCATCCTGAAGCCAAAAGAAAAAAAATTGGAAACCACATGATAATAAGCAGGAGAATAGAAATAAACCTACTGAAAAAGACCAATTTTCCAATTACATGAATTCCTTTGTAGGGCACACACACACACACAAAAAAAAAACAATGAGAGTGGAAATTCATAAATAAATTGATAGTAAAATGCAAAAAAAATATACACACCCTCAAAACTTAGGAAATATGTACTAGTATGGGAAATTCAGGTGCTAAAAACAAAACTAGTTTTTACCAATTTGAACCAGACAAAACCAGCTGTCAGTCCCTCTATCATTCCTGATAATTTAAAACAAAAAAACGTGAGGCAAACCCATTTCAAATCCATGAATTCCTCATGTTGTAAAAGAGACTTATGTTTAAATTTTCCCAAATGCATATACACAAAATGGTGGTGTTCCTTTTCTTTCTGAGAATAAAATCTCAGATGTGATGTGCTTGTTTGTATATTAAGGCATACAATGCCATATGAGTAGTTGTTGATGAAAGAAAACTAAATAGGTATTTTAAAAACCAGAAATCTATGAGGGAAACCACAAACAGCCAAAAGAATTAGGAAGCCTGCATGAAGCCAAAAATATAAACAAAATGAGGGAACTTCATGGAGATAAGCAGGAGTATGGAAATTAAAAAAAAAAAAAACAAAAAAAAACTACCGAAACACCAGACATCCAATTTCATGTATTCCTCCATTAGGCACAAAAACAATTAGATGGTAAATTGATAAAAATATTCATAATAAAATGTATCAAATAAATACACACACAAAAAAGCAAAAATATGGGCTAGTATGGGAAATTCAGTTGCTAACAACGAAACTGGTTTTTATCAGTTCGAACCAGACAAAACAAGCTAATTCTGAGTCCTTCTATGTTGCCGTTGATTTTTCAACAATGTTGCAGTGGGTTCGTTTCTGAGAGGAGCAGCGTGGTGGGGGCAAGAGGCGCGGAGTCAACACACAGACCCCGGGAGTTGGGTGAAAGCAGGCTTGAGGCGAGCAGCCCGCAGACTCGTTTATTACAGTTGGTACAACAGCTTATATAGCCAAGACCAGCCAATCTGGTCAAGGCGCGGTCTATGCCCCAACCAATCACAGCCTGTTGCCAGGCAGTTTCCAAAGCCATCCAATCACAGCCTGTTGCCAGGCAGTTTCAAATCCATCCAATCACAGCCTGTTGCCAGGCAGTTTCCAAAGCCATCCAATCACAGCCTGTTGCCAGGCAGTTTCCAAAGCAGGTGGGTTTCAAAGCCATTCCTGACTAACTGACGCTCGCTTGCCAGTGGCCACCTTGGCATGGCCTTCTCATTCCACTACACTTCTAGCATTCATGATTTTTTTTTTCAGTTCATTAAACTTTTATTTAATGAATACAAATTTGCATTCATGATTTTTTAAAACAAAAAGAGGCAAACCTATGCCTCATGTACTAAAAGATACTTAAGTTTAAATTTTCCCAAATGCATATATCAGAATTGGTGATGTTCTCTGTCTTTTCTGTGAATAAAATCCTAGATGTAATATGCTTATCTGAATAGTAAGGTATACTATGCCATAGGAGTAGTTATTGATGAAAGAATATTAAATATGTATTTTTAAAAATGGAAATCTATGAGAAAACTGCAAATAGCCAAAAGAATTAGGAGCCAATGTGAAGTTAAAGATATTTTAAAAAATGAAGAAACCACATGGTTATAAGCAGGAGTATAGAAATTTAAAAAACTACCAAAAAAGATATCCAATTAGATGAATTCCTCCATCAGGTACAAAACAACAATTAGAGGATAAATTTGTAAAAATATTGATAATAAAATGTACCACACACACACAAAAAAACCCTGAAAATATGGACTAGTATGGGAAATTCAGTTGAAAATAACAAAACTGGCAGTTTGAACCAAACAAAACCATCTGATATTCAGTCCCTCTAGCATTCCTTATTTAAAAAAAAAAGTGAGGCAATACAATTTTCAATAGCCATGAACTCATGTATTAAAAGAGACTTAAGTTTCAATTTTTCCAAATTTGTATATCAAAAGTGGTGGTGTTTTACGTATTTTCTGTGAATAAAATCTCAGATGTGATTTGCTTGTCTGTATGTTAAGGTATACTATGGCATATGAGTAGTTGTTGATGAATGAAAAATAAATAGGTATTTTTAAAACCGGAAATGAAAACCGCCAATAGGCAAAAGAATTAGGAAGCCAGCTTGAAGCCAAAAATATAAACAAAATAGGAAACTACATGGTGATAAGAGTAGGTAGAGAAATTTTAAAAAATGAGGAAAAAAACAAATATCCATTTATATTAAATACTCTGTCAGGCACTAAAAGAACAATAAGAACATAAATTTATATAGATATTGCTTATAAAATGTACCAAATATACAAACATACACAAAACCCTGAAAATATTGACGAGTATGTCAACTTCAGTTGCTAACAAGAAGACTGGTCTTTTCTAGTTTGAACCGCACAAAAGCAGCTAATGTTCGGCCCCTCTAGCCTTCCTGATTTTAAAAAAAAATTGAGGAAAACCCATTTTCAATAACTGTGAATTCCACATGAACTAAGATTCTTAAATTTAAATTTTTCCAAATATATATATCAGAAGTTGTGTTGTTCTCTGACTTTTCTGAAAATAAAATCACAGATGTGTGATGCTTGTTGTTTGCATATTAAGGTATACTATAACATTTGAGTTGTTGTTGATGAAAGAAAAATAAATAGAAAAATTTAAAAAATAGAAATCTATGAGGAAACCATGAATAATCAAAAGAATCAGAAAGCCACCATGAACTGAAAAATATAAACAAAATGAGGAAACCAAATGGTAACATTAATTAAAAAAAAACTAATGAAAAAGACACCCTCCATTGGGTACAAAGACAACAATGAAAGAAGATAAATTTATAAAAATATTGAAAATATGGAGTAATATGAGAAATTCAGTTGCTAACAACAAAACTGTTTTTTTCCTGTTTGAACCAGACAAAAACCAGCAAATGTTCAGTCCCTCTAGAATTGCTAATTTTTATGCACAAAATATATAATGTATCTTCTTAGATCATAAGGGATAAAAAAATAAAAATTAGCAATAGAAAATTTAAAATTCATGTAAATTTAAAGCATGCTACTGAATTACTAATGCATCATTGAAAAATTTAAAAGGGAAATAAAAATCTTGAAACAAGTGGAAGGAAAGCACAACATATCAGTATCTGAGATTCAGAAAAAGCAGCTTTAAGAGAGATTTATTGCAATATGTGCTTACACTTAAAAAGTAATATCTAAAATAAAAAGCTAGTGATGCATCTCAAGGACTTAAAAAAAAGCATGAAAAAACAAAACTAGCAGGAGGAATAAGATTAAGAGCATAAATAAAAGTGACTGAAGCTAAAAGTACAAAATATCAGCAAAATGGAAAGATGTTTTTATATAGATAAACTACACAAGCCTTTAGAACACTAAAAGTGAAAAAAGAGAGTAATGTGAAATAAAAAGTATAATTGAAAAAGGAGACATAATGGCTGATACCTCAGAAATACAAAGGGTTATAAGTCATTACTACGAACAAATATATGCTAACAAACTGGAAAACCTCAAGAAGTTAATACATTCTTGGGCATGTATACACACACACACATACACATATACAGGCACACATTCTGGAGTATGTATACATATAAGCATGACCAAGATCAAATCAAGAAGATAAAGAAAATCTAAATGGATCAACAACAAGTAATGATATTGAAGGAGTGTTTAAATGTGTGCCATCAGGCCGGCGCCATGGCTTAACAGGCTAATCCTCCGCCTTGCGGCGCTGGCACACCGGGTTCTAGTCCTGGTCAGGGCACCGGATTCTATCCCGGTTGCCCCTCTTCCAGCCCAGCTCTCTGCTATGGCCCAGGAAGGCAGTGGAGGATGGCCCAAGTCCTTGGGCCCTGCACCTGCATGGGAGACCAGGAGAAGCACCTGACTCCTGGCTTCGGATCAGCACGATGCGCCGGCTGCAGCGGCCATTAGAGGGTGAACCAACGGCAAAAAGGAAGACCTTCCTCTTGTCTCTCTCTCTCACTATCCACTCTGCCTGTCAAAAAAAAAAGATTTAAAAATAAAGAAATAAATGTGTGCCATCAGAGAAAAGTGCAAGACCTGGTGGCTTTACAACTGAATTGGACAAAACACTTAAAGAGGAAATAACTCCAATACTCTCCAAATTATTTTGAAAAGTATGGAACCATGCTACCTCTTTTTATAAGACCAACATTACTCTGACATAAAAACCAAAGATGCTAAAAGAAAATTACGGAATAATATCCTTGAGGAACACAGATGCAAAAGGCATAAACAAAATATTAGTAAAATAAATCCAACACTACATCTAAAAGGTCATTTAACATTGGTCACATAGTATTTGAGAGATTCAACGGCCCTTCAAAATTTACAAGTAAACAAACAATTAAAATAAACAGGAGAAGTCAAACACTCCAGTTCCTTGTTAATGGCCTGGAAACAGCAGTAGAAGATGGTCCAATTGTTTGGGTTTGCTACCCACATGAGAGTCCCAGAAGAAGCCGGGTTTTGGCCAGGCTCAGCCCTGGCCATTGAGCCCATCTGGGGAGTGAATCAATGGATTCTCTCCCTCCCTTCCTCCCCACCCCTCAACTCTGACTTTCAAATAAATATTTTTAAAAGTCCATACTCCCTAAAGCAATCTATTTACTCAATGGAATCCTATCAATATTGTAATTTTTATCTCTTCTATAGCATGACTAATAAAAAATTTAAATCAATAGTTTAGTTAAGGGCCTAATAGTTTAGTTAAGTGGCAGCTGCTAGTCAAGCTGCCACTGGTGACACTGGCATCCCATATGAACACTGGTTTGAGTCCTGGGTGGTCCACGTTTGATCCAGTTCCTTGCTAATGCACCTGGAAAATCAGTGGAAGATGGACCAAGGTCTTGGGACACTAACACCCATGTGGCAGACCTAGTTGGAGTTTGAAGCTCCTGGCTTGGGACTGACCTGGTCCCAACAATTGCAGTCATTTTGGAAGTGAACAAGTTGATGGAATATCTCTCTCCCTGCACATACTCTCTCTCTCTTTCTCTCTCTCTCTCTCTCTCTCTCTCTGGTCTTCAAATAAATAACTTAAAAAGTTCATACCTCCTAAAGCAATCTACAGACTCAATGGAATCCTATCAAACAATGGCATTTTTACACTTTAGAAGAAATCAAAAAATATCATGGAGCCACAAAAGGCCTAGAATAGCCAAAATGATCCTGTGGTAAAAAATAAAAATTCTGTAGGTAACAAAATAGCTAATTCCAAAGCGTACTAAAAAGTCATAAGGTTTAAAACAGTATTGTATCACCATAAAACTAGACACATAGATCAGTGGAATGGAATTGAGAGCCCCCAAATTAATTTAAGTATATGCAGCCAAATTATTTTGGCAAACTGACCAAGGACACACATTACAGAAAGGATACTCATTTTAATAAGTGGCTCTAGAATAAACGTACATATGTACAAAAATGAATTAAGGCCGGCGCCGTGGCTCAATAGGCTAATCCTCCCCCTTGTGGCGCCGGCACACCGGGTTCTAGTCCTGGTCGGGGCGCTGGATTCTGTCCTGGCTGCCCCTCTTCCAGGCCAGCTCTCTGCTATGGTCCGGGAGTGCAGAGGAGGATGGCCCAAGTGCTTGGGCCCTGCACCCGCATGGGAGATCAGGATAAGTACCCGGCTCCTGCCTTCGGATCAGCGCGGTGCGCCGGCCGCAGTGCACTGGCCCCGGCAGCCATTGGAGGGTGAACCAACGGCAAAGGAAGACCTTTCTCTCTGTCTCTCTCACTGTCCACTCTGCCTGTCAAAAAAAAATGAATTAAGACCTGTCTCCCACAATAAATAAAAATCAATTCAACATGGATTAAAAAACACAAATGGAAGACTGAAAGTATAAAACTGTTAGAAGGCAATACTTCAAGACATTGGTGTTGACAGTGATTTTGTGGATGAGATCCTAAAAGCCACAGACGACAAAAGCAAAACTAAAAAATGTCATTGTACCAAACATAGAAGCTTCTACACAGCAAAGGAAACAATCAATAAAATGAAAAGGCATTTGCCAGAATGATAAGGAAGAAATATTTTCAAGCCAGTTTTCTGACCAAGAATTAATATCTATTATATATCAGGACCTCTGAAAACTCAACAACAAAAACTCATTCAGTTAACAAGTTAAGAAAGTCACAAACAACCGGAACAGATAGTTCTCAACATAATAAATAAAAATAACCAAGAAATAAGTGAAAAATAGTAAAAATCACTAGCCATCAAGGAAATGCAAATGCAAAGCTGCTTCATTCCAATTAGAATTGATATTACCAAAAACACAGAAAAAAAAAATTATGGTGAGGACACAGGCAAAAGAGGAACTCTGTTACACTGTTGGTATATATTTAATTAAGTATAACCACAAAGGAAAACAGTATGTAGATTTCTTTGAAATTTTGAAATAAAACTGTCATATGACCCAGCAATCCTACTACTAGGTATATATCCAATAGGCATGAGAATATTTTATAAAAAGATACCTACTCCATGATGTTCATTATAGTACAGTTCACAATAGCCAAGAAGCAGATTCAACAAAGGTGTCCATCTTCAAATAAATGGATAATGAAAATGTGGTATATAGACTCAATGTAATACTATTCAACTTTAAAAATAATTAAATATTGTAATTCGCAGCACTATGGTTGGGACCACAGGATATCATGTTAAATGACATAAGCCAAACACAGAAAGAGAAACACTTCATATTCTCTCCGTGTAGGTGCCAAAAAATTTAAAGATGATCCAATTTGAGCACAGAATATTGATTATTAGAGGCTAGGTGGAAGTGATAAAAGGAATTTGGATAAGAAATCATAGGGGAAGCTGAGTGTGGCTGGTTAATTGTGACAAATACATAATAACAATATGCTAATCTATGGAGTACATAGGAACTCATATTATGTCACAGTTTCCGTTTTGTAAAGTTAAAATTATTTTGAAATTTAAAAATGCAAAAAATATGGAAGAGAATGTTTAGAAGCTAAATATTTTTGAATGTGTGCTTGTGTTAGCAAATTGTTTAGCCAACAATGGAAACACCGATAAATTCTTAACAGACCTGCTCCTGAGTGAACTGCAGTCTCCAACCGCAGCCCAGCATTATCACCGTTTGCAGAGTACAAAAATAGATAAATAAATCACTTGATATTGTTAAGGAAAATACAGTATAAAAATAAAATATATAGTTTTAAAGCCTTTGTACAAACTTTTGTGAAATCACTCAATTTGTAATTAAAATGGTCTGTAATGGGAATGATGACTGGAAATCATGGTAAGTTTTTTCTCTACACAAAGTGGTGGCAGCCTGGAGTGACTGTTTCTGCATCTTAAGTGGTGAGGAGTCTGTGTAGGATCTGACCCTGTGCCCTCCAAACCTGGAAAGACGAGTATTTCTCCCCACTCCGCAGCAGTCCTCACTCTCCCCCCTGCATCTACGTGGCACTCCCTGTTACCTTTTCTTGTCTGCATCGTGGTGATCACTTTTCCTAATAACAGAAGCTGCTGCCCTCGGGCAACTTCAATCCTACTGGCACCTTTGTAGATCTTCCCAAGATCTTTAACTCAGAGGTGGTACCCAGACTGTGATTCAAACTTGTTTGAAATGTTCACACCCAATGGAGGAGCTGAAGAGACGCTCCTCTTCTGGCCACCTTTTGCCGACTCAGAAGCCTAAGGTTATTTCTGTTGATGATCAACTGGTTTCTACTCTTCCTCCAAAAATGTAAGCTCAGCGGTTGCCAATCTCTTAACTCACAATAAGCGTAACCAAGCAACGCTCTTAAACACAGTGCTCAGCCACATGTCAAGAGGGCAACCACTGCACATGTGCGGTTTACAAATCTGAGGGATTGAGTTGCCTTGTTTTCAAATGTCAGTGGGAGTGTTGGGCACATTATGGGAAAGAAATACTCGTGTCCGCTGGAAGCAGTGTCTACACTTGACCAGTACTAAAAGGTGAACTTCAGGGTGCTGATGGCCTTGCCTGGAGTAAACGCCCCTAAAATTCCCTTGTCTAAATCTCCTTATCCTTCAGTATATTCCTCTCCCGCATCCCTCTGGGTCCTACTTGGTTTCAGTAACAGATGCAACACCGAAACTCCGTTTTCATAAACTGTTGCCACATGTGTCATCCAGTGCAAGTTTGGGAGGAGAAATCAACACAGGTTTCCCAGAAGAAATGGAAACAAATTTCTCTAGGATGCCTACCCCTGTCATTTGGCCCGGCCTTACCTTATGCTTCCTCCACTTTTATTTTTTGCTGATGTTTTCTTCCATTGAACCTTCACTCAATCCATGCTTTATTTAGAATTATGTGGGGCCGGCACCTTGGCTCACTAGGTTAATCCTCCGCCTGTGGCGCCAGGTTCTAGTCCCGGTCGGGGCACCGGATTCTGTCCCAGTTGCTCCTCTTCCAGTCCAGCTCTCTGCTGTGGCCCAGGAGGGCAGTGGAGGATGGCCCAAGTGCTTGTGCCCTGCACCCGCGTGGGAAACCAGGATGAAGCACCTGGCTCCTGGCTTCGCATCGGCATAGCTCTGGCTGTAGCAGCCATTTGGAGGGTGAACCAGCGGAAGGAAGACATTTCTCTCTCTCTCTCTCTCTCTCTCTCTCTCTGTCAAATAAATAAAAAAAGAATTATGTGATATTTATGAAATTTGAATATAACTACTCACTTATCCTAGGTTTTTTTTTTTGACAGTAATCAAAATGCCACATTATCTTACATGAAATCAGTAACTATTTTTTTTCTGTTTCTGTATTTTTCACTCTGTTCCACTGAATGGTCTGTTCCATTTAACGGTGGATACTTTTTTTCCCCTGATCTATGCATCCCTTATTCCATTACCAACCACTGTGTCCCATCTAGGCAACAGTACACAACTATTGACCAACAGCAATCCAGTCTTACAGCCATTTGAGTCTTAGAGTTTATATATGGCTTTTAAATTTGAGGTAAAAAGGGAAATCAAACTAGAAATCCTCCAAATCCACATGACACACAAGCATAAGTATTGTAGCAATTTTAGTCATCATATATTTCTGATGCCTGTTTGGCACAACTCTAGTTCATAACACAAATAACTCTTAAATTAAAGCCATTACTTTGGTGGATTTTTAATGAGATTAATTCTTCAAAATACAGTCTTGGAATTTTAATCTTGGAAATGTTGTAAAGTTTGTAATGGTAAAACATAGAAATAAAACCATTAACAATTTATATGCAAAAAACTTATATTATAAATAAGGAATACATAGTTCATTGTTGTAGTCTGACAGAAGGAAAGTACCCCTTACAATGCTATGCCCAATATAATTGCAGATATTTTCAGCATTTTTAAAGGCCTTGTAGGATAACTTCATGGAAGAAAAGTGATAGAGGCTATTTATTAGACCAGCCAAACACTCAAAAAATTAAAATTCTGTTGGCTAATAGTATATTTACACTTAAAAATGTCCCTTTTGTTTAAAATATTCAGTTATACAGTTAGAGTTGAAGAAATTGTTAATAATAATTCCAGTGAGTTACCTTGGAAATTCATTTGTTTGGAAAAAGACTTGCATGTGAACAAAAATTAATAAAGGGGTTTTCACAAAAGTTTTCTAGTTGCACAACCACAGCTATGCAAATGGGCTAATGTGGTAGAATGAGAGGTGGAATGAATATAGTGCTGAAAAGAGAGCTGAGTGTTGAATACTGTTAATAATAGTGGAGATGGGGTTGAGTTCAGTATAAGTGAATCAGAAATGATGGATAAGTGGGAAAAATAGATTTGTGAGCAGACTTAAAACATCCCTAGGAAATAGTACCCACACTCAACTCTCATTTTTTTCCTGCAAGACAATGCAGCTATGAATTAGGACGGTTTAAATTTAACCTGCTGTGGGAATGAGTAGAACCAACTTGAGATACAAAACCTGAGATTTCATCAGCAGGTGATTAGATCCTGAAGGCTGGACACTTCTTTGAGGTCTTTGAGCCATTATAGCTGACCAGTTAAGCCAGGCAAAAAACAAAGGTCTCTTCTTCTTCTTTTTTTAAAAGATTTATTTTTATTTATTTGAAAGTCAGGGTTACAGAGAGAGGTAGAGCAAGAGATAGAGAGGGTGTTCCATCCACTGGTTCACTCCCCAAATGGCCGTTTAACCAGAACTGAGCATATCCAAAGTCAGGAGCCAGGAGCTTCTTCCAGGTCTCCCACGTGGGTGCAGGGGCCCAAAGTCTAGGGCAAACTGCTACTGATTTCCCAGGATATAGCTTAGAGCTGGAATAGAAAATGAGCAGCTGGGACTAGAACCAGTACCTATATGGGATGCTGGTGCTTAAGGCCAGAACTTTAATCCACTGTGCCACAGCACTGGCCCCCAGAGAGCTCTTCTATGAACAGTAAATGATGTAACAGCAAGTTATTGTCTTCAAGATTAAGGAAGTTCCTGAGATAGATACTACTTGTTTTAGTCTTTTCAGGTATTGTGCATAAAGCTCTATACATTATGCCCAATCCCTTTGAACCAGAGGGACTCCAAAGCTGAGGGAGAAAACATTTTTGAAGCCAGGGCATGGGAAAATTGATCACCTCACCCTCTGTACCATGAGTGATCAACAAGCTAGGGGGACCCTTGTGTGGCCACTGAAGCAGGCTGTGTCCTGGCATTTACCAGAACAGTGGTGGTGGATGCCAGGGCATGCCACATAGGCTCTAGTACCATATATGAAGGCTTGGGGAGTAGGAAGGCTGCATGGTAGTAATACATCTTAGTTAGGGCAGGCCATAGAAGAGACGGCACAACTCATCCCACAAGAAGCCATTCACCTGGGACCTGGCTTAGGCATTGTAGTGGCCTGATACTTGACTAAAACTTGCTAATTCAAATTAAGACTACTGGATTTCAAGGATATGTAGGCATGATTTCAGGGCACTTATCTTTATAAATGTTCTTTAGTCTCTAATTAGGCCATAATTGGACTCTGAAGATTTTCCAAACTAAAAAAAGTTCCATTTTCCAAAATAATTTTATCCATTTCCCCAAGTCTATTGCAAAGGCAACAGCACACAATGCTCAAACAAGATTATTAATTTTTCTAGTATTTCCAAAATATTGAAATATTCACTGAATTACTAGTTGATTGCCAATGAGCCACCGGTTCTGAGAAGACATTAGCCTTATTTAGGTTTAATGTGATAGTAGGTACCCAGTCTCCAAAATTCTCCAAATACATTCTTTTTGATTGGTTAGATTTTCACAGTAGACTTAGAATTATCTTTGGCTGCTGTGGAATATAATATATATATATGTATATGTATATTTATACATATATATATGGTGGCTTCTTTATGGCTATCTTCAATAAATTCAATAGAAAATGAAAATTTGGGTTTATCTTCACACAGTATCTCAACTAATTTCTTCATAGCTCCTAATTGTTACTTCCTAATAGAGTTCTGTTCTGGGATTCTTTATCTAAGCTAAATAAATGAATGACCTCCTAGAAATATTGCCATCAACATTATGCCCAAGGAAATAAGGTATTGTTGTTTCTTTTTTGTTTTTCTTAATATGCACATATCATCCTGTCTCTTATTTAATTTTGTGGTTGTGTTGACTTGTTCTGTTGAATGACAAAGTCTGGTTGGAACATAGATTTCATGCTTCAATAGTGAAAAGGAAATACTGCTAATAATAGTATTATTTACTTCTGGCTGAATGTGCTATGGCTACAGGGTTTCCCATTAGTATTTTCCAGGTTCATTAACTACTTTAATAATATTTTTGAAAAGTGCTTAAAAAGCAGTTTTAGGAAGGCCTTTGTTGTGTAGCAGGTAAAACTGCCACTTGGGAAGCCCACATCACCTATCAGGGTGCTTTACGTCAAGTCCAGCAACTACATCCAATCCAACATCCTGCTAATTCACCTGGGAAGCAGCAGGTGATGGTTTAAGCATTTCATATCCTGACACTCATATGAATGACTCAGGTGGGATTCCTAGCTCTGGGTTTCTGCCTGGCCCATTCCTGTCTGTTACAGGCATTTGAGGAATGAACTAGTGGATGCAAGATTTCCCTGTCTCTCTCTTTCTCATGTGGCCGTTTAAATTCATAATAAATAAATAAAAGAAGATAGCCTTATTTTTATATATGGGACTATGAGTTGGCAGTTCTTATATATGGAGTAAAAAAGGTTTAAGCTTCTATTATTAGAATCACAACAATCTTTCATTTAAATTGTATTTGCTCTGCAAGGATCCTAAATAATTTTAAGATTGACAATATCACTAAGATCAGTAAGTATATAAATATTAGAGTATTTCTTAAGTGAATGAAAGTGTAACATTATTATAACATGTAAATTTTTCTGATTGGGTTATAAATGTGATGTAGAAGGAATATAGGGTGTAATGAATTTATTAGTTCCTTTTTAAATGATATTAAATTTGATCATGAGAATGATGCTATTATGAATGGCTCTTCAGATAATCTGATGTTCCTTGCCCCTTTTCTACTATGGGGCTTCTGGAAGAATATTTGGGCTTAGGAAAGTTATATTAAGACCTGGCTTTAATAATTTCTACCTATCATAAAAAATGTTAAAATGATTTACAAGTCAGGTATTTATGCCAGATGGTGTATTAGTAATCTATTGCTACCTAGCATAACTCCAATATTTAACAGTTTAAGTAAACACTACTCTTTTATAGGTTTTATAATTAAAAAGTATGAGGGTGACTTGGTACATGAATGTGTCCCAACATCTCTTCTGGAACTTCAGAAATTATATGGGCCAGGACTGCCATCTGAAGTCTGCACATGGAATGGAGGATTGGCTTCCTCCAAGACTCCCTCTCATGACTTATCAAGAGAACTTGTTTCTCACATGAACTTTCCCACAGGGATGCCTGAGTGATAGCGTCCTGGAAACTTTTTTTTTTCAGCAAGAATTGTCCAAGTGAGATGAAGACAAAAAGCCACTATAAGTTTTATGACCTGGATTAAAGTCGTATACCACTGTTTCTGTCATACTCTACCAGCCACAAGTAAACCCTTCCATGTCAGAGGGTCAATACAAGGTCTGGAATTTCAGTAGACAGGTCTAATTGGAGACCTACTAGGGATCATCATGGAGGCTGGACACCTAGAGGTTCTGACAGTAATGATGATGAAGATGATTACTTAGATGGGCTACTGAGGCTACTGACTATCAAGTTTCATCCTCTTAGGATAGACATCGCCCAAATTGTATAAGTAAAGTTTCTCCCAACAGGTGGCAGCAGTAGTCCACATTCTGGTTTCATTCTTGAAATAACTATTGATTATAATAACTTGAGAAAGACAGCCTAAGTGCTTGAGACTCAAAGAGAAAAAGGTATATTCCTGCCCATGCAGAGTTTACAGGTAAGTAAATCAATTTATTCAGGAGAGTACAGGAAGTGTTTTATTTTCAATAGAAATAAGCACAGATCTTAAGATTGGTATACATAGAGGAGTGTTGCCAGTAGGAATTGTTAGCTGCAAGCAATATTGGATTGAGTTCGTGAGGCAGGATCAGAGTAACTGTATGACCAGAGTGAAGGACAGAGTGGGTACACATCTTGGTCTACACTGTATGCAAAACCACTGGGAAATTTTAAGCAGAGATATTTTATTGTCAAGGTTATTAGTGACCTAACCAAAATAAAAGCTTAATTTCCTCTGAAATAGCACTCTTGTAGAAAGTCATGTGAGGCTAATGTGGTGAAGAGCTCTTGAGGTAATTGTTGGAGACCATGCACCGTCTTGCTCTGAGTACTGTGTAAGTCTCTATAAGTTACCAAATATAAGCCACTGCTTGAAATTCTGGCATCCCCCATTAGAGTCCAAGCTGCTCTGCTTCTACTCCAGCTTCCCAACAATACAGCTGGGAGAGCAGCAGAAAATATCCAAATGCCTGTGGGAAAATAATTTACAAAATCATTGAGATGGCTTAAACCCTAGGCATGGACCAAATGAAAATGTCTGGAATCTGTTGACAGAAAAATAATTTATGTTTTGGAAATCAAACTACAAGGAGACATCTTATACAAATGGGGTTGGAGACCTAGGCTCTAACCCCTGCTGTCATTGCTGGAAGCCAGGTGGCCACATGGCCCAACCACCAGTGTCAGCCCCACCCCCATCCTAATGGGATTCACTGTTCCTGCCCACCTCCCTGGCATTTTTAAAAGGACCTGTTCCTGAACACGTGGCTCTCTTTCTCTCCGTCTCCTGACCTCTCTCTGTGTTTCTATCTCTCTTATGCTCTCCTTCTCCCTCTTTTTCCTTCTCCCCTTCCCTCCAGTCTATCTGGTTTCCCTAAATAAAGTTTTCCCCTTGAAAAAAAAAAAGAAATGGGGATGGAGAGACTGGGAGATATAAGAATTTCAGGTTAATCTGTACACTTTGATATTATTTAACACTTTTATCCCAATAATACATTTACTTATTTATTGAATAGATAAGGAAATGTTCATAGGAATGTTAGTATCTAATCCTTATGAGAAATATTATTTTTAAAGCAAGAGTAGATAAAATAATATAGTATAGTCACACATTGCTTAATATCATGAATATATTTTGAGAATTACATCATCAGTCATTTTTATCAACATGTAAACCGAGTGAGACCTAGAAAGTATAGGTCAATCATTTGACATAGCTCATGATGAAATGAAGAGATGTAGTAAACCTGATAAATGGGGGCCAGCCCTGTGGTGCAATGGGTTAAAGCCCTGGCCTGCAGCACTGGCATAAGATATGGGTACCCATTTGAGTGTCAGCTGCTCCACTTCCAACCAAGATTCCTGCTAATGTGCATGGAAAAGCAGAGGAGGATGGCCCAAGTCCTTTTGCTCCTGGACCCACAGAGAGACATGGAAGAAGTGCCTGGCTCCTGTCTTTGGATCAGCTCAGCTATGGCTATTGTGACCATTTAGGGAGTGAACCAGCAGATGGAAGTCCTCTCTCTCTCTCTCTCTCTCTCTCTCTGTCTGTCTCGACCTTGCTCTGTAATTCTTGCAAATAAGTAAAATAAAAAGGAAGTAGCATAGCCAGGACTCAAGACAGTGTGAATATGAGATGCTCACATTGCAGGTGGTGGTTGAACATGCTACATCGCAATTCTGGTCACTCTCACCCCTTTTTCCTTGGACTGTTGTTTATTACTCTTTAGTGACCTTCCTCAAAAGGCAACATAAGGTAGTGGTAAACAGAGAAGTCCCTTGGAAGCAAAAAACTTGGGTCCTGAATCTTGGCTCCATGGCTTACTTTGATGGCAAGTTTCTTAACCTTTCATTTTTCTCATCTATAAGCTATAGATGCTACATGAGTACTGCAGAAAGTTTATAGAAGTGGGCATTCAGCTTAGGGATTGGGGTGCCCATATCTCACATTGGAGTGTCTGGGTTTGCTACCAAGCCTTGAATCATGACTCCAGGTCCCTGCCAATACACATCCTGGAAGGGAGCCACATAGCTCAGGTAATTGCATCTCTGCCACCCACATGGGAGACCCAGTTTGAATTATAGACTACTGGCTCTCAGCAGTGACCCTGGGGCAGCCCTGGCCATTGCTACCATGTGGGGAGTGGACCAGTGGATGGAATCTCTGCCTCTCACATATATTTTTATTTTTTTAAGTTTGAGGAAAAGGGAAGGAAATGTATGTTTAGTTTAGTGCACACAGTTTTTGATATGCATATATTTCTTTTCCATAATATATATTTCCACTAAATTTTTTTAAATTTTTATTTTATTTGACAGGTAGCATGAGTGTGAGAGAGAGATAGAGAGGAAAGTCTTCCTCCCATTGGTTCACCCCCCAAATGGCCACTACAGCCAGTGCTGTGCCAGTCCGAAGCCAGGAGCCAGGTGCTTCATCCTGGTTTCCCACGTGGGTGCAGGGCACAAGCACTTGGGCCATCTTCCACTGCCCTCCTGGGCCACAGCAGAGAGCTGGACTGGAAGAGGAGCAACCAGGACTAGAACCCAGTGCCCATATGGGATGCTGGTACTGCAAGGGGAGGATTAACCAAGTGAGCCACAGCGCCGGTCCCCCCACTAAATTTTTAAAAACTATCATATGCATGGGTTTCAAAAATATTTTTCACCAAAACAAATGTTCTGTTTAAATTTATTTATTTATTTATTTATTTATTTATTTATTTATGTGAAAAAAGGAAATACAGAGACAGGAACAGAGAGAAGAGAGTGAGCAGTAGCCTCTATCTGCTGGTTCACTCCACCCAATAGCTACATCTGGGCCAGCCTGATGCCACAAGCCAGGAACTCCACGTACATTTTATTTCTTTTTTTTAACTTTTATTTAATGAATATAAATTTCCAAAGTACAGCTTATGGGTTACAATGGCTTCCCCCGCCATAACCTCCCACCCACCCGCAACCCTCCCCTTTCCTGCACCCTCTCCCCTTCCATTCACATCAAGATTCATTTTCAATTCTCTTTATATACAGAAGATCAGTTTAGTATATATTAAGTAAAGATTTCAACAGTTTGCCCCCACATAGCAACACAAAGTGAAAAATACTGTTGGAGTACTAGCTATAGCATTAAACAACAGTGTACAGCACATTAAAGACAGAGATCCTACATGATATTTTTTAAAAATTAATTTTCTATGCAATTTCCAATTAAACACCAGGTTTTTTTTTTTCATTTTCAATTATCTTTATATACAGAAGATCAACTCAGTATATACTAGGTAAAGATTTCATCAGTTTGCACCCACACAGAAACACAAAGTGTAAAAATACTGTTTTAGTACTAGTTATAGCATCACTTCACATTAAACGACACATTAAGGACAGATCCCACACGAGATGTAAGTACATAGTGACTCCTGTTGTTGACTTAACAATTGACACTCTTGTTTATGGCGTCAGTAATCTCCCTAGGCTCTAGTGATGAGTTGCCAAGGATATAGAAGCCTTTAGGGTTCTCCGACTTCGATCTTATTCCGATAGGGTCATAGTCAAAGTGGAAGTTCTCTCCTCCCTTCAGAGAAAGGTACCTCCATCTTTGATGGCCCTATTCTTTCCACTGGGATCTCACTCACAGAGATCTTTCATTTAGGTCTTCTTTTTTTTCCCCCAGGGTTTCTTGGCTTTCCATGCCTACAATACTCTCATAGGCTCTTTAGCAAGATCAGAATGCCTTAAGGGCTGATTCTGAGGCCAGAGTGTTGTTTAGGACGTCTGCCATTCTATGAGTCTGCTGTGTATCCCACTTCCCATGCTGGATCTTTCTCTCCCTTTTTGATTCTATCAGTTAGTATTAGCAGACACTAGTCTTGTTTGTGTGATCACTTTGACTCTTAGACCTATCAGAGTCATCAATTGTGAACTGAGATTGATCACTTGGACTAGTGAGATGGCATTGGTACATGCCACCTTGATGGGATTGTGTTGGAATCCCCTAGCACATTTCTAACTCCACCATTTGGGGCAAGTCTGATTGAGCATGTCCCAAATTGTACATCTCCCTCTCTTTTTCCCACTCTTATATTTAACAGGGATCACTTTTCAGTTGAAATTTAAACACTTTGACTATAACCCTATCGGAATAAGATCAAAGTCAGCGAACTCTAAAGACTTCCATAGCCCTGGCAACTCATGACTAGAGCCTAGGGAGATTACTGATGCCATGAACAGGAGTGTCAAATTGTTAAATCAGCAACAGGAGTCACTGTGTACTTACACCCCATGTGGGATCTGTCCCTAATGTGTCATCTAAAGCGAAGTGATGCTATAACTAGTACTGAAACAGTATTTTTATACTTTGCGTTTCTGTGTGGGCACAAACTGATGAGGTCTTTATTAATTACATACTGAAGTGATCTTCTGTATTTAAAGAGAATTGGAAATGAAAAAAAAAAAACAACCTGGTGTTAAAATGGAAATGGCATAGAAAATTAATTAATTTGAAAAAAAATTATGTAGGATCTCTGTCTTTAATGTGCTGTACATTGCTATTTAATGCTATAATTAGTAATCCAATGTAGTTTTTTCACTTCATGTTGCTATATGGGCAAAATGCTGAAATCTTTACCTAATATATACTAAACTGATCTTCTGTATACAAAGAGAATTGAAAATGAATCTTTACATGAATGGAAGGGGAAAGGGAGCGGGAAAGGGGAGGGTTGCGGGCGGGAGGGAAGTTATGGGAGGGGGGAAGCCATTGTAACCCATAAGCTATACTTTGGAAATTTATATTCATTAAATAAAAGTTTAATAAAAAAAATTTAAACACCTAAGAATAATTGTGTGTTAATTACAGAGTTCAACCACTACTACTAGAACAAGAACAACAACAACAAATACTAAAAAGGATAAAGTGTTACATTGTACATCTAAAGTCAGGACAAGACCTGATCAGGTCATTGTTTCTTATAGTGTCCATTTCACTTCATCAAGTTTCCCCTTTGGTGCTCAGTTAGTTGTCACCGATCAGGGAAAACAAATGATATTTTTCTCTTTGGGACTGGCTTAATTCACTCAGCATAATGTTTTTCAGATTGCTCCATCTTGTTGCAAATGAACGGGTTTCATTGTTCCTTACTGCTGTATAGTATTCTATGGAGTACATGTCCCATAATTTCTTTATCCAGTCTACTGTTGATGGGCATTTGGGTTGGTTCCAGGTCTTAGCTATTGTGAATTGAGCTGCAATAAACATTAATGTGCAGATGGCTTTTTTGTTTGCCAATTTAATTTCCTTTGGGTAAATTCCAAGGAGTCGGATGGCTGGGTTGAATGGTAGGGTTATATTCAGGTTTCTGAGGAATCTCCAGACAGACTTCCATAGTGGCTTAACCAGTTTGCATTCCCACCAACAGTGGGAATGTGTCCCTTTTTCCCCACATCCTCTACAGCATCTGTTGTTGGTAGATTTCTGAATGTGAGCCATTCTCACCGGGGTGAGGTGAAACCTCATTGTGGTTTTGATTTGCATTTCCCTGATTGCTAGTGATCTTGAACATTTTTTCATGTGTCTGTTGGCCATTTGGATTTCCTCTTTCGAAAAATGTCTATTGAGGTCCTTGGCCCATCTCTTAAATTGGTTGTTTGTTCTGTTGTGGATTTTCTTGATTTCTTTGTAGATTCTGGTTATCAACCCTTTATCTGTAGCATAGTTTGCAAATATTTTTTCCAATTCTGTCGGTTGCCTCTTTACTTTCCTGACTGTTTCTTTTGAAGTACAGAAACTTCTCAATTTGATGCAATCCCAAATGTTAATTTTGGTTTTGACTGCCTGTGCTCCTGGGGTCTTTTCCAAGAAGTCTTTGCCTGTACCTATATCTTTTAGGGTTTCTCCAATGCTCTCTAATAATTTGATGGTTTCGGGTCATAGATTTAAGTCTTTAATCCATGTTGAGTGAATTTTTGTGTAAGGTGAAAGGCAGGGATCTTGCTTCATGCTTCTGCATGTGGAAATTCAATTTTCCCAGCACCATTTATTGAATAGACTATCCTTATTCCAGTGATTAGTTTTGGATCTTTGATCAAATATAAGTTGGCTGTAGATGTTTGGATTGATTTCTGGTGTTTCTATTTTCTTCCATTGGTCTATCCATCTGTTTCTGTACCAGTACCATGCTGTTTTGATAACAACTGCCCTGTAGTATGTCCTGAAATCTGGTATTGTGATGCCTCCGGCTTTGTTTTTGTTGTACAAGATTGCTTTGGCTATTCGAGGTCTTCTGTGTCTCCATATGAATTTCAGCATCATTTTTTCCAGATCTGAGAAGAAGGTCTTCGGTATCTTGGTTGGTATTGCATTGAATGTATAAATTGCTTTTGGGAGAATAGACATTTTGATTATATTGATTCTACCAATGCATGAGCATCGAAGATTTCTCCATTTTTTGGTATCCTCTTCTATTTCTTTCTGTAAGGTTTTGTAGTATTCATCGTAGAGATCTTTAACGTCTTTGGTTAAGTTTATTCCAAGGTATTTGATTGTTTTTGTAGCTATTGTGAATGGGATTGATTTAGAATTTCTTTCTCAGCCATGGCATTGCCTGTGTATACAAAGGCTGTTGCTTTTTGTGCATTGATTTTATATCCTGCTACTTTGCCAAACTCTTCGATGAGTTCCAGTAGTCTCTTAGTAGAGTTCTTTGGGTCCCCTAAATAAAGAATCATATCATCTGCAAAGAGGGATAGTTTGAGTTCTTCCTTCTCGATTTGTATCCCTTTAATTTCTTTTTCTTGCCTAATAGCTCTGGCTAAAACTTCCAGAACTATATTGAATAGCAGTGATGAGAGTGGGCATCCCTGTCTGGTACCAGATCTCAGCGGAAATGCTTCCAACTTTTCCCCATTCAATAGGATGTTGGCCGTGGGTTTTTCATAAATGGCTTTGATTGTATTGAGGAATGTTCCTTCCATACCCAGTTTGCTTAGAGTTTTCATCATGAAAGGGTGTTGTATTTTATCAAATGCTTTCTCTGCATCTATTGAGAGAATCATATGGTTTTTGTTCTGCAGTCTGTTAATGTGGTGTATCACGTTGATTGTTTTCCAAACATTTAACCATCCCTGCATACCAGCAATAGTTCCCAGTTGGTCTGGTTGGATGATCTTTCTAATGTGATGTTGCATTCTATTGGCCAGAATTTTATTGAGTATTTTTGCATCTATGTTCATCAGGGTATTGTTCTGTAATTCTCTTTCAATGCTGCATCTTTTTCTGGCTTAGGAATTAAGGTGATGCTGGCTTCATAGAAAGAATTTGGGAGGATTCCTTCTGTTTTGATTGTTTTGAATAGTTTGAGGAGAATTGGAGTTAGTTCTTCTCTAAATGTCTGGTATAACTCAGCAGCGAATCTATCTGGTCCTGGGCTTTTCTTTGTTGGGAGGGCCTTTATTACTGTTTCAATTTCTGTGTCAGTTATGGGTCTGTTTAGGTTTTCTATGTCTTCCTGGCTCAATTTAGGTAGGTTGTATGTGTCCAAGAATCTGTCCATTTCTGATAGATTTCCCTGTTTGCTGGCATACAAGTCCTTGTAGTAATTTCTGATGATTCTTTTTATTTCTGTGGTGTCTGTTGTTACGTTTCCTTTTTCATCTCTGCTTGTATTGATTTGAGTCTTTTTTCTTCTTTTTTTATTTAGTTGGGCCAATGGGGTGTCAATTTTGTTTATTTTTCAAAAAACCAGCTCCTCGTTTGGCTGATTTTTTGTAATTTTTTTTGGATTCAATCCTGTTGATTTCTTCTTTGATTTTAATTATTTCTCTTCTCCTACTGGGTTTGGGTTTGGTTTGCAGCAGATTTTCTAGATCGTTGAGATGACTTGAAAGCTCATCTATTTGGTGCCTCTCCAATTTCTTGATGTAGGCACCTATTGATATAAACTTTCCTCTTAACACTGCTTTTGCTGTATCCCATAGGTTTTGGTATGTTGTGCTGTTATCCTCATTTACTTCCAGACAATTTTTGATTTCTCTTTTAATTTCTTCTATGACCCATTGTTCATTCAGGAGCATGATGTTCAATCTCCATGTGTTTGCATATGCTCTAGGGATTCCCGAGTTGTTAATTTCCAATTTCATTCCTTTGTGGTGTGAGAAAGTGAATGGTATGATTCAAATACTTTTGAATTTGCTAAGACTTGCTTTATGGCCTAGTATGTGGTCAATCCTAGAGAAGGTTCCATGTACTGCTGAGAAGAATGTAAAGTCTTTATGTGTAGGATGAAAACTTTTGTAGATATCTGTTAGATCCATTTGGGCTATAGTGTCATTTAAATCTACTGTCTCCTTGTTGATCTTCTGTCCTGTTGATCTGTCTATCTCTGAGAGTGGAGTATTGAAGTCCCCCAGTACTATTGTATTGGGGTCTAAGTCTCCCTTTAAGTCCCTTAACAAGTCTTTTAAATAAACCGGTACCCTGCAATTAGGTGCATATACATTGATAAGCGTTATATCTTCCTGTTGAATGGATCCCTTAATCATTAAATAGTGCCCCTCTTTGTCTCTCCTGACAGTTTTTGTGGTAAAGTTTATGTTGTTGTCCAATATTAAGATGGCTAATCCTCCTCTTTTTTCATTTCTGTTGGCATGGTATATCTTTTTCCAGCCTTTCACTTTCAGTCTGTATGCATCTTTGTTAGAAAGATGTGTTTCTTTTAAGCAGCAAAAAGTTGGGTTTTGTTCCTTAACCCAATCAGCCAATCGGTGTCTTTTAACTGGACAGTTCAAGCCATTAACATTCAATGTGACTATTGAGAAGGAGTAACATTGCCCTGCCATTTGCCAAAGATATTTTCTAATATATGCTTTGAGATTCCTGTGATCTTTTGCTGTGAGGTTTTGTTCCTTTACCTTCTTTCATATTGGTGACTGTGTTTCTGTATGTAACACATCTTTAAGCATCTTTTGCAGGGCTGGACGAGTAGTGACAAATTCTTTCAATTTCTGTTTGCTGTGAAAGGTCTTTATTTCACCTTCATTCACAAATGAGAGCTTTGCAGGATATAATATTCTGGGCTGGCAGTTTTTCTCTCTTAGTACCTGGGCTATATATCGCCATTCCCTCCTAACTTGTAGGGTTTCTGATGAGAAGTCAGCTGTGAGTCTAATTGGAGATCCTCTGAGAGTGATCTGATGTTTCTCTCTTGCACATTTTAAGATCTTTTCTTTATTTTTCACTGTGACGTGTTGTGGTGAGGATCTCTTTTGGTCATGTTTACTAGGGGTTCTATGAGCTTCCTGTACTAGGATGTCTCTGTCCTTCTCCAAACCTGGGAAATTTTCTGCTAGTATCTCACTAAAAAGGCCTTCTAATCCTTTCT
Source organism: Lepus europaeus (assembly GCF_033115175.1). Taxonomy (NCBI): domain Eukaryota; kingdom Metazoa; phylum Chordata; class Mammalia; order Lagomorpha; family Leporidae; genus Lepus; species Lepus europaeus. The sequence continues at coordinate 12,749,495 of NC_084846.1, read as the reverse complement.
CCCTCTCCATGCCTTCAGGATCTCCTAGAACCCGAATGTTGGGTTTTTTAATAGTATCCTGTAGATTCCTGACAGTATTTTTTAGATTTCTGATTTCCTCTTCTTTTCTTTGGTTTGACTATTTCCTTTCCTGTTCTCTGTCTTCTAATTCCGATATTCTCTCTTCTGCTTCACCCATTCTGTTTTTAAGGCTCTCTAATGTGTTTGTCATTTGATCTATTGAGTTCTTCATTTCATTGTGGTTTTTGTCACTATCACAGTTTCATGTTCTACTAGTTGTTTCATTTCATTTTGGTTCCTCCTTAATATTTCATTTTCACGAGAGAGATTTTCTATCTTGTCCATTAAGGATTTCTGTAGTTCAAGAATTTGTTTTTGGGAACTTCTTAATGTTCTTATCAACTTTTTGAGATCTGCTTCTTGCATTTCTTCTATCTCTTCATCTTCATAATCTTGCATTGGGGTGTCTTGTTCATTTGGGGGCATCATAGTGACTTCTTTGCTCTTGTTACCTTGGTTTCTGCGTTTGTTATTTGGCATATTGTAGATAATTTGTGTTTTTTTTGCTGTGCTGTTTTTTTCTCGTTATACTATGCCTCTAGATTAAATGGGCTGTCTCCTTTAATGGATCCTTAGGGGCTATGATGGGTGTGGCCAGAGAGCTCTGTTTGATTCTTCAGGTTTAAGGGTGTACCAAAGGTGACTCACCCAGATTTTTCTCTCCATTGTTTGCTCTTTCTTTCTTTCTTTCTTTCCTTCGTTCGTTCTTTCTTTTTGACTCAGTTGGGAAGTAATTCCGCACAGCTGAGTGGAATTGAGGGTAGTTGTAATCTAGCCTCTGTGGGTATTCATTTGATCTACCCCTGGGACCACACAAAGAGTTTATGCAGCCCTCAATGTGTTCTCAAATTTCTCCACAGTCCCAAGGTTACAGATTTTGTGTACTCAGTGAGTTCGCTCACCCCCCCCCTCGGATTTTCAGTCTCAGATCATTAGCTCCACATACTTTCACTAGATTCTAACCTCCTGTTATTTCTCCCAACTAGAGTCAAATTTTTCTGCTTGGCTACTCACGGATGCCGCTTTACATATCTAAAATGGCACCTGCTGTTTGTCTTGCTCGGCTTTGTAAGGTTAGTAGAGAGAGAGGCTAATGTCCGTGCTGGTTCTCCTTATTAATTCATTTTTTTTCTCTCCTCCAGTCAGCCTGGTGAACTTTCCCCAGTGGGGTCTCAGACCTCTGCCTTTCCCCGTCAATGTCTCAGATTTCTGAGGTTTTTGTCTTACCTCCTGTTCCCGTGCTGGCGAGATTCTGTGGCTCGGCTCCCGCGGCTGTGCTTCCACGCGGTGGGCTCCCCGTAGGTCCTCTGTGTCACATCCACTAGATCTAGAAGCGTTTCCTCTGCAGTTTTTTTCTTGAGTCTTTTCCTGAGGCTACAGTAACTCCACTTTTATTTAACTATCTTTTCCCGGACTATTGGTGTGCGCCCTCACTATCCACCATCTTACATTTTCAACATGAATATCTAGGGCCCAAGGACTTGTGCCATCACCTGCTTACTTCTTGGGTATATTAAAAGGAATTTTAACATCATCAGAGCAGCTGAGACTTGAACCTGCACTCATATTGCACGCTGGCATCACAAATGGTGGTTTAGTATCAGAATATCACTACCCCCAGTAAATATTCTGTTATTCCATTTTCTAGAAAATTTTTGAAGTATCCTTGTATTGTATCCTAGCTAAACTTTTTAGGGACTGAGTGAGTGAATATATGACTGGTGCCCAGAGTGTACCAAATTTTGTAAGAGAGTGAGTGATCAGAGCTCAAAGGCTCTTTTGCTCCAAAACTGCATTATATGGATAACCACCAGACATACAGACTCCTATTACCTCCCAGTTTTCAATCATGTGAAGAATAATAAAGTCTGTCTTCCAAGTTTGAAAAAGAGTGATTTTCAGATGGCTCCATTCCGTAGGGAAATAGCCCACACATTAGACACACAATAGCCCATAGAAATGAACAACAAAATGTGCTCAATTCCTTAATGCTGCATTTTGAAATAAATTCTACCTAGAGATTTATAATTTTTATTTTACAGATTTAATTAAATATCTCTATTAATTTGCAAATAATATATCATTAATCATTGGCAAGTGAAACAATTAGTCTTACATTCTATATTGGCATCATAAGTAGGTCACATATGTAGCAATTCCAAGCAAATATTTACTTAAATGTGGAAACTGAAACATGAAAAGGGATAGAGAGTTGCTGTTTATCGTGGATATTTTTATAATGATTTTGGCAAATTTGCCCTAAAATTATTTCTTGAAACAGAAAAGAAATGTTTAGTGAATTTCTTCTGCCTTCTTCAAATGAAGTTTGAAAGAAGAGAGCTACACTCCTTAGATGTTTGTTTCTCAAACTACAATTGAACTTTACTGTTAATTACTTTTCCCCCACAATATGTGGGTCCTTCTCATATATAGCATTACATTAGTCTAGTAAATGAAGAATGGAGAGCAATTCTGAAGGCTGCTGGTAGCAGTGTGTGTAGTAGATGGCCCAACACTGGGTTCAGAAGCTACTGCTGCAGTTTTGATTGGGTCACAATGAGCTGGCGGATGCCAACAGGAATAGTATTGCTCCAGCCCTAATGTATGTACTGGTGAGGACAGGAGCTACTGGAAACCCTGGTTGTAGGGAATGGGTCATGCCAGGATCTCAAGGAAGGTTTGGGGGACAACTCCTGAGGTTCTGAAGGTCAATGAGAACCATGGCCACATGATGTAGGCAATCTTCCCAGGACCTTTTTCATTGTCATTGTCCATGAAGTGTATCTGCACCGCATGTCACTCTGGATCTTCTTGATCATCCCTCTGTTGTGGCCAATAACTATGTAAATAGAATGACTGGGCACTGTCATGTAGATGCTCCTGTCTCTCTGGGAGTTGTACTCATTCTGGTCCCTGATGCCACGCTGGTTGTGCTGCTGCAGGTCAGCCATCAGTGTCTCACAGTTTTCTGCCCTATGTCAGGATCTCCAGTGGTCTGTGTTCTGAACCCTTTCTGGACATCATGACAGTGTGTTCCTGCGGCTGCTTAAGGGTCTCTCTGCCTCTGTTCATCAGGACCATCATCCCTTGCATGGCACGGGTCTGGGCCCCAATGGCATCATTGTCAAATTGTTTAGGGGATCCACAACTCTAACACGCAGCATTACCTTTGCATTCTGGACATTCAGAATAGGTATTTAGACCATCACCATCAGCAGAGATCTCTACTTTCCAACCCAAATCCTGTTGGAATTTGTTGTTTTTTTACCTTCTCAGCCAATGACATGAGCCACCATGTCATACAGACAACTTACTCTCCTGTCATGAGCATCCTCGGTGAGGGATGGAGAACTGATGAAGTATCCCTTGGTAGCCAGTTTCTTGCTGTCCTGCTGATATCCACAATATAACCATCTCTTTTGACCCACAAAACCAAAATCAGGCATGCTGCTATTCACAATTAGAGCAGCGCTGCCTCTAATTATGGCTACAACTCTACGGGACAGCTCCATGGCATAAGCACAGGTATATTTTGGATGTGCAGGCCACTTAAGCCAATGGCTGCAAGCCTCCACAGCTGACCCTTGCCTCAACCACTACCACTAGTGCCTGTTATATGCTGGTCCCCTGCACCCAATGGGCCAGGCAAGGACTCCTCCAGTATCCCCAGTACCATGTCCCTGCTGGTAGTTTTTGTAGTTGGATGTGGCAGAGGGCCAGGCCTGATACTGATGGTGAGACTGGGGAGGAGACAGTGGTTCAATATGGGACCATGCCTTGATCCAAGTGGCCTTAGAGCACCTGGAGATGCTTTTTACAAATTAATCATATATTTGGAATCAGGCATATAATAAAAAACAATTTTAAGCCACTGACTTTAAGATTTTATTTTGAAATTTTATTTACTAATGTTACTGTGCAGGCCAGAAAAATTCCACAATTCTAGTGGAAACTCATCTTTCCAACAATGATCCATACAGGCTGAAAGTGAAAGGCTGGAAAAAGATATACCATGCCAACAGAAATGAAAAAAGAGGAGGATTAGCCATCTTAATATTGGACAACAACATAAACTTTACCACAAAAACTGTCAGGAGAGACAAAGAGGGGCACTATTTAATGATTAAGGGATCCATTCAACAGGAAGATATAACGCTTATCAATGTATATGCACCTAATTACAGGGCACCAGCTTATTTAAAAGACTTGTTAAGGGACTTAAAGGGAGACTTAGACCCCAATACAATAGTACTGGGGTACTTCAATACTCCACTCTCAGAAATAGACAGATCAACAAGACAGAAGATCAACAAGGAGACAGTAGACTTAAATGACACTATAGCCCAAATGGATCTAACAGATATCTACAGAACTTTTCATCCTACACAGAAAGACTCTATATTCTTCTCAGCAGTACATGGAACCTTCTCTAGGATTGACCACATACTAGGCCATAAAGCAAGTCTTAGCAAATTCAAAAGTATTAGAATCATACCATTCACTTTCTCAGACCACAAAGGAATGAAATTGGAAATTAGCAACTCGGGAATCCCTAGAGCATATGCAAACACATGGAGATTGAACAACATGCTCCTGAACGAACAATGGGTCATAGAAGAAATTAAAAGAGAAATCAAAAATTTTCTGGAAGTAAATGAGAATAACAGCACAACATACCAAAACCTATGGATACAACAAAAGTAGTGTTAAGAGGAAAGTTTATATCAATAGGTGCCTACATCAAGAAATTGGAGAGGCACCAAATAGATGAGCTTTCAGTTCATCTCAAGGATCTAGAAAATCTGCAGCAAACCAAACCCAAACCCAGTAGGAGAAGAGAAATAATTAAAATCAAAGAAGAAATCAACAGGATTGAATCCAAAAAAATTACAAAAAATCAGCCAAACGAGGAGCTGGTTTTTTGAAAAAATAAACAAAATTGACACCCCATTGGCCCAACTAACTAAAAAAAGAAGAGAAAAGACCCAAATCAATAGGATCAGAGATGAAAAAGGAAACGTAACAACAGACACCACAGAAATAAAAAGAATCATCAGAAATTACTACAAGGACTTGTATGCCAGCAAACAGGGAAATCTATCAGAAATGGACAGATTCTTGGACACATACAACCTACCTAAATTGAGCCAGGAAGACATAGAAAACCTAAACAGACCCATAACTGACACAGAAATTGAAACAGTAATAAAGGCCCTCCCAACAAAGAAAAGCCCAGGACCAGATGGATTCACTGCTGAGTTCTACCAGACATTTAGAGAAGAACTAACTCCAATTCTTCTCAAACTATTCAGAACAATCGAAAAAGAGGGAATCCTCCCAAATTCTTTCTATGAAGCCACCATCACCTTAATTCCTAAACCAGAAAAAGATGCAGCATTAAAAGAGAATTACAGACCAATATTCCTGATGAACATACATGCAAAAATACTCAATAAAATTCTGGCCAATAGAATGCAACAACACATCAGAAAGATCATCCACCCAGACCAAGTGGGATTTATCCCTGGTATGCAGGGATGGTTCAACGTTCGCAAAACAATCAACATAATACACTACATTAACAGACTGCAGAACAAAAACCATATGATTCTCTCAATAGACGCAGCATTTGATAAAATACAACACCCTTTCATGATGAAGACTCTAAGCAAACTGGGTATGGAAGGAACATTCCTCAATACAATCAAAGCAATATATGAAAAACCCATGGCCAGCATCCTATTGAATGGGGAAAAGTTGGAAGCATTTCCACTGAGATCTGGTACCAGACAGGGATGCCCACTCTCATCACTGCTATTCAATATAGTTCTGGAAGTTTTAGCCAGAGCTATTAGGCAAGAAAAAGAAATTAAAGGATACACATTGGGAAGGAAGAACTCAAACTATCCCTCTTTGCAGATGATATGATTCTTTATTTAGGGGACCCAAAGAACTCTACTAAGAGACTACTGGAACTCATCGAAGAGTTTGGCAAAGTAGCAGGATATAAAGTCAATCCACAAAAATCAACAGCCTTTGTATACACACCCAATGCCACGGCTGAGGAAGAACTTCTAAAATCAATCCCATTCACAATATTACAAAAACAATCAAATACCTTGGAATAAACTTAACCAAAGATGTTAAAGATCTCTACGATGAAAACTACAAAACCTTAAAGAAAGAAATAGAAGAGGATACCAAAAAATGGAGATATCTTCCATGCTCATGGATTGGAAGAATCAATATCATCAAAATGTCGATTCTCCCAAAAGCAATTTATACATTCAATGCAATACCAATCAAGATACCAAAGACCTTCTTCTCAGATCTGGAAAAAATGATGCTGAAATTCATATGGATACACAGAAGACCTCGAATAGCCAAAGCAATCTTGTACAACAAAAACAAAGCCGGAGGCATCACAATACCAGATTTCAGGACATACTACAGGGCAGTAGTTATCAAAACAGCATGGTACTGGTACAGAAACAGATGGATAGACCAATGGAACAGAATAGAAACACCAGAAATCAACCCAAACATCTACAGCCAACTTATATTTGACCAAAGATCCAAATCTAATCCCTGGAATAAGGACAGTCTATTCAATAAATGGTGCTGGGAAAATTGGATTTCCACGTGCAGAAGCTTGAAGCAAGACCCATACCTATCACCTTACACAAAAATTCACTCAACATGGATTAAAGACTTAAATCTAAGACCCGAAACCATCAAATTATTAGAGAGCATTGGAGAAACCCTAAAAGATATAGGTACCGGCAAAGACTTCTTGGAAAAGACCCCAGGAGCACAGGCAGTCTAAACCAAAATTAACATTTGGGATTGCATCAAATTGAGAAGTTTCTGTACTTCAAAAGAAACAGTCAGGAAAGTGAAGAGGCAACCAACGGAACGGGAAAAAATATTTGCAAACTATGCTACAGATAAAGGATTGATAACCAGAATCCAAAAGAAATCAAGAAAATCCACAACAACAAAACAAACAACCCATTTAAGAGATGGGCCAAGGACCTCAATAGACATTTTTCGAAAGAGGAAATCCAAATGGCCAACAGACACATGAAAAAATGTTCAAGATCACTAGCAATCAGAGAAATGCAAATCAAAACCACAATGAGGTTCCATCTCACCCCGGTGAGAATGGCTCACATCCAGAAATCTACCAACAACAGATGCTGTAGAGGATGTGGGGGAAAAGGGACACTAACCCACTGTTGGTGGGAATGCAAACTGGTTAAGCCACTATGGAAGTCAGTCTGGAGATTCCTCAGAAACCTGAACATAACCCTACCATACAACCCAGCCATCCCACTCCTTGGAATTTACCCAAAGGAAATTAATTTGGCAAACAAAAAAGCCATCTGCACATTAATGTTTATTGCAGCTCAATTCACAATAGCTAAGACCTGGAACCAATCCAAATGCCCATCAACAGTAGACTGGATAAAGAAATTATGGGACATGTACTCCATAGAATACTATACAGCAATAAGGAACAATGAAACCCAGTCATTTGCAACAAAATGGAGGGATCTGGAAAGCATCATGCTGAGTAAATTAAGCCAGTCCCAAAGAGACAAATATCATTTGTTTTCCCTGATCGGCGACAACTGAGCACCAAAGGGGATACCTGTTGAAGTGAAATGGACACTATAAGAAACAATGACCTGATCAGCTCTTGTCCCAACTTTAGATGTACAATGTAATACTTTATCCTTTTTAGTATTTGTTGTTGTTGTTGTTGTTGTTCTAGTAGTAGTGGTTGAACTCTGTAATTAACACACAATTATTCTTAGGTGTTTAAATTTTAACTGAAAAGTGATCCCTGTTAAATTTAAGAGTGGAAAAAGAGAGGGAGGAGATGTACAATTTGGGGCATGCTCAATCAGACTTGCCCCAAATGATGGAGTTAGAAATGTGCCAGGGGATTCCAATACAATCCCATCAAGGTGGCATGTACCAATGCCATCTCACTAGTCCAAGTGATCAATTTCAGTTCACAATCAATGGCTCTGATAGGTCTAAGAGTGAAAGGGATCACACAAACAAGACAAGTGTCTGCTAATACTAACTGATAGAATCAAAAAGGGAGAGAAAGATCCAACATGGGAAGTGGGATACACAGCAGACTCATAGAATGGCAGACGTCCTAAACAACACTCTGGCCTCAGAATCAGCCCTTAAGGCATTCGGATCTGGCTGAAGAGCCCATGAGAGTATTGTAGGCATGGAAAGCCAAGATACATGGAAAAAAAAGACCTAAATGAATGATCTCTGTGAGTGAGATCCCAGTGGAAAGAGTGGGGCCATCAAAGAAGGAGGTACCTTTCTCTGAAGGGAGGAGAGAACTTCCACTTTGACTATGACCCTATCGGAATAAGATCAAAGTCAGCAAACTCTAAAGGCTTCCATAGCCCTGGCAACTCATCACTAGAGCCTAGGGAGATTACTGACGCCATGAACACGAGTGTCAAATTGTTAAGTCAGCAACAGAAGTCACTGTGTACTTACATCCCATGTGGGAACTGTCCTTAATGTGTTGTGTAATGTGCAGTGATGCTATAACTAGTACTGAAACAGTATTTTTACACTTTGTGTTTCTGCGTGGGTACAAACTGATGAGAACTTTACTAATTATATACTGAATCGATCTTCTGTATATAAGGATAATTGGAAATGAAAAAAAAACAACCTGGTGTTAAATTGGAAATGGCATAGAAAATTAATTAATTAAAAAAATATTATGTAGGATCTCTGTCTTTAATGTGCTGTACACTCTTATTTAATGCTATAACTAGTACTCCAACAATATTTTTTTTTCACTTTGTGTTGCTAGGTTGGGGCAAACTATTGAAATCATTACCTAATACATACTAAACTGATCTTCTGTATATAAAGAGAATTGAAAATGAATCATGATGTGATTGGAAGGGGAGAGAGAGTGGGAAAGGGGAGGGTTGTGTGTGGGAGGGAAGTTTTGGGAGGGGGAAGCCATTGTAACCCATAAGCTGTACTTTGGAAATTTATATTCATTAAATAAAAGTTTAATTAAAAAAAGAACTATATAAGAAATTTCTCATTATCTTGACTCAAGGAATGATCTCACTCCACCTTAGTAAATAATCTTAAAGGAGTCATCTTAGAATCTAGAAATGTGCTTTAAAAATTTTCTAAAACCAAAGGATGTTACATTCTGTAAGTTAAATTAAAAAGTAGATATAATTGAATTTGGTGAACAATTGTTAATTACAATTAAATTTGAAGTGAAAGCAAAAGTAAAAATCAATTAATGTAAAACAAGGAGAGGTCATTCTACCCACTGTAATAATTTTAAGAGAAAGTGTATCTAGGGCTACATATGGCAAATTTCCATGGATAATAAGTTTGAAATCTTAAAGTCAATGAAGGCAAGAATATGTGACTTTGAAGGTGGGAAAGATTAAACTTATTATTGATAGATCAGAGATACTATGTACATGAATGTTGTCAAGATAACTTTCAGAATTTTGAGTGACCTGATCACATCACAGTGAGAAAATCAGGAAAAATGGCCACAGGTTAATAGTAGTTAAGAGTAGGCCGGTGTCGTAGCTTAACAGTCTAATCCTCCGCCTTGTGGCGCTGGCACACCGGGTTCTAGTCCCGGTCGGGGTGCCGGATTCTATCCCGGTTGTCCCTCTTCCAGGCCAGCTCTCTGCTATGGCCCAGGAAGGCAGTGGAGGATGGCCCAAGTGCGTGGGCCCTGCACCCGTATGGGAGACCAGGAGAAGCACCTGGCTCCTGGCTTCGGATCAGCGAGATGCACCGTCCGCAGCTGCCATTGGAGGGTGAACCAAAGGCAAAAAGGAATACCTTTCTCTCTGTCTCTCTCTTTCTCTCACTATCCACTCTGCCTGTCAAAAAAAATAGTAGTAAGAGTAATTTAAACTAAGATATGAGAGAGAGAGAGAGAGAGAGAGAGAGAGAGAGAGAGAGAGAGAGAGGTAAATTCAAACACAATACCAAAAACAGAGATGTTCATTGTAAAAAAAAAAAATTGTCCAAAAACAGAAAGCAAAACTGAATAACTTGATTGGAGCAATAATAGAATAATTAGCAGATATTAAAATATTTGATGAAAAAGCTTCAAATACAACAAAATTTAACATATTTTATAAAGGCCTGTGCTTGATATAGTAGGCTGATCCTCCACCTATGGTACCAGCATCACATATGTATGCTGATTCATATTCTCGCTGCTCCTTTTCTAATCCAGCCTTCTGCTATAGCCTGTTAAAGCAGTAGAGAGAGTGGCCAAAGTACTTGGGCTCCTGAACCTGCTTGGGAGATGAGGAAGAAACTCTTTGCTGGTGGTTTTGG